>NC_086199.1:54833192-55138331 GCF_035770615.1 Melospiza melodia melodia | reverse complement strand
GGATGCCTGTGTGCCACCACATGTGTGGCAGCCTGGAGTGCAACAGGTGTGACGGTGTCTCTGTGTGTGCCATTTTGTGTGTCACTGTGAGAGACAGCATGGGGGTGTGACAGTGGCTCTGTGTGTGCGTGACATCATGTGTGTCATTCCACACTGCATGTGTGTGTGACCACATGTGCCACGCGTGGCAGCAGGTGTGACACCACATGCAGGGTCCCTGTCCCCAGCGCCATGAGGGGACACCTGGAGGTGACAGGCAGGGGGTCAGGGCGCTGAGATTTGCTTGGATCTGGTGTATCATCGGGGGAGGCACGTGGTGGCACTTGGGGACCAGGGCACAGGGTGGGTGACAGTGGCCTCAGCCACCTGTGGAGGATGGTGTCACCTGCCGTGTGCCTCGCCATGCAAATGTCACAGCCCAGCCGCCGCGGGGACCTGGGCCGTGACATCCCTACAGGGTGGGGACACTAAATGTCACCCTGTGGTCCAGGAATCCCCTGGGAGAGGACAGGTTTCCCAAGGGATGTGGAGGGCAAGAGCCCCACAGGCCTCTGAGGACCTGTGGCCCTAGCAGGGGGTGATGGGACACTGGGACAGCTGCCACCACCTGCCAGGACACAGTGGGGACACCGGGACAGCTGCCACCACTGATGGTGCTCCAGTTTCTTCTCGAGCAGCTGAGAAAGCCACAGTGTTGGGGACAGGGGGACACAGGAGGTCCCAGCCCTGGCCTGTCCCCTCCACTTCCTCACAGACAAATGGGCAGAGCTCACACTCAGGGATTTTAGTTGGTCTTGGTTTTTCTTTCAGGTTTTTTTTTAATTCCAAAAATCCACCCCCAAGAAACAAAATATTTCCCGTGGGAGGTTGGGGTTTTCCCTCCCCACACAACAGCTTGCCCAGCCTGGTGCTAATATGGCATGAACAAAGAGCCTCTCTAAAAATCCAGCACTGGAGAAGGCTCAGGAAGCAACCCCCCCCCAAAATACAAAAAAATTAAAAATAAAAAAAAAGGAAAAATAAAGAAAACCAAACCCACTTGCCCAGTAGGTGCCCTCCCTTTACCCCAGCCAAGAACCCCCAACGCCAGCTGAGAGAGTGCAAGACTTGGTTTGCTTTTACCCTTAATGCTTACATTTAATTTTAAAGCACAAACATCAGAGATGGACTCTAAATCGCCAACAAAAAAATAGATATTTACAATATTTCTCCGGGGAAGGGAGGGAAGGAGGAAGGGAGGGAAGGGGAGATCGAAACAAAACAAAACCACAACCAAACCCTTAAACAAGTGACTTTGCTTGCAGGAGTTGTCTTTAGGGAGCAGGCTGGGTTGGTTTTAAATCACTAAGTGATTTTTATTATATATAATTCTCTTTTTTTCTTCCCCGTGGATTTGCACCACGCCGGGGTGGTGAGGAGGGTGGCACGCCGGAGTCTCTGCGGCCGGAGGGCGGGGACACGGCGGGCAGGGGGTGCTGTCCCCGCGGAGCAGGGAGCACCTCGCCCCTCTCAACCCCAGCTCTGGACATTTTTCTTTCGCGTTGCAAAACTCAAAAGGAATCCAAAGGAAACAGAAAAGCTTAAATTCTTCCGATGTCTTTTCCCGGGAGCCGCCGCCGAGAGCGGCCGAGGCCGAAGGCTCCTCCTCTCGCCTGGGGGGGTTTCCTGCTCCGAGCGCTCCGGCTCCGCTTCGGCCGCACTGCCCCTCGTCACAGGCACTGCGGGATTGTCCCCAGTGTCCCCCTGCGGGGACAGAGCCCGCGGGCCGCCTCTCCTCCTTTATTGCTTCTGAAGCAGCAGGGGGGGGTGCGGGCTGCCCCCCCGGGGAGCCCTGCGGGGCTGGGGACCGGTGGTGGCACGGAGGGGACACCCCGGATTGTGCTATCGGTACGCTGCCAGGGAGAGAGCAGGGTGCTGACACCGGGGGGACAGAGAGGGGGAGCGTCCAGGCCCAGGCAGGACAGGGAGGGAAATAAAATAGTGACCCAGAAAAAGAAGATTCCAACCTTTTTTCCTTTCTTTTTTTTTTTTTTTTTCTTGTCTTTTTTTTTTTGTTGTTTTGTTTTTTTGTCTTTTTTTTTGTTGTTTTTTTTTAAAGTGCAAAAAGCTCTCTGCTGCCCTAGAGAGAGGTTCTTTGGACCAACCATTCATTGCAAAGGAAAATCGGCAGCGAAAAGGGGGTGGGGGGAAGGAGAGGACGATGCCAGTTCGGTCCCAGGCCGCGGAGCAGCCCTCGCCCCTCCGGCCCCAGAGTGCTTCGTGGTGCCGGCAGCTGGGCAGGAAGAGGAGGCAGCTCCTGTCCCCGCCCCGCGCTCACTCACCCCTGGCTGATGCTTCCCGAGTCCTCCCTGAGCTCTGGTGTACCTGTGGGTTCTCCCCTGCTCCATCCCCTCGGAGAGACGAGTTATCCCCCAGCCCCTGCTCCCGGGACACCCCCGGCCACGGGGCTCCTGCCCTGGGTGCTCAGAGAACCGCCCGGATGTGTGGGAGGAGGAGGGGCATGGATAGCAGTCCCTGCAGCCAGTCGAGGGGAAGGCGAAGGGAAAGGGAAAAGGGGGGGAAGAGCGCAGGGAAGCACCGGGCTGGTGGCGGCACACAGGGGGACGGGGTGTTCTGGCTCTGCTCCCGCTTCCTCGGAGAGACCTCGACCCTCAAGCTTTGTGCTGCCGGGGAAGTGACAAGTGTTTCAAGGCAAGGAGACGACGGGGACGAGGGGAAAAGCTGGGGGGAGAGGGTGCCCCATTTCTCTGCACAGAGGCCTCTGTCACAGCCCCGCCTCGGGAGCGGCCAGCCTCCGGGCCGAGGCTCCCTGCCATGTGCCCGTTCCTCCTCTGGTACTGGCCAGCCTGGCGGGACATCTTCCTCGGCAGAAGTCCCGGGGAAGGAGGAGGAGGAAGGACAGCGGAGCGAGGCCAGCGCCGGCCCTGCCTGCCGAGTCAGGTGGGAGGCAGCGGCAGGACACGCAGGGCAAGGGGGGGAGCTGGAGGAGGGGCTCTCCGAGAGGGGCGGGATGGGCTCTTTTCCTTCTCCTCAGTCTGCCCCGGGGAGGGTCTCTAGCTGATTTTTTGGATCAGCTTCTCATCGGACAGGCAGTAGAGGCTGTTGATGGACAGGTCCGAGATGAAGTGCTCACAGGCTTTGCGGGTGATCTGTTTGCAACCCCGCAGGTCGATGAGGGTGACGTTGGAGATGCGGCGCAGGTACAGCAAGGCCTGGTCCGTCAGCTTATTGCAGCCTGTGGGCAGAGAGCACAGGGAGCGTGAGGGGGATGCCTCCAGCAGCCAGCACTGGGAGGAGGAATGGGAAACCCAGGAGGCACCTGGAGCAGGGCACGCACCTGCCATGTTGAGCTCGGTGAGGGAGTTGCGTGTGGAGGAGCCCACGGCGGTGAGGAGGTTGGCCGACTGGTCCGTGAGGTGGTTGCAGTGGCTGAGGTCGAGGCGGGAGAGCAGGGGCATATGGCGGATGATCAGGCGCAGCGTGGCGTCCGTGATGTCCAGCCCGGCGAGCCGGAAGTCGATCATGTTGCGGAGTTTGCTGCGATTGTCCTGACCTGCAAGGGCACAGGGAGAACCGGAGTGGACAGGCTGCCCTGGTGACCTTGCCTTGTTGAGCCCAGGCAGCCCCAGGGGAGCAGCTGCAGCTTACTGGGTTTGTCTGTTGGAGGCGTGAGTAAGTCCCGGATCTGAGGGTCCTTGATTCCTACTGCCCACCGAAGATCGAGGGTCCTGAGAAGGGGGCAGCTGGAGGTACTGAGGGCACAGACTGCAGACCAGGAACAGCCCGCTAGGATGAGGTCTTTCAGGCCTGGCACAAGGGAGGCAGGTAAGAAGTTAGACAGGTTTGGTAGGCTCCCAGGCATCCCAGATCTCACCCATCTTTTTCCAGGCACATGAGGATGCAGGTTCCCTCCCTGCCTGGGGTGGGACACTTGCTGGGTGATGGGACCCAGGAGCTCCCAGGCTTGTGGGGTGTGTCTCCCCATGACCCAGCCCTCAAGAAGCCTTGGAGAAGGCTGGTGGCAGAGGAAGGGACCCCTCCCCAGCCCACACTCACCTGGCAGCCTGTTGACGAGCCATGTAAGCTGTTTTTTTGAGATGTTGGTCCAGCTGAGGTCAAGGCTGACCGGCTGCCTTTTGATGATGCCGCTCAGCGCCTGCGGGGTGATGGACTTGCACCTGCTCAAGTCTATCTTTGTCCACAATCTCTTGTCACAGCACCTGGGGACAAGGACAAAGCTGAAAGTTGAGTCCCAAGAGTCCCATGGGATAACAGACAACTAGCAGGTTGCCCAGCCCTGGTGTGGCCCAGCCACAGAACAAGGTTGTTCCTCCTGGCTCCCATGGGTTTCCTCAAACATGGGAGGCTGCTGAAGGTGTTGGGCCACCCAGCACAGCCCCAGCAGGGTTTTACTGCCCCAAAATAAAACTCCAAGTTGCAGCTGCAGGCTTGCTTGTCCCCATCTGGGTGTTCCTCCTGATCTTAAGGATCCTTACTCCCGGTGGGCAAAACACTGTGTCCCACCCCACAGCCCCAGCGGAGCTCACTCCTTTGCCAGGAGCAAACTCTTCCTCTCCCATTGGAGTTTGTGGAGAGCCGGGACCTGATGGCAGCTTAGCTGAGTCCCTGAAGGTGCAGGCGAGGGGACACTCCTCCACCACACCACTGCCACCAGCTGCTGATCAAAGCAGGCAATCCCTGCTGCTCAGCTGTTAGAAACCTCCCAGTTTCCATTGCTGTCTGTTCCCAAGCCCTCCATGCACAGCTGTCCTGGTGCCAGCATTGTCTTCTTTGGGCCTGCTGTCCCCCGAGGCGTTTCCAGCCAGCAAAGCCAACCCGCCTCAGCCTGCCTTCCCTGCCTGCTGGGAGGAGAGGCAGCAAGGGAGGCCAGGAAGGGCAAGCACCATCAGCATGATGGGTGAGGGAAGGGCACTGGCATCCCACAAGGACACGGCAGGGGACAGCTGAGGGGACAGGAGGAAGACAGAAGAGAACAACAGAGATGGGTACACACATGGCAGAGGCAGCAGGGCTGGCTACAATGGCACTGCCTGGCTCTGGGAGCGACAGGAGGGCACTGAGGTGACAGCTCTCACCCTGCTCCCTCTGGGTGTCCGCCACAGATGTACTCCCAGCCCCAGGACGTGTCCCCACACTCACCACTTGTACCAGGTCTTGCACACCCGCATGCACTCGCAGAGCTCCCTGCGGGTGAGGTAGCGGAACACGGACATCCAGACCTCGCGCTGCACGCAGCTCTCCTCGCCCTCCTGCGCCCGGCCCCCGCGCCCGTTCAGCCGCGCCGCCCCCCCCTCCTCCGCGTTCTCATCCTCCTCCTCCTCTTCCTCCTCCTCTTCCTCGGCGGCCGCCTCGTCATCGCCCCCGCTCCGCAGGGGCATCCTGGCGGGCGCGTGGCGCACCACCACGCGCGGAGAGTGCTGCAGGTTGGCCGAGGAGGCCGTGATGGCTTGCAGCTTGGGGACAATCGAAGTGCCGTGGACATCTTTGGTGGGGCGCTGGAGCGTCACGGTGAGGTAGGAGCCGTGCAGCTTGGCCTTCTCCACCTCTGACAGCTCCTTCTTGCCGCTGGGGTTGTTCTCCTTCTCCCGCACCATGGTTCTCTCCGTGGCCTGGAGCCGCAGCAGCTGCCGGCGCTTGAAGCGCTCGTCCCGGCTGGCGCTGTGGTGCTCGCTGGGCCCGGCGCCCGGGGACGAGCGTGTCACCACGCCGCGGGGGGACGCGGGGTCGTGGATCAGCTGCAGCATCGGGGTGGGCGAGTTGGGCGGGGGGGTCAGGGGCTCCTCGCAGCTCCGCAGGGGCCGCAGCACCTTGGCTTGCGCCGTGTCGTCATCGCTCTCCTCCACCTTCCGCTTCTGCGGGGAACGGGGGCGGCTGGTTAGCGGGAATGAGGCCTGGGGAAGGCTTTTCCTTCTTCTTCTTCCCCAGGAAAACACCACAGTGCAGGCAGAATCTGCACCAGCAGTGCCCAGTGAAATCACAGAATGGTTTGGGTTAGGTAGGGACACCTTCCACTAGATCAGGTTGCTCCAAGCCAAATCCAACCTGGCCTTGAACACTTCCAGGGATGGGGAATCCACAACTTTTTTGCTTAATCTCTGCCAGGGTTTCACCACCCTCAGAGTAAGTAATTTCTTTCCCACAGCTCATCTAAGTACCACGAGGACCAGAGTCCACCCACACCAGCAACAAGCATTATCTTAACCCCTTCTCAAAAGGGGTGTCCTTTGAGGCTGGGGGTGGCTTCCACTCCGTGCATAACAGTCCAGTGTCTCCTACAGTGGAATAGCTCAGGCTCTCAAGTGCTGCACCCCCATGATTCTCATTCTCACTGATCACTGCACCCCCCCAGCCCATGCTGGTAGAACACATCCCTGGCAGGATGCAGTGGGAGGGATGGAGGACACAGATCCTTGCCTTGCTCCTTACCTGGCCCTTCTCTGCGTCGTCACCCTGGTAGCACTTGGGGCACTCCCAGCAGTTGGGGAGCTCATCATTGAGCAGTCCTTCCCCATCCATCTGCAATGAGAGGAGGGGGTCAGCAGCAGCCCAGCCCCACAGCAGAGTCCCCCTTTGTCCAGCACATGCCCTGCTCACCTGCAGACAGCCAGGGTGAACAATCTCGTTGCAGACACAGCACTCCATGAGCTTCTTCTCAAAGTCCTGCGAGTCCTCGTTCTGATCCACCTCCCCACAAAGTGCACACGTGACCGAGTGAGGCAACCTGGGCTACAAAGGAAAGCAGGGCTGACACCAGGGCATGGTGGGACAGCCTTCCTCCTTTCCTCTCCTACTACCTGAACCACGGAGAAGCAACCAGCTATCCCCCAGGAATCCAACTGGGACTCACCGCCAAGCACTGCCGGAGGACACAGGACTGCTTCATGCGGCCGGGCCCGCCGAACTTCTTCATGTCCCTGCAGTAGTGGCACATGCCACACTCGCCCTGCATGCAGGCCTTGCATTTCCGGCACCGCACCCGCCTCCGCCGGGCGCCCGACACGATGGGGGACACCGTGGACCTGACGGGAGTGGGGCGCGGTGCTGGCTTCATGGTGTGCGGCTTGGTGATGGGGATGGTGGGCAGGCGCACCCGCAGCCGGGCCTGGAGCTTCAGCTGGTGACAGGGAGAGAGGGAACTGGGTGAGGAGAGGGGAGTGCTGTGTTCTGCTGGGATCTGGAAGGCTCTGATCCCTGGATCCTGCACTGCCACTGCAGATTCTGTGCCAGAGAGCAGCTCTGCTCCCTCAGCGCTCCACAGCCAAAGGGGCCTCGATCAGTGCTGACCTGCCACTTCTCCTGGAGCACACTCCCTAACCCATCACACCACCCCACACCCAGAGCTCCCCTTCCTCTCACCCCCTGCTAGGGCTCAAATGGGTCTGGAAAGGGCTGCTGAGTCCCAAAAGCATCCCACAGCATCCATGCTTTTCTACCAAAGCAAGGAATGACAAGGTCCACCCAGGCTGCCCTCTCTGTATCACTCTGCCAACTGCACAAGGGGACAGCTCTGGTCACTGTTTCCCGAGCTCAAGGCACACTGGGAACACCCACACCCTCCTTGTTTACAGTGCAGGTAGGACAGCACAGCTCTCCAGCTGTCACCCTGCATCCCATCAGCCCTGACAGGAAATCTGCTGGCTGCAGCATCCTTCTGGGATTGGCCGTGCTGGGCTGTGCACCACAGCTGGTGGGCTTGGGGAAGGGCAGGCTCCCAGGGATGGAGCCAGGCCTCTGAGTGCTGCACCCAAAGCGTGCCCACATCTCCAGGTCACTTCTCCCACAAAAGCTGCCCAAGATGCTTGTGTTGCACAAGGATCACTCTGTGTCCCCTGGGCAGGGCAGGCACCTCCAAAGGGCAACCCAAGAGGCTCATTTGTCTCCAGACTCCCTAACGGGGTGTTATCCATCCTTCCCAGGGTGAGGGGGTCCTGCTTTTCCCATAGCCTGCCTGTGAGCCCATCTCCTGGCAGGAAGGAAGAAGTGACCTCTGGGAGCCATCCTGGCAGGCCACAGGAAGGCAGCCTGCAGAGGGGAAGTCCGGCTGCTCCGTGCCTCCATCTGCCCAGCGAGCTCAGCCCGGGCTGCAGCTCAGCTGTGGGCCCTGGGCTATGAGCACAGCTGGACAGGGAAAGGCAGGGATGCATGGAAAGGTCCCATTGCTGAAGAGCTGACTGCTATCCCCAGGGAGAGACTCCTGGGAGAGTGCTGCCTTGCTTGGGGTTGTAAGACCCAATCCTAGAACAGGGACAGGGACACAAGGGACATGTTCACCTTAGAGTGAGGGGCTGGACTGCTCTTGACCATCAACACCACACCTCACCCACCCTACCACAGTGAGGCCTTCCCTGACACACAACATTCCTCAGGCCATCCAGGGTTCTCCCTATCAATTCAGAGAGTTCCTAGGAGAGCAGGATCGCCCCCTCCTCCCACAACAAGGCTCACCAAGCACAACCAAAGGGCTGGAGAACATGGAGCAGCCAAGGCTGATCTGGTTACCACCCATCAGCTGAGCTGGGATAACCAGCACAGTGGGAGATCTCTGGCTTTGGCCACAGTGCCATGGAGGTGGCTGCACCCAACATCCCACTTTGGCACTGCTCCCAAGGCGGGTATGGAAGCGGTGCCACCACACCCCAGGCCTGGCAAATGACTCAACACGTGACACCCATCTGGGTCCCCTCCTACCTTATCTCTCTTGGGCCACTGGACGATGGGGACGCCTGTAAGTGCCAGTTTGGGGTCGCTGTTTGCGTATTCTTCCAACAGCAGCTAATGGAGAGACAAGTGGGGAGGAACACAGCAGAGAGACAAAAAGCACAGGTGTGAGTAGAGGGAAACACAGCTCCCGCCAGCAAGGCAGGCTCTGACCAGATGCCAAGGCCAGCATGTTTCAAAGGCGGCTGGGAAGGAGCCCTCCTCTCCCCACGCCCGCCAGCAACCATCCCTCCTCCCCACATGAGACAGACAAGCTCTGTCGAGTCGATCTGCACCAGCGCTTTCATCAACTGCATTTCAGCCCCGAGGCCCCGCGCTGGGCGGCGGTGGAAGTAGAGAGCGCCAAGATTCGGCAAACTGGGGGGATTCTGGGGGGAAGGATTCATCAGCATCATCCCCCCCAGCTTCTCGCCAGGCACAGGGCAGCCTGGAGGGTGCAGCAGCAGCAGCAGGAGGATGTGATACCCCAGCATCCCCTCCGTGGCCTGGCACAAACTGCCGGTAGCTGAGAGCTGCTCCCCCGCACTGCCTCGGGATTTGGCTTTGACTTGGAGGGAAAGATCCCTCGGCACCGACCGGACTGGCACGGACTGGCACGCTGCCCTCAGGCACGACAGCCCCCCGCTCCCGGTACATGGGGCTCCCGCGCTCACCCCGGTCCTTTCAGCACCCTCCAGCACGGCCCCCTCCCCACATCCACTCCCCACCGAATTTGCTGGTTGCAAAGGTGCTTTATTTACTTGACGTTGCCATGGTTACGCAGGCAGGAGGCTCCTGCCGGCATCCCGGCGGGCGGGCGGTGCTTCCCGCTGCCAGGCAGGGCCAGGGCAGGGGGTGCCCGGCGTGCCCCCCGCCCGGTTTTCCGTGTGTCTGGGAGGCAGGAAGCCGCAGTCTCCCCTGGGCTCCCCGGCAGCGCAGCGTGCCGCCTTCAGACCTTCCGCCTCCCCGCGAGCACACGCCGAGGGAAAGGTCAGGGCTCGGAGCTCCCACACGGACATCGTGGGACCGCAGCGTCCGCCTGCCCGTGGCACCGGGGACGGGGCGGGAGTGGGGGCGGCTCAGTCACGCTCCCCGCCACGGAGCCAAGGGACCGCGGGGGCTCCCGGGTCCTGCGGCTGCATCTGGCTCGGAGCCGGGGTGGGCGACAGGCCGCTGGTCCCCTGTGCCCCGAGGCGCTGTGGCCGGCGGGACGCGGCAGAGGGGACCCTGCGCTCACACGGCCGGAGCGCCTCGGCAGCGGCGCCGGCGAGAGCGCCCCGGGAACGGGAGAGGTGAGCCCAAGCACCGGCCAAGGACCCCTCCGGAAAAGCAAGGGTCCCCCCGCGGTCCCCTCCCACCCTGTCCGGGACAGGAGCGTCCCCGCGTCCCCTCCCCGCGCCACGAGCGTTGCCAGCTGCCTGACCTTGCGCCGCTGGAGCTGCCGAGACTCTGGGGTGAAGTTTGCCGAGCCCTCTTTGTTTCGGTGCCCGCACTGCGAGGGCTGGGGCCCCCTCCCTTCTCCCGGGACACCTCCGGGGGCTGGCTCAGACCCCGGCCGGACCCCTGGTGTGCGGGGACATGGCTGGGGAGCAGCTGCGCCCCCCGCCCCGAGCGCCCCCGGCTCCTCCCCGCCCCCAGCAGCCGCACTGGCGGCCGCGTGCTCCTGCCGAGCCCTTGGGCAGCGGCGGCGGCAGCTTCCTGAGCCGGAGACAATGCTGCTGCGTCACCCACATGCGGTTCCCAGCAATGCTTTGCAACGGGAAGATGGCAGAAGAGAAAAAGGGAGCGAGGAAGCGGAGGGCAGAGCCGCGCTGCTGCAGCGCCGGGAGGGGCCGGGACGGCGGGGATTGGCGCAGGGTCCGGGCGGCGCTGCCCACCGGCCTCCCCGGGATCCCTCCCTCCCTCCGCCGCCGCAATCCGAGAGGCCGGCGCCGGGCTCCTCGGGGCCGGGCAGAGCGTGGCGGAGAGCCCTTACCCCGTCCCGCTCGGGCCCAGCCTCCCCGGCGCCTTTGTTTTGTCTGTTCCGAGGCGGGTTCGGGATCTGGGAGACCCCGCTGGAGAGAACGGGGCTTTGGAATGCAGGCAAGGGTCAATCCCCTTGCCGCTCCCCCCAGGGTCTGCGCCCCCACACTCCCGACCTGGAGGGACAAACATCCCGCCAGCCAAGTTTGGGAGCAGCCACATTCCCAAAGGCACCGGGGACCAAACCGCTAGAGGGGGACAGATCCATTCCGGGCGATCAAGGTGTCCCCAAGCAATCCCAGCCCCCGGAGACGCCCCCCAGATATACACCGCAATTAAAATGGAGGAAACTCCAGAAATAAAACCAAACAGCACAGGGGAGCAGCGGCTGCTCCCACTTCTGATGCATCCAAAGCATCCGCAGGCAACTCCAGCTTTGTGTTCCCAGGAAGCCAGTCACATGCTGACCTGGCCCGGGACTGTCACCAACTGTGCAACCAGTGACACCCTCGGGTCCCCGGCATGGGCTCTCTCCGACCCGCAGGAAGGAGTGTGACCAGTGCTGCCATCCCACCATGGGAGACCTGCCTGGCACAGCTCACAGGCCATCCTGAACTTCCTCACCCATCCCTGAGGATTCCATCCCCATTCCTCACCAAATTCTCTCTCTGCCCACTGCCTAGTCAGACAGTGACCAATGCCACACCAGAGGTTTTGAGGCGAGGTCCTGGAGACAGGACCAGCACTTCAGGGAGAGGCTTATCTTGTTTCTACAATCCTTGGTGCTCCAACAGCTCCATGCACAGGACAGATATAACCAGTTTATGCCAGAACACAGGGACCTGGCTTTAGACCTGCAGTCAGCTGCCTCATGACCATCCTCCTGTCAAAACCAGTCATGGAAATCACCACAGAGAGGTCAGAAATCATGGATGGAAGCAGTCAAAATACAACAGGACCTCTCAGAAATTCCCTCTTAGTCAATGATCCTTCCAATGACCTCCATCACACTGAGAATTTTCAGACAATTCCTGCCACAGAGCTGAAAGCACAACATTGTCAAATCCAAAGTGTCACATCCCACCAAGTGACGCTCCAGGCTGAACTCGTGACAGGACACATATTTCTCCACGTGACCCAAAACACGGACACCCTGAAATCCTGATCACCACACAAGAGGCTGTGGGAAAAGGCAGCATTTTTCTGCTCCTGGAGTGCCTGGGCACACTGGATAGCAGAGGGTGGCACACCTGCAAGTCTGGATGAGAAAACACCATGTTCTGACCGTGGGGAGCACAGACCAAAGTGCAGCTTCCCCAGCTTGGCCAGATCCCAGCTCCATCAATGACCTTACCTGGTGACACAAGGGCAAAAGTACCTGCTGCAGATTGGTGGCCCCAGCTAGAAGTTTTAGCTAGAAATGTCTTAAGCCCTTCCCAGGCTTTACAAGCCAACTTCTACTGGCCACTTCCATCACCTCTATGGAAAATGGGTTTTCAAAGTAGAGCTTTGCTGTGGTTGGACAAACTTGTCCCACTTTCCCCAGCCACTGGAGGCTGTGACTAAGGATCTTGATGCCTTGAGGATGTCAGTCCTGAGGGACAGAGTCCTGCAGCTCAGGATACTTCCAAACCTCCAAGGACAGCCAGCTCTAAGGAACAAATCCTCAGGGAAGTTGTCTGGGATCACAAAGGCTGTCACTCACAGCTCATCTGCGAGGTACAATTGGACACAGCGGCCTGGTCACACCAAAGCCACAGGCACACCTTTACTACCTCCAAAATATGAACCGATTCTTTGATCAGGTCTCAAACTCCAACTGAACACCAATAACCTTTAAGGCTCTGCCTTTAAAATGCCCAACACCAGGCTCCTTTCATCAGCCCAAGGGTGAAACACAGAGCTCCAAGCTCAGGTTCCTCCAGAGCACCATACAGGGCTCAGAAACACACACATCACATTCTCAAAGGTCACAGCACACACAGGATGCTTGAAAAGCCACAAAAACCAGAAATTCAGCCCCTAACAGCACCTAGACTCTTTCAGCCAAGAACCCAGAGCCACACCCTCTGCTCCAACACAGCAGAGCTCTGGATTTACCTGAACATTTCACAAAAAACCATCAGGAGACAGCACTTGGAAATAAAAACAACGGCAAAGACAAGGACACACGCATGACCCAGTCTGGATGTCAGCTTTGGTACAAGCAAGCAGCTGTACAGATCACCAACAGCATGGAGGGGAGCAGGAAGTAACTTTTTAGGGACTAGAAAGGATTTCTGGGGATAGAGTGAAGCTGACATTCCCACTTCAGTGCTGAAACAGCTAAAACACCAAGGCTCATTGGGTCAGCTCAACAGATGAAGGCAAATAAAATCCAAACAACCCTCACCAGCCCAAAATAACTGACTCTCAACTCCAGGTCACACCCTGGGCAAACAACTCAAAGGAACAAAGCCAAATTCACTGGGGCAAGGAAAAGGTTCCAACTGTCACAGAGTCCACAGCCAAAACTGGAAGTGAACTGCATCATCCATGAGCACTACTGCACTGACAGCTATAAGGCACACAGCCAGGGCACAGCCACCCTCCTGCTTTCCCAACCCCAAATCCCAGGGCTGTCCCTCAGGTGCAACATCAGCCTCACACAGAGGAACAGGTGGACACCAATCCCGCCCCAGGACAGGGGCAGGGTGAGGTGAAGCCCAGCTTCCCTGTGGGAAGTGCTTTGCAGTCTCTCATCCCTACCTTGACGTCAGCGATGAGGGCGTCCTCGTCCTCGATGCCGGTGGGAAC
Source organism: Melospiza melodia melodia (assembly GCF_035770615.1). Lineage (NCBI taxonomy): Eukaryota > Metazoa > Chordata > Aves > Passeriformes > Passerellidae > Melospiza > Melospiza melodia. Next base: position 55,124,855 of record NC_086199.1, on the reverse strand, counting down.
GCACTTCTTGTGCAGAGGGAGCGACTCCAGCTTGTCCACGAGGCAGCGCAGCCCCTCCAGCTCAAACTGGGTCAGGTGCACCCTCCTGCTCTTGCGGGGGCTGCCCCCGCTGGGCTCCCAGGCCTGGCCGTTCTGGGAGCCGCGGCTGGAGTCAGAGGAGTCCATGGATGGGGTCTTCTTGAGAGCCGGCAGGCTGCTCCGGCAGCTCTTGCCCAGTTCGTCGTAGTCCACGCTGGCACCGTTGGCGATGGGGCTGGTGAGAATGGACCTCCTGGTCGCGGGGCGCCGGGACTCCTTCCCTGCTGCATCCTCATCATCATCCTCCTCCTCCTCCTCTTCCATGTTCACCGAGTCCGAGGAGCTCAGCTCCATATCTGCCATGATGGAGAAACAGGAGAGCAATCACAGGAAGTGTTCTGTGTTTAGTGGGATCTCCCCCAGTCATGAGGGATGCTGGAGCAACAGATTTGTAGGAGGTGAAAGGAACAGAGAAGCTGAAAAAGCTGAAAACAGCTAAACACCCTTCCCATTCCTGGCTTGTCTGTGGGAATGCAGGGCACCAGATATGGAGAAAGGTCCCAGAGGAAGAAATAGCAAATGCTCTGGATTGAATTTCATGTCGTAGACTTAATTTCATGGAATTGGGTTGGAAGGGACCTGGACTGTCATCTAGCCCAACCCCAGTGCCATGGGCCTGGACGTGCCATGGGCCTGGACATCTTTCACTTCATCATATTGCTTAAAGCCCTATTCAACCTCATTTTGCTTTGGAGGGCTTGGGATCTCCAGCTGAGGGCTCAGGATCTTGATGCTGCCTTCAAGATGCGATAAAGAGGATGTGGACTCACTCATGACCGTGAGGTCGCTGAGACCTCCAAGTAACAGTGTCAGCCCCTCAAACCCTGTGTGCAGAAGGCCCTGGCCAGCCAGAGAGAATTCCTGTCCACAGCACCGTAGTGGCCACAACAACTTCCCCCCACCTCTTCTGTATAAGACTCTGAACTGGTGGTGTGCTGGTTTCACAGCTGTGAGGAACCTGGGCTGCTGCAGGGCCAGAGGAGGAAGCAGAAATCTGTCTGGTTGTGACTTCATGCCCAAAAAAATCCCCACCCAGCCCTCCCCTGCCTGGCACACTGCTGAGCCAGTGCCCCAGGAGGAGGGTGCAAGAAGCCAGTTGGATAGGGGTAAGGAAGGCATAAGGGCTGGACTTACCCATGCTGAGGGATTCCTTCTGGAAGTCCTTGGTCAGGTGGGAGCGGCTGGTGATGCAGTACACGTAGCGCTCCAGCACGTACCAACACATCTCGTAATAGAAGGGATAACGAAATTTATTTGGGACCTGCAAAACAGGCAAGAGGATCTGTCAGGCCTCCTTCCCACTGCTGCTCTCAGATGACAGATGGCACACCAGGAGTGGCCCAGTGTCCAGCACGGGTCTCCCACAGGTCCTTACCCGTGTGCGGTCCTCGATGCTGTAGATCCGGAGCTGCATAGGGATGTTGAAGCTGTGTAAGAAGTTGCCACCAAAAACCAGCGTGTCCATGGGAGTGTACACAGCATGGATCCAACCTTGGGGAGAAAGCAGAGTTGGAAGAATCCTTCTGATCCATCATGCATAGCTTTTTGTCACTCTGGTGTCATCCTAGATTGTTTCCTAATCACATTAGGCCTAGCACCAAGGGGAACAGCCTTCTGAAGTCTGTTCCAACACTCTAAACACCTTCAAAATAACTCAAGTTCCACTCCTTATCTCCAAGGCTAAGCAATCCAGCCAAGTCCAACATCTGGGGAATTCCAGAGTGGGTTTCCTTAAGGCAAAGCCACTCAGTTCAGGAAAGTGTCAGTTGTGATAACAGGACTCGAGTGAGTTGTGCAACCCCTGGTGTTTTCTGTTCCTGGTCCTGCTGTATGCCACAGCTCTGTCACAAGACACCCAGGAAGCTGAGGAGCTGCCTTGAGCCAGCCTGTCCTGAACCTACACTGTTCCATGTGTCAACATGACAGGATCTGGGAAAGCCTCCTTTAATAATTAATCAAATGTGATATGAGCCAGCCACAGCTTTCCTAACACTTGGGCTGGATGCACAATGCCATCACAGGCGTGTTTTGGGAGGTGGCAAGCAAGAGGACAGAGCCACATCACATCTCCCTCTCCCACTGACTCATGAGGGAGCTAAATCCTGCCAGTGTCCCAGGATTTTCAGTGCTGCCACAACCCTGGCCAAGACCAGGATGTCCCTGCCCACCCTGAGGGTACCTGAGGGGATGACAAATGTGTAGCCCTGCTTGAGCTCGATGCGCTGGCACTCTGACACTCTGTCTCCAAGGAAAATGTCTCCCTGCTTCCCTGAGAGAAGCCAGTTTTCATAGAGCTCCAGGTTCTGGGGTGTGGGAGGGATCAGCCAGAAGATCTGCAAATAAAGACAACACACTCATCTAAGTCATCACACAATGAACAGCTATGGCTTCTGCCCAACATCTGAATCTCTTCCTCATCCCTCTCCCTAAGAACTTCCCAGCAAAATGACTGCAACAGCTGCCCCCCTCGAGAGGGTGAGCAAGGCCTTTTCCAGCCTGACACAGAGTGTTACAGGTAGCCTGAGCTTGGGAAGCTTTTTAAGCTATGATTTACATCAGTGTCAAGAGATACAGAGCCCAGGAAAGCCACCAGAGTGACAAGGAGATTTACTGACTTTGATTTACATGTTAGAGCTACACCTGAACTAGGGATTGGCACCTGTCTGGCTACATGCAATATAGATAAATTTAGGGTGGAAAAGATTTCAATTTGCTGTCTGGGACCTGCATCCTCAAGGATTTACACAAAAACAGACCAACAGCCACTTTCCTAAAGCACCTATAGCTGTCCCAATAGGCACTGTCCTACCTTTCCCCCTCGGTGGATGTGGTACCACACAGAAGTGCCACCAAAGTCCACGTGGAAATCTGTGTAGCAGCCCTTGACACTCATCAAACAGTATCTGGTGGAAAACAAGATGAGAAGGTGAAAATGAATGGTGATCCACACTTTGGAGCAGATATGACATTCCAAGGGTCCCCCAAACCCAGGCCAATGGTTCAGAGCAGTGTAACAAACCACTCAGCCCCTTTTCCACACAGCTAAAGGGGATTCAAGAAGTGACTGCAGCAGCCTTACAAGTTTCACCCACAAAAATAAGCTGGGAGACTGATCCTCCTCCTTCCCCTTGGTACACACTGCTGCTCCCTTGGGCAGTTTTCCTGCAAGAGATTGTTTGCTGCCTGCCACAGCTCAGGAAGCCACTTACTTCTGCACCTTTGGATACTGCATCTCCAGGATGGCATTGGTAGACTCTGTCTGACTTTCCTTCAGGTGCCTGGGCCACATGTTGTCAACCCAGTCAATCAAATCCACCTACAGCAGAGAGGGAGGAGACATGAGCAGAGAGAAAAGGGGCACAGCAAAACCTTTTGCTACCCCATGCTGGCAAATCCCTTTTTGGTCCTGGGACAGTGTGCTTCTGGGACAGTCCTACACATAAAGCACGCAGGATCAGGTGTTCAGATGCCAGCTCTGGACTTCCATAAAAAATATGCCACACAGTATCTCCTAGGGGTGAGATTTAACTCCCTAAACTTCAGGAGAGTCAGAGATGTCAAGGTTCCCTCTGCAGTTAACAGAGAGAAGTAACTGGCCCCACACAGCTGCCACTTCCACTCTGCTGACTGCAGAGGTAGTTCAAGATGTTCATCCCACCCAACACCACCTCCCACAACTCATCTTCCCAGCACAAAATAGCTTCCTGCTCCTCTTCCAGCACACCTCCAGTGCTGGCCTCCTCTCCCCTCAGAGATTTCAGCATTTTGCATCAGGAACCCTCCCTGCCACACTGTGCAGAACTCAGACTTCCATATTTCTAACTGCTGACAGCCAACAAACAGGCTATCTCTCCACAGAGTGACATGCCAGGGACTTGGCCATGGTCACCACAGCCTGACTAGGAGATCAGCTCCAGCAGCTTCCAGACTGACATCCCTGCTGGGCCCATGTGTGTTCTGAGTAGCTCTTCTACCACATCCCAATGCCAGGCTGCACCTCGCCTCCAGACTTCCAGGGAAAGCAGATCCCTGGGGAGGAAGAGCCCCACTCACCGTAGCAGGTCTCTGCACCAGGTTCTCCAGCTTGGTGTGGCTGAACTCCAGGCTGATGACGTTGTAGAGTTTCTCCCGCTCCTCCTCTGGCGTTTCGTAGTAGCGCGCCCACTGCGCCATGGACATCTCGATGTCCCGCTGCGTGTTCACGTCCATCACATCCACTATCCGTCTGCTCCCTGCCACAGTGACAGACACGTCACTGAGCTGTCCCTGTGCCCCACGGGCTCCAGGGGGCGGGATCCTCAAAGACCCCAGCCACACAAGGGAGTGCAGGGTGGCTCTGGACACTTACCCACACACAGCCGCACATCGTTCACGCTGAAGTCCGGATCCGGCATCCTGTGGGACAAATATCTGGCTAAAAAGACCATCAAGTGCTTCTGGCTGCACTCTGTGACCCAGGAATTGGCACCCTGAAGGTACATCTGTGCTGATTTGGTGCTGGAGAAGGCCATGGAAGAGGATCTCTAGGGGCACAGGATTGGGGTGAACACTAGGACAAACTTCTGGCTTGGGAAGCAGGCTTGGGAATAGGATGTACCATTCCCAGAGCTGCTGTACAGTGACTTCTAGCAAAGGAGCCAGGAGGCCTTGAACTAAGCAATCCCATCTCTCATTTTAAAGGCTGCTTGTGTGAGTTATCCCAGTCCAAAGGCACGGCCAGAGCAGGACACGCAGTATATTCCACTGACACAGCAGAACCACTCCAATGTTTGTACTGGCACCCTCCTCTGTACAAACACTGCTGTCACAGGCAGAGCAGGCTGGCAGCCATTTGAGCAGCTCTTGACCCAGAGAAATATCCAAAAGCTCAGGAGAAATCCAGTTTCAGCCACACTGTAATACCCAGTATTAAATCTCCACCCTCCCAAGTCACCCAGCAGTTAGGCTGAGCCTGGCATGACTTCCTACCCAATTCACCCCAGCAAAGAACATCCTGCACTGGATGAGATGTCATCCATCAGTTCACAGCTATGGAACCTCATGGTTTCAGAGCAGTGCTGTTGGTACTAGCTCTGAAAGTTTGTGAGGGGTCATTTATTCCCTCTAATCAACCCCAAAAACACTGACCCAGTTTACACTTAGAGCTGCAAACCTCAATGGATGTACTGCAGCAAGAGAGGCAGACAGAAGCTTAGAAGTTCGGAAAATCAGGTTGGAATTCTGGAAAATGCCAGAAATACTACAAATTGTTTGATTCTCTGGCAATAGATGCCTATGTTACTAGGAAAGAAACCCAGCCAGATGTTGCATCAGAGCAGCAGTGGGACTTTCCAGACATTTGGTGGAATTCTGATCACCTACAGCCAATTCAGTCCTCTTATTTTCAGTCCAGACAGACTAGGAAGAAGGGGATAACTGAGCTGGAATATATTTCTCTCTGTCCACTGCACATAAAGAACAGCATGGAGATGAGAGTCAAACCAGCCTAGCAGAGCCAGGAGCAGATCCCACAGAGTGTGGAGAGATGAAGGAATTGGCCAGAGTCACCCACCACTCCATGCTCCCAGCACTTACTTTATCCCCAGGCCGTCGGAGCTCCTGAAGATGAGTGGGTCCCTCAGGCCACCCCGCTGGATGTACTCAACTGTGAAGTCTGGTGTGGGGAGATAAGAAGAGGGAAAGTTTAGGAGAAACTCCTTCAGAGTGTTCTAGACATGCTCAGGTTGAAAAGGTTCTGTGGAGATCCCTAGACCAACCCTGCTCCTCACTTTTCTACACTCCTTCAGAAATCCTGGAACTCCTTTGCAGCTGTTCTCAGAGGCAGCAGGGTGTGTGCTGCTGACAAGCCTCAGACAGGGCCCCTAAGGAGGGTTTGCTCCAACAGGCTGCTCCTGACAGGTGAACAGCCTGGATTTTGGTGCTCACTTCCCTAGGAAGCTTAGAGCCAAGCTAGAGATGCCTTGCAGAGGCGCTCCTCCCTCCCAGTAAATCCTCATGAGGGGCTGTGTGATGAAAAGCCATCCCACGGAGCCGTGTGCGTGCTGAAAGGAAGGGGAGACATCCCACACAGTCCTTGAACTAAGGATCTGGTAGACACGTGGCTGCAATTACAGGTGCTGACCCAGGCAAACCCTCCCATTCCTGGCTGCCACGTGTCCCAGCAAGCTGCAGACCAGCTCCATGCTCTCCAGAACGAGCAGTTTCCATGCCATTCCCCACACACACTCCCTGGGACCAGCAGCCCCAAGACAAACCTTTGCCTTCCATGAAGACCACGAAAGTTGAGTTGAACTTGTTGGTGGACAGCTTTTCCTCGAGGTCAAACGTTCTCTTCCCTTCAATCTCATCATCGGAGATGCCGTCGTCCTCGTAACGTCGCCGCATCGTGCCACGCTGAGGGGAGAACACCGGGAAGGGAGAAGTTATGGACCAGGAAGGGAAGCTATGGAGCAGGAGGAACAATCAGAGCCCCTCATCCCAGCCTAACACAGCTCAGCCTCTAGGGGAGCTCAGGTCTGTCCTGAACCCAAAACATAGCACGGAAACATCAGCTTGGCCCCTCCTCCATCCAGATTTGTGTTAATTGGGCTTTATGAGACAGATAATCACTCCTAATGAACTCTCACACGGAAATAAGGGAGGAGGGGAGAGAGTTTAGTGTAACAGAGGCAAAGAACAAAGAATCAGTTCCCCACTTTTACAGGTGCATCAGTATTTTGCTGCACTAGAGGTAAAGGCACTTGTGAGTTTAAACCTCTGCCAGAACAACAATGATTTAAAAAAAAGACTCGCAAGTTTTCATCTTTGGCTGTGCCTGTACACAGAAAGCTGATTTATTCTCTTGTTTGTGTGGAGAAGAATAGCAGAGTGGAAGGAACAATTTTCTTAGAGGGTCTTGTAAGCACATCTGTACAGGGATTCCTGACAGACATCCTCTTCTGACATTGCTGGATCTGGAAGAAATTACTGTCCCCAGCTGCTGGCCCCCTGGCCAGAGAGCAGAGCCCTGCGTGGGAATGCTCCCTAAATCCCCTCAGATAAAAGGCAAACCTGCTCTGCATTAGCCAAGCTGCCTTCCCTTAATTAGGGATGTTCCCATTATCAAGCGTGCACACCAACTGCAGGGCCAGCAGACAGCCAGGGACGGGATGGGGCAGGAGGTGACACAGCTGCTGGCACCTGCCTGCAGCAGGGAGGGGCAGTGTCACATCCCCAGCACCGCCACCAGAACCAGCCTGCCATAACCTCACTGGAGAAAGAGGAATGAACTCCTTCGTACAGAAGCACTGCTTTAAATAAATTTTTTTAGATTAATTAGATGAACCAGTGCAGGAGCACGTAGGGACACACACAAAAAAAGGCTTTTCCCCCACCCCCTCCAACATTTAATTTTAACTCCCAGTTTCAAGCAGGCTGATGGATGCACAAGGAGTTCCCCTGCCATCAAGACAGAGTCACTCAGCCATTGTTCACAGCCCATTGACGGTGCTCAGCTTTCCAACCTCCCTACCAAACCCCGAGTGACTGGGACACAAACACCTCATCAGCCAGGCACCAACAATTGGCTGCTCCTGAATGGGGCACTTCAGGCAGAGTCTTCAGGATCCTGCAGCCAGCGTCTGTCCAATGGCCCCGAGGATTAAACAGTCTGGAAAAGGGCTGCTGTGTCCTTTGTCTTAAACCATCCACTAAAGATGAGTGGGATCTCCCCGTTTTTAACAGCACAAAAACTCACTTTACTTGTGGGTTTTTACAGAGATACTTGTATAAAGGCAGGAAAATGCATTTAAAAAGCACAGACATATGGGAGTGGCACCAGCAGAAGTGACCTATTCCTTGGGAACACTTGGATTTTCACACTGCTAAGGCTGGGCTGCACTCACCAAAAACTGCAACTCCCAAATGTTCCTCTGCCTTTAAACTGAGGCTGGCCCTTCCAAGGGGATGCATCAGAACTTGAAGTTAGACATATAAACGTGTTATGACTGTGTTATAATGGATGATTAGCCCACCTCATAACGCATTTATCCTTAAAAATCACGGAATCCATGAAGCCTGTGTGGTACTCAGCTTTAAAATGAAGGTACATAGCAGAGAGGGCCTCTGGCCTGTGCAGGATTTAGGGACAATGAGCAAACCTCAAACTCAGCTTTTCCTAAAGTACCCAGAATTTTGGGGAAAGGCCCACTTCATCCTATTCCTTACTAAAGCACACCAGGGAAGTTCAAGGCACACCTATGCCGGGTAAGGATGTGAATCACCTTCCAGCATCACCAACGTTTCACTCTTCCCAATCCGAGGCAAGTCTAGGACTACAGATCCCAGCAGGCAGCTCTGTCAGAGAGGATGTGCACAAAGAGGAGGATTCTGCAGTCCATGATCTCAGATGCTTTAGGATCAAGCAGGACTAGGCTGCTTTTGGACCTTCTCCCTTACTCCAGACACTCACTTTTAGGGGGAAAAGCAGCTCCTTTGTCTTTGCTGGACTCAAAACCTCACCTTTTGGGAGGAAAAGGTTTGGCATGGAAAATCTGGCAAGAAGAGGCTATGTCCAAACCACTCCCTTAATAGATTATACTTGACTCCCCTGGCTACACTTAACCAGGAGCAGGGGTTTCTGCACTGGGCTGGAACTCAGGTGAGCCCCATTGGAGGACAAACCTCGGGATACCCAGGCTGGAATGCAGCTCCAGCCACAGACACGATGACCAGGCATTGTCTGTTCTTCTGGAAGTGGCACCAAGCCAAGCTCTGGACTGTGTAGAGCAGCTCATTCAACAGAAATGTGACCACGTGGCTGGGCCTGATTCGGATCCTACTGGTGCCATGGGTGGATGCTGGAGATGCACTGTGGGATCAGGGCCCTGTTCAGACTCTTTCCCAGATCTCCTTCACAGCACAGCCTCCAAAGCAAACAGGTTGGAACCTTCAACTCAAACCACTCCACGATAAGGCAGCCACACCACAGAAGTGCAAACACCAGGAAACAGGCAGGAACACCTTAAACTTGAATCCTTTGCAATGAGGAAACAAGGATGCAAAACACAGAAGGAAGAGGATTGTGTCCTCCAGCCGAGCAAATTCCAAAGTCTATTGCTCCTGTCACCAGCAAAGCATCAGCCACAAACCCCCTCCAGCTCCCAGGCAGATCAGCTTTGCCCTGTTCCCATGGGCAGGGCAGAGTCTGGCCTCATAATTGGCCCAGCATGAGGAGAGCAGGGTCCCAGCGTGGCTGAGGACCCAAAAGCACAATGCAAACAGCTCCCATCCCATTGGACCCAGCCGGGGCCACGCTGCTTTCATGTCATTGTTGTCTTGGGAGGGTGGGGAAAAACAATATTTCAGGGCCCCAGAGCAGGCAGGAGGAAGGAAAGGCTTCTGTGCTTCCAGGCATGCGGTATGGGAGAGGCAGCAGCTGCGGGAGTCTTCCCCTCCTGGAGCCTGCAGCTTCCTCACAGCACAGTGACACAAACCACAGACCCCATGTCCCCAAACTGGGTCTCTGTATGAGGACAGATGTGCTCAGTGGATGCTCCAAAACCCCCTTGTTTCTGATGTGCCACACAGGAAATTGCTGCCTGGATAAATAACTGGCTACAGGTGACACCTGCAAAGCCATGACAAGCTAATGCCAACCTAACCTTGCCACTACTGCACACACAGAGCTGTGCCAATCCTTCTGACAGCACCAAGTTTGACTTCTTCTCAGGAAGAGCTGGCCACCCTTGTCCCAGAGCCTGTGCTAGGGATGGGGCTTGGCTGAGTATCCCTTCCCAGCACATTCCTACAGCCCATCCAGAGAACATCAGCAACTCACAGGCCTGGACTCTTAGACCAGAACTGCTTCTTCCTGGGAGTGACTCCACTATTGGGAGACCTTCCAGCATCAACCAGTTCAGCCAGGGACACAGCTTCCCAAAATGAGATCAGCAGATGTCCCCAAAACTGCCACCTGTGAGAACGTTCTGGGTGGAGTTCAGCTCCAGAGAAGAAAGGGCACAGAGTCAGGCACATCACATTATCTGTAGGAAAGCCTCAGAATTCAGTACTAAGCAGCAATATTTAAATATCACTTTGTTTTCCCAGCTTTCTCTTAGGATTCAGGCATTTTTCATCCTGCTGAGAGTTTTACTAAGGAAGAACTGTCAAGTGGTCCAAACCTTTTCTCTCTGTGTCAGGCAGGGTCAAGATAAAGGCACTTTATTCATCCTCCAAGACCAGCCAGCCAGCAATTCCCACCTAAGATAGCTGTCCTTCACCATTTCTTTCTGACCCTCCTGGGTACCTTTCAATTAATGGAGGAAATAGGAAGCATGAATATTAATCCTGCTGATAGATATCCCTTCTATTCTGATTCTTTCACCTCCATTCTCCTTCACCCAGGGATTCCAGGGAAATCTCCACAGCGGCACTCTCCAAAATCCTTCCTTGGAAACCTCTTTCCATCAGCAAGCGCTGCCTCCATGGAGCACAGCTCCCTCTAACAGCAAAGGAGCTGACAGTCAGCTGAAGAGAGCCAGAAAACTCCTCTCCTGTGAGGCTTTTTTGAGGGGAGAACGAGTACAAGGTCACATTTGAAGAAAAGAACAAGCCGTCCTTTCGCTGAAAGAGCCTCATGTATTTAAAGAGTGAAACCAACAACCAACACACACCACAGTATTTTAGTCACTTCCTGTCCTGTCTGCTGCCATCCCCTCCCTCAGCTCCATCTCTCAGTCACCAGGAACCTCTTCCTGCTATGCCACAGCTCCTTCCCCCTCAGGACACCAGAGCACCCCTCTCACTTTTCCTCTCCCTCTGCTTGTTGTCTTTTCAGAGCAGCTTGCCTGTGTGAAGCCTCCCACAACTCTCTTCTACTCCTCTGACATGAAGAATGCAGGAAAGTTTCACCTCCATTTCCAATCCCAAAATCCCCTTGTGGCAGGTTTTAACTTCTCCCTGGCTCCCAGTGTATCCATAGAACAGTGCATTTCTTCCTTACCCCATCCCTTTGCAAGTTTACTCTGCTGAAATGCACCCAAATTGATAATCAATCAACCAGCTCAACTCTCCTCAGTTAAGGAATTTAACTTCTCACATATTTTTACAGCAAACTGTGGCTCTTGCCTAGATAAATCCAGATCTGCAACATTTGAATCTCTTGATGGGTGTTCTGATCTCTAGTGAGCACCTCAGGCAAGCCCAGGATTCTGCCTGAGACCTTGTGCTGAGAATCCCCAGCAATTTTAGCAGTGGCAAAGTGGGAAGAACAACATCCATTTCTCCAGGAAGCCACAAGGCAGCCTGACAGGAGGATGGACAGGCAGGGAAGCAGCCAGGCTGTGATCAGACAGACCCAGGGCACAGCAGGTGCCAATGCCAGAACGGGCTATGCAGGGAAGATCCTCCCTTGCCAGAGTTTCCAGATAGAGTGTGAAGAACCAAGGCACCAAGATTATGACAATCAGCAGCCTGCCAGGTCACTGCTTATCTTAAGCACAAGAGCTTTTCCTTTCCATATCCCTCTCCCCTCCAAGGCTGCACCTCCCACTTCAGCTCCTGGGCTGGGCTCTAAGCTCTGGAGCAGCAGCACAGCAGCAGCAGGCTCCTGCCCTCTGCGCCTCTCCCACCTTAACCCTGGACTCCCTGCTCCCCCAGATATGGCAGGCACCACTTAGGATCTAAACAACAGCACAATCCCCTGCAGACCCAGACAAGAGGAACCACTGAGCTTAACTCAGGTTTAATGCCCCTCACCACCTCCCACTTCTCTCAAAAGCTGGAGTGCTGGATGGGTGTATCCCAGGTGGCACATCCCTGGACAAAGACAGACTCCAAGCAGCAGGCTGAGGAGCAAACAGGATCTACACAAAACTGGAGCCCTTCCAGGCTTCCCAGCTCCAGGAGGGATTCCTATCACGAGCAAGGCTGGCAGCATTTCAGAATGACCGGGGAGAACGCTTTGCTTTGTACTTTTGGGTTACAAAATCGAACGTACACGAGGAGTAACTGAGGAATTGGAGCAAGGCAGGTGGGGAGGGAGCATGGAGGGGCCAAGCAGAGCTCCACAGCTGCTCCCAAAGCACACACTGACCAGTCACAGCAGCAAAACCACGAGGCAGAGGAACATGCTAGATCAGATCACAGATGGGCAGCTCTGGCAGCAGTCCCAAAAAGGAGGCACTGCTCCTAGGAAAGGATACAGCTCCTCACTCCAGTCACCTGCATCCTCTGTCACACACAGCCACTGTCCCAAAGGGCTTTGATGGCACTGCTAACCCCCAGACTGCCCATTGCCACCACCAGCCATGGCATCAGGAGAAATCCTGCCTGGATTCCATGCAAGTCTGGAGAACCTCTTGAAGGACCATCAAACCATCCACACCATTTCAAGGCTGAGCGCTGACCCTCAGTGCTAAAAACCATCCTTTGGTATTCAGCCCTCTCATTTCTGGAGAAGACTGAGAAAACCTCTTGAATTACATCCCACTCCCTTCCCAATCAGTAGAAATCCAAGAAAAAAGCCTGTGTGCAGCCCTTTCCCTGTCAGGTGTCCCCAGCACGAGCCCTGTGCAGTGAGGTAGATGAGCAGTACCAGCTCTGCTCCTCCTTTTGCTTTGTGCAGGAAGGCAACAGATTCCCCCCAAATGGAACAAAATTAACCAAACTGCTCCAAAATGGCTGGCTTGAAAATTATACACATTTAGTCCATATTCCCAGCACTGAGCCCACACAGACCAGGAGGCAGAGACCCAGGACAAGGGACAGACAGAGCCATATGCCCTCAGAGGTGCAGCTGATGCAGCAGTAGCAGGCCAGCCCTCAGTGACTTCATTCCTTGCTGGAGACCTCTGTCTCCAACACACAGAGATCACAGGGCTAGCTTGGATTTTTTAATCTTTTTTTTATTATTATTGAGGGAAGTGCTCACCCTCCGAATTTCTCAGTGTCCCAACCCAGCTCTGCCAAAACCTGTTGCCAGTTCTGTCCCATCACCCAGCCTGAGAGAAGCTGGACCACAGGAGTACTGGAATAACAAAAATGCAGGAAGCTTTGAGGTTTGCACTGCAATTCCTGCTCAGCTGACACCGTTTTTTAAAGGGAACAGCAGCAGGCTGGCTGCATTGCAGGCTATGGGGCTGAGGATGCTCAGGGAGAGGGAAAACAGCCCAGGGCCATTGGGAAGAACATGGACAATGTGGGAATCCAGCTCCTAGGAAGGATATTTCCTCTGGACTCTGTGCTGTTACACCATCGCTGCACACACCCCCTCCCCCTCTCCTCCATAAGGAGCCCAGCACTCGTCCCTTCCTTACTCCAAATGGGGCAAAGGGGCTCAGTGACACATGGAAATATTTATGCACAGCAAATTAAAGACACTGAGGCAGCCTGACCTTAAAGGAGCATGCACTGCCAGCCCTCTCCTTTCCACTTCCAGCTGCCTCAGCTCTATCCCAAGATTACAGCTCCCAGGAGCCAGGGGTACATGGAAGAACAAGGAGGACTTTTCTCAAGCAGTATTTTCTCCCAAACTCTGTCAGGGCTGGCTAAAACACAACAGGATTGTGTACTCAGCTCCCAGCCCTGAGGAGCAGCATGAACAAAGCTCACAGAGCCTCCTCCTTGACCTAAAGGAGCAGCTTTAATAAAACTCATACATGTACAGAGCAACAGCTAAAATATGAAAAATCTACCACCCTGCAACCCTGAGCAAATCTCAACCCAAAAACTTCTCTGGTCCAAGTTCCTGGAACTTCCAGAGGGATTCAGAATCCCTGGAAAGCCAGCTCATTGCTGTTTACTCCCAGTGCTGTTGCTACAGCAACAGAGATGCACAAGCATGGACACAGGAACGGGACAGATCTGTCCAACAGCTCCACCTCCTCTCCACCCATATCATCCATGGATTCCCAGGATACACTTTGTCACCAGGTTCACCTGAACCACCTCAAGTGGCAGAAAGCAACAGCCACAGCCAGCTCTGGATGCTCCCCACCTGGCTGCCAAGAACTGGGAAAGGAGGTAAACAGGGAGCATCAGCAGCTCAGGGAGTGCAGGCCACTGTGGAAAGGGAGGAACAACACCAAAGTTCCTCACAGCCCCCAAGGCTCAGCCATCATTTCCTCCTCTGGAAACAGAAACACTCTTCCCTCGGCAGCAGCACCAGAGATCTCATCCTGAAGGGAATTGCTTCCTTATACATTTTCAGAGGACAGGATGAGTGCAGCACCTTGTTTCTGCACCTTCTGAGAATATCACCACTTTCCCACATGTGCCCTTCCTGCCCCAAACCCAGCCAGTGAGCTGTACATCTGGGTGCCTCCTGACATAACCAAAGAGACACTGGGGGCACAGGGACTGCTCTCCTGACTTGTCAGTGTCATCTCCAGCTGGGATAATCCTGGGAAAACTTATTCCTGGTTAGTATAGGAACATAAATGAAGCCTGCAGAGATTGTTTGGTAACTCACAGGTAACTTGAAGTGCTTCTGTGGTATTTGGCTCCTTGCTTAGTCAGCACTGCAGCTTCCAGGACACACTCAGGGCACAGCCAGGCTTGGGACAGTAAGAATCCAGCAGATATTTACCTCCTGCATCCCTCTCTGCTGACAGGGAACAGCATCCACTTGGTTTCAGGGACGTATTCTCCCAGGGACCAGCACAGTCATGCATCTGGCAGGATCTAAGTGCTCAAAGGGATTTCTAAAGCTTTCCAAGAATAGCCTTCAGTTGCTGCTAGTTTCCACCAAAGCCCTGCCCAGACCAAATCAGAACAGGCCCTGAATTATTTAGAGCTCATTTATTACACCTGGGTCATTGGGAATGACTCATTTGTAGTGCCTCCAGTTTGAAGCATGTGGGAGAGATTAATTACCCCCCTTGCCCGGGTCCTGTCTAGACTGGGCAGCTGAGGTGTGTCCAGCAGGGACATTTGGCCAAGCTGGGTTTCACACAGAGGACACAGAGGAACTCCAGGAAGGAGCTTGGCTTGACAGGAATTGCCAGTGTCACATTTCAAATGTGGGGAAGAGGGGGCAGGTGATGTAAAACCACTCAAATTCTCAACCCAGTGCCTGGGGCTCATCCCATGCTCAGTATCTGACACAGGCAGGGTCACCCCAGTGCACTCATGTGAGTCCCAAATCAGTGGGAGCAGCCCTGGAACAGCCAGAATGCAGCAGGACTGGCCTCTGTCACCCCCCCAGTACCCGGAGGTGACAAACACCAGCAATCCCCAGGGATCATTACCTGGCAGTGAGCAGCTGTACAGGACAAACCAAAACTTGGGCCGAACCTGATGGGATTGCTCCTCACATCCCACTGCTGGGATACTGTGAAACACTCAAGATGGAGCAACACAGGAAAGGTAGGAAGCTGCATCCTCCTCTTTCCCATCCTACCTGACACAGGCAGCCCACAGCCTGCTCCCCCTGACCTCCCTCCCTCAGCTTTGAGGCCATTTATCCCTCAACTTATTCCTATCCTGTGAGAAAAACTGTCACAAGTGTCCTGTCAACATGTGTGGGCCTTCCTGCAGGACTTGTGTCCTGAACTATCACCCTGCAGAACTATCATCTTGCAGAAAGGGTACAAACAAGTTGAAAACCACAAGATTCCAGCTGCTGGGAATCTGGGCACTGGTCAGAGCCAGCAGTGCCACCCCTCAGGCATGGGCTGAGCTGGGATCACTCCACAGCATGCAAGGCTGTAGGAAAAACCTTGTCCTGCACACTCCCCAGGCTTCACCCCCCAGCTGATGGCTGCACATGCTGCAAAGCCCATCTGAGCTCTCTCGGGGTGGACACCGACATGTAAGGGCAGGTTTGGTAACTGCTGTTTACAGGAGAGGCCTCTGCTCTGGCTGGTAGGGACAGGCAGAGCCTCCTCTCAAATTTCACACAAGGATCTGACCAGAGGGCAGGGCAGTGCTAGGGCAGGACACAGACTGCCTCAGACCATGGGATAGAGCACAGCACTCCCCAGCTCCCTCTCACCTCCCTAACTCTCCAGCACACACAGCACTTTGATCTCCTGCTCCACGAGCCCATTTCCCTTCGTGGGTGTCACAGCTCTTCCCACAGCCACAACAAGGGTGACACTGCACCCAGCCAGGGATGGTCACTGGGGCCCAACACCCCAGCAGGGGCTGTGGCTCAGCCCACAGAGCCCCCAGGGAGGGCGAGGCTCCTCCCCAGGCTCTCTCCAGCAGCAGAGCCAGTTAAGGAGGTTCCTACCCCACCCTGTCTCCCCATCTCAGACTTTCAGCCCCGTCAGGTTTGCTCACTACCCCAGCACAGGCAACAGCTGGGACTGTGCCTCCCCCCTGCCAACTTCTATCCAGGGCATGATGCACAATTCCCGGAGGCAATGTTCACCTCAGGGCCATCAGCTCCAGGAGCACTCACTGATTGAGGGAGAAAACCTCCTCAACCAGCTCTACCACCCCGGCAATCCTAACTGGGAACCACACCCTGAGATCCAGACTGATGGGAAGGCTGTGATGAGCAGGATTTGTCCTTCGGATAATGGCCCTCCCCTGCTGTGCTCCCAAGTCATTCTGAAGTGATCCAGCGCTGCTGCCCTTCATTTCTCACCCTGAACATTGTCACTGCAAGCACATGGCAGCACTGTGGTAATGTGCTAATCCCAGCTTGCAATTCACAGGGCCTTGCTAGTCTCAGTTCACAGCACAGCCCTGCCAAAATGAGCCCTGGAGCAGGCAGAAGGTGAGATTTCCTCACACTTCCAGCACCCAGGAACATGGCAGGGCTGCTCTGCAGAAGGGCAGGCAGCCTCTGTGAGCAGCAGCCCAATGGATCTTTTTCTGCAGAGCCTTTCAGGAGTCCAGGCTCCTCGTGGGAGCCCAACAGCCTGGTGTGACATGGGCTGGGTGCAACCACCCAGTGACAGCCAGCAGAGACTTCCAAGTCTCAGAGAGGGACCGTGGCATTGTTAGTGCCAGGGCTGGACTGTCACTCAGGCTCAGGACACAATAGAGCATTTCAGCTCCTTGGTTAAGGGCCTGCAAACACACAACTCCAGCTTGAAATGCTGGAACCTCAGCCCAAGCCCCAGGATCTGCCTCATTACAGAGCTGGGCAGAACAACACTCACACAGAATTAGCAGGAAACTGCTCCACAGTGCCTGCAAGTCCCATCTGCACTGCTCCCAGTCTCTGGTGAGGAGCATGGATAGCCCATAACCTGCTCCTCTGTGTCCTCTCCACACTCAGCATCACCCACTGCCCGTGTGAGCCTCCCAGAGCTCACCAGGACACAGCTTCTCCCACAGATGGTCATGGATGGGTGCAAGACATCCTCCCAAGATATCCCTGAGTCCAGAGCCCTCAGCCAGGCCTGTGTTATCCTGGGAGTCATGGATGCAGAGCCTGAACTAGGGAGCGAGTACAGTTAGGGCAGTGCAGCCCATCCAGTCAGTGTCATTGTGCCACACAGGCATGTGTGACCAGCAGAGAATTCCTGAAGGAAAGTGACCACACCTGAAGCAGAGGTGAAATTCTCCTCCAAACCCAGATCTTTCACCAACACTGATAAATTCATTCACAAAACAGACACACATCAGATTTTTGTCAAAGCAGGGGAAGGCAACATTAGTGCAAATTAAATAGAATAACACAGAACACTCAAGATTTCATCTATGTCCCACAGAAACTAGTCAGGAAAAGGATGCTGCCAGTGTGATTACCTGACACACCAGAGAACAAACTGCCTCTGCCATCTCAGCTGGCACCATCAAACCACACAATTAATTCAGCTCCTTCACCACCATAAACTTCAGGTTCAGGTTGTTTGGCTGGTAGAACTACTATCACACCTGGATTGGTTTTTTAAAATACATTTATTTTTTGCTATTTGAGCCCCAGTCACACACCAGAAACACAGCTGACAGCAGCAGAAACACACTGTACCAGCAGCTCACTGCTTCCCTACTTGGAACTTCTCATTCAGGCCTACTAACCCAGCTCCCAAGGCCAAGGCATATGTGGGATATTCGAATAAGTCAAATCATGCTCTACAGAAGAAAAATAATCATCTTTTAAGGGTCCTTCAGCAAGAGAGCATCACTGACACAACAGGAGCACATAATGAGCTGGAAGTTTCCAGGAAAAGCATGGCAGGAGGTAGGAGTTAAGCCTCAGCCCCCCCACAGGGGTCATGCCTCCTCCCTGGGCCTCAGGCCAGCACAGACAGCACACAAGTCCAGGTGAGCCTCACCCTGCTGCCCATGTGCCCTCCCAAACCCCTTAAGCATGGAGCTCATCAGCCTGCAGGCATTTATCCAGCTTAGCACATCCTGCTGGAGCCCAGCCCACCTGCACCAGGACACCAGCTCCTCCAGATTTCCATTTGAGAGATGATAAGCATTCTTCAACTGACAAGTTCCTGGCTGATAGCCCCCTTCACCTGCCACATCTTTATCCAGATGCTTTGGGTTAGTCCTGGATCAATCCCCAGCCAAACCAGCACCTTGAGCTGCATCCTGCACAGCTGTGGGAATAGATGTGTCAGGATGAGGGAGGAGGTGGGACTGCACTGATGCCAAAATAAAAACTGGGGAACTCCCCAGCACCCAGAACTGCTCATCTGGAGGACAAAGCCTAATGCCAAGAACCGCCCAGCCTCACACCAAATGATTCCAGAGAATTAAAGGATAAGGATTCACCTTTATGGGCAGCCCCTTGAAGGTGAGGGTACAGATGTGACTCAGAGAGGGACTCCCTCCACCACAGAGCTGCCACTTGCCCTCCCTGGGGGCTTGCAGCTGCCTCAAAACAGTGTGGGAGGCACAGCAGCTTCCCTCCCTCCCTGGGATCTCTGGGAATATCACCTCAGACTCTAAGAGCAGTTGCTCCCAAGCTGCTCCCAGTTACAGCCCAATTTCCATTGGATTCATGCAGTCCCAGCACAAACACCAGAGCTCCTGACAGGGCCTGACTGGGACCTGAATGCTGGAACAGCTCCCTTCAGAAGAAAACACTGGGAAGAGACACAGGCACAGGAAAACTGAAGCCTGAAGCTGGAGCTGGTTCCCTCAGCTTTCACAGCCACCTAAATCAAGATTGGTAACACACAGTGTTTCAGGTCCTCTGCTTGTCACAAACACACATAAAAAAACCTGTTGTGACAGAAACTACACTGACACCAGTTTCATGTTCCTACCCCAAAGCTCCTTCCCCAGCTTCAGTCTCCAACCTCCCTTTACAGAGCTCAGCAGCCAAATTCCCTTCATTAGGACAAACTCAGTGACACAAAAGGACCCACAAAGCCACCAGAGCCAAACCCACACCTCTGAGCAGGCAGCATCTGGGTGGTTCAACCCTGCTGCCAGGAAAAGCCCTTCCCCTCTGCAGCTGCAAGAGAAGCAAGCCTGGAACAGGACTGTCCCAAGGGCACCACTGACCAGTCTCTGGCTGTATCGGATCCGTTCTTCCTCGGGCTCCATCTCCGACTCCTCGGAGGAGAGCGAGAAGGACACGCCAGGGCTGCTGTCGTCGTCCTCTTCCTCCTTGGGAGCCAGAGGCAAACAGTGAAAAAGGGCACAGGGACACCCACACCCCTCACTTCCCTTCTCCTCTCGGGGCCAACCCCACCCTGCCCTGGGGGCTGGGAGAACCCAGTGGATGAGCCCATGCCAACCTCTAAGGCTCCTATTTTAACTCAGAATAAATGTCAGGGTAAAGGACTTCACCAGCTCTCCTGTAACACAACAGGAGCTGCAGGTCTCCCACCCTGGCTCCACACTACCACCAGCGGCTCCTCTGGCCCACAGCGGGATAAAAACCAGGGAAGGTGCTGTCAAATCCTTCTCCAAACAACACAATCATTGGCCTTGGGATATCCTGTACCGTGGCACCCGGGAGAAACTACAGTGCTACAGGATGTGTCCCATGAGCGGGGAAGGCATATGGGATCTCTTACACCTAGCACCCAAGCAGGGGAGCAGTTAGGGATCTAACTCCTGGCTGGAGGAGACCTAAATGCTGAGCTCTCCAAATGTGCCACCTTGTGACACCACAAACCAACCTGGGAAAACCTCCCAGGGCGTCAGATGGCACCTACACTTTTTTTTTTTAAAGGGACAGAAACCAACCAAAGCCTAGGTATGGCACGGCTCTTAATCCCCAGCACTACGCCTAAGTCGGACCTTCGGGGAGGAGAATCGGGGAATAGGATCGAGGAAGGGGATCTGCCATCCCCTCAGTGTTACAGAACCGCTACGACCACGCAGGGCGAACTCGCTCCATCCTGCTCCTCCCCGACCCCCGAGCGCTCCCGGTCCCGCCAGCACCTTCCCCACCCCTGCCTCCCTTGGAGCCACGGCACCGGACTCCGGCTCGGCCGAGGGAGGCAGTTCCCCACACTTGCTGAACTCTGTTTATAAACAACCGGACAAGCGGAGCTCGGCGCGCCGGCCCCGCCGCGGGGGAAGGAGCCAGCCCCGGCCCGCCGGGCCACCCCAGTCCGCCCCCGCCGGGGCAGGACGGGATGCGGGAGGGAGGGAGGGAGGGACGGTCCCCGGGGAGCTGTCAGCCGGCACCCGCCGCCCCCTCCTCAACTTCCCGACGCGGCCTCCCGGGGCCCGGCAAGGGGAGAGCCGCCCGCGCCCGCTCCCGCCCGGCCGCGCTCCGGGGCCCCGCACAAACTCGGGGCTCGCCGGTGACCCCGCGGTGCTCACCAGGTCTCTCCTGCGCCTTTGTCCTCTTCTACCGCCGGCACGGGGTGAGGGGAACAGAACAGACGGAGGAGGAGGAACCCCCGGTCAGCAGCGATCGCGCCCCGGGCCCGCCGCGCCCCCGGCCCCGCCGCTCCCGGCGCGGGCAGCGGGCGCTGACAGCCCCGCCGGCCGCCCCCCGCCGCCGCGGCCCGCGTCCCCCCGCCACCGCCGCCGCCGCCTCCACCGCCACCGCACCCCTCCCGCCGCCGAGTGCCGGGGCTCCGCCGGCGCCGCCCGCCCCGTCCCGCCCGCGCGGTGCCCCCCCTGCGCCGCCGCCCCCCGGCCGGGACGCGATTCCCCCTCCTCACACAGGAGCCGCCGCCGCCATTTTGAACCCGTCAGAGCCTCACATACACACCGACGCCACGCGCACGCGCCGCGCGCACGGGCCCCCCCACAGCCCGCGCGTGCGCCGTGCGCTGCCCGGCCCGGCCCCGCCCCGCGCGCGCGCGTCTCGGCCCCGGCCCCGCCCACCCCCGCACAAACCACGCCCCTTCCCATAACCACGCCCCTTCCCCACGTGGCCACGCCCCTGGCGGGGGAGCCGGAGAGGGGGAGCCCCGGTGGGATTTTGGGGGGTTCGTGGCACAAAACGCTCCGCCGTGAGACCCTCGGTGTCCCCGCGGGCTTCGCGGGTGCCCGCACGGCTGTACACGCCTGTATGGGGGTCTGAATGCAGAGACACAGGCAGGCACCTACATCCACCTGGGTAACTAGTACAGCTCCTTAGTTATACACTATAAACAGTGTTTTATAAACTATACATAGTTCTATAGATAGTTACAGCCTAACTGTATGCAGTGATATATAAAATAAATATAGTGATATGGATGGCTATACATTAACTCTATAGTTAGATATACATTATATAGAAATATGTATATAAAGCATATATATATAACTATACATGTGGTTATAGACTTGTATGTGCAGCACACACCTGGACACATGCTCACACATATCTCAACCCAAAATCAGATGATGACCCCATCCCGGTGGTCTCTCATCCAACCTGGGCCCATGGCGGGAACCCAACACCCACCTACACCACATCCCCAACACCCACATCCTGACCCCAACAGCCACACCATGTCCCCAACACCCACATCATGTCCCTGACACCCACACCATAACCCCGACATCTACACCATGTCCCTGACACCCACACCATGTCCCTGACACCCATACCATGTCCCCAACACCCACATCCTGTCCCCAACACCCACACCATGTCCCCGACACCTACACCATGTCCCTGACACCCACACCATTTTCCCGACACCCACACCATGTCCCTGACACCCACACCATGTCCCTGACGCCCACACCATGTCCCTGACGCCCACCTTGTGTCCCCAACACCCACCCAGGGTCCCCGACGCCCCCAGGCCGTGCAGGGGCTGCCCCTGCCCCAGGGACCGCTCAGGCCGATGAGTTTTGAGTCACTTTAATGGCAGAAGATGGCCCTGCAGTGACCCCATGTCCCCCTCCGGCGCTGGCCTGCCAGCGGGAAGGGGAGCCCCAAATCAGTTCTGTGTCCCCAGAGCCCGGCTGGCAGGGGGTGCTGGCACAGGACGCTGGGATGGATTCCTGGCAGGACAGGGACATCCCCAGCGGCATCCCCAGCTGGAAAGGAACTCTGGGATGCAGGCGTGTGACAGTTCATGCCAGGAATGCTTTCCTGCTGTCACCCCGCGGTGACCGGCAGTGCCAGCCCCGGGCCGGGCGGGTGGCGGCGGCGCTCCGGTGGCGGAGGCAGAGGTGTCGGAGCTCGGGGACAGCAGTGGCTGTCCGAGGGGGCTGTGCCGAGCCGGGGGGCTCAGAGGATGGCGCAGCCCCTCCTGGGTCCCGCCTTGCGCTGCCTCCGGCGGGCGGCGCTGATGGCGACATTGCAGGCTGTCACGAAGATGTTCCCGACGTTGTCCTGGTACCTGGCCGAGCACTCCATGTAGGACACGGCGCGGACCTGCCGGGCCATGGCCTCTCCCTGCAGGGACACACACACAGAGTCACACCTCCCCAGGACCCCGCTGTCCTGTCCTGTGCCGTGTCACCTGTCACCCGGAGGTGACACCCACCTGCTGGCGGGAGACGGGCTCTATCCGCCCGTCCTTCAGCTTCTGCAGCGCCTCCTGGTCCTGCCGCAGGTCCGTCTTGCAGCCCACCAGCAGCACCGGGACACCCTTGCAGAAGTGGTTCACCTCCGGGTACCACTGTGAAGGGACATGTCACCCCGGGATGGGCACATGCCACCCAGGGATGGGGACAGGTGACAGGCGGCACCCCCGGGGCTGCGTTACCTTTGTTAGGATGTTGTCAAAGCTGTTGGAGTCGGTGACATCAAAGCACATTAGGACAACGTTGGCATCTGAGTAGGACAGAGGGCGAAGCCTGTCGTAGTCTTCCTGTCCTGCCGAGTGGAGAAGGAAACCATGACACACCGTGAAAGTGACATCTGTGGGGATGGCTGTGGGTCAACCCCGCCACGGTGATGGGGACCCCTTGGAGGGGACAAAACATGACCACACGTGTGGGACACCCCAAAACGGGCCCAAAACACCAGCTGGGCTGTCCCCTGCTGTCCCACCTGCTGTGTCCCACAGGTGGATCTTCACGGGCTTGCCGGCAACCTGGAGGGACGCTGTGTACTTCTCAAACACGGTGGGGACATAGACCTGGCAGGGGACAGGACACAGGTCACACAGGCGGCTGTGGGGGGCAGTGACAGAGGGGACCCCAGTGGGGACAGGACAGAGCACAGGCAGGGAAGCAGGCAGCGGGAAATGGTGCTTCCTCCCCAAGGCAGAGGGATGGGAACCACCCTTGTCCCCCATCCCAGGGCACATGGATGCCCCAGGGGGACCTGGGGATTCAGGACAGGGGTTCTGGGGTCTCTGTGGCTGCCCCCCTTCCCTGCACTCCCCGAGTCCCTTATGTGCCCTCACCGAGGGACAAACCCTGTTTCCCCCCGGCACTCCCCAAGAGAGGCAGAGGTGTCACAGACCCCCATCAGCCCCAAGCTGGGCCAGCCCCTGTCCCCCCGTCCCCATGTCCCGCCTCAGAGGGCCCCGCTGCTGCCACCATGTTTGTCCCACCGCCCTTTGCCCGTCACCGCTCCCGCAGGCCCGGGGACAGTCCCGCACCCCCCAGGGGACAGGCATCCCGTACCTTGGGGAAGTCCCCTTTGGCGAAGGCCACCAGCAGCGACGTCTTCCCGCAGCCGCCATCCCCGACGATGACAGCCTTGACCTCGGTTTCGGGGGCTCCTGGGCTCTGCTCCCCGCGCTCCCGCTGCATGGGGGTGTCCGCTGGGGCCACGGAGCCCGAGTGGCCTCGGCGGGGACAGGGATGGGGACGGGCAGGCGGGAAGCGCCCGCCCGCTCCAGGGTGCGGCTGTCACCCGTGTCACCCGCCCGCCGGGCCCGCCCGCCCGCCCGGGGCTGTGACAGCGGCCGGGACACACGTACGAGTGTCCTGGCGCACAGGTGACCTTCTCCCGGCGCCGTGCACAAGCGTCACGCTGCCACCTGCCTGTCCTGCCTGCCTGGGTGCCGCTCCCTCGCACTCCTGCCCGCCACCTCAGGCACACTCCATCCCCTGATCCCGCTCCTGATCCCGCTCCCCATCCCGATCCCGTTCGTGCAGATTCCCCTGCACAGCGCAGCCCCCAGCGATGGGACCCCGGTGCCCTCCCCGACGCCTCCGAGCCTGGGGTTTATTGCCCCGAGCATCCGCGGGAGGCAAAGTCCAGGGGTGGAGCAGGCACGGGGGTGGCGGTGACTCACTGCCCTGGCCCCGCTGTCACCGCCAGCCCGGCTGTCACACCCGTGCTGTGCCCTGCCGGGCTCTCTGTGCCCGGCACCGGGGTGAGGGGACAGCCACCCAGCTCCTGTCTTTTCCTAGTGATTGCAACCTGGATGGGACAGGCTGTGACACACTGCTTTGCTCAGGGACATGCCATCCCAGCAGCGATGTCACCCATGCCCCCCATGTTTGGATGTGTCCAAGACCCTCTTCCCTCCCCTCTTCTGCCACCCAAAAACTTTTTGGTGGGGGTGAATGGGTGCTTCTTGTGTAGGGTTGCAGACAGGGATGTGAGGTGTGCTGTCCCTTGTCACCTCCCCTCTCTGCCACCAGCCTCTCCAGGCTCTCTCAGTGAGTACCAGCCGGTCCAGGAGGGCCCCCAAACCAACTGGAGTGAATCCAGAGTGATGGCTCAGACAACAAATTCCAAATTCTCACCCAGGCCTGGAGCAGGATGAAGTTGGTGGAGAGGGATTCTCACGCTGGGAGGCAAATGCACGCGTTAATGAACAATCTCAGAAGGATGCCAGCATCGGGGCAGGATGGGGAGAGGAGGCTGGAGCACTATCAAACAATTAGGAAGGTGGCAATTACCAGTCTAATGAGATATCAGGTTGAATCCTAAAAGCATCAAGGTTCTTTCACAGTGAGATGTAACTGCTGCAGCATTCGTCCTCTGGGGTATTTGCTCGGACAAAACATTTCCTTTCCCGCAAGACCAAGAGAATTTTGACGGGAGAAGAGGCAGCGTGTGTGCAACTGCCCAGTGCTCTCAGTGCCTGACCTGTGATTGTGCAGAAACGCCCCAAAGAGCAGTTTTATTTGGGGACAAATAGGCTGCTTGGAGCTTCTGAGGACGTGGAGACTGCAGTTTTCCTCACTGGAGAAGCCTGTGGTGAGGAGCACCGGAGGGAGGGAGCGTGCCCTGCTCGGACACACCAACAGGTTGGCCCCAAGGAAAGGTAGGGGATTGGGACCAGAGTCCAGCCCTGGGCACTGCTTGTTTCTCCCTGGATGTCCCAAAAGCCCCTCTCACCGCTCCCATGGTTGTCCTCAATCGGGATGGCTGGATTGATCCAACCCTCCCCCTGCCCTCACCTCACCCCCAGCCATCCCACGGCCCCCCTGTCCCCAGCCCTGTTGTGCTGCCTCACTGGGATCCCCTCCCTGTCACATCCCCTGGGGTCCCACTAACCCCCTTCTGCTCTGCCCACAGCTGGGGACACATCCCCCCTCCCACCATGGAGCTGAACAAGACATCCCCACCTCTCTCATCTTCCCTGATGGACACTGAGGGAGATGATTCCTGTGGGATCAATGTCACTGATGTGGCCGTAAACGGTGTCACTCTGCTCATCTGCCTCTGTGGGCTGGCTGGGAACGGGGCTGTGCTCTGGCTCCTGGGATTTCACATCCGCAGGAACCCCATCACTGTCTACATCCTCAACCTGGCCGTCGCTGACTTCACCTTCCTCCTCTTCATGGTCCCCTCCTCCCTGCTCTACCTGCTGGACGACGTGTCCTGCTCCACTGTTGTGTCCCTGAAGTACCTGAGGTCCCTTCTCCTGCTGTCGCTGCTCTCCTACAACATGGGGCTGTACCTGCTGACGGCCATCAGCATCGAGAGGTGTGGCTCGATTCTCTTCCCCCTCTGGTACCGCTGCCGCCGTCCCCGGCGCCTCTCGTGGGTGGTGTGTGCCCTGCTCTGGGCCCTCTCCATTGCTGTCATGGTCGTGGTGACCTCCCTGTGCCTGTCACACGAGCATGAGCACTGCCGGGTGGCTCTCATCTCCATGTACGCCCTCAGCTTCCTCATCTTTGCTCCACCCATGGTCATCTCCAACGTGATCCTCTTCATCAAGGTCCAGTGTGGCTCCAAGAGACGTCAGCCTAAGAGGCTCTATGTCGTTATCTTCCTCACTGTGCTCTTCTTCCTCATCTTTGGGGTGCCCCTCAGCCTCTCCAATTTCCTGCAGCAGCTCAGCCCCAGCGTCGTGTCCTCCCAGGTGGTTTTCCTGCTTGCCTGCATCAACAGCAGCATCAACCCCTTCATCTACTTCTTGGTGGGGAGCTGCTGGAGGCGCTGCTCCGTCGTGTCCCTCCAGGTCGCCTTCCGGAGGGTCTTTGAGGAGACAGGGACCACCACAGTGTCCAGCTGAGAGGCCACTATGGTGCCACCAGCCGTGCTGCCCACGCTGGCTTCATGCTCAGCTGCCCACCCTCACTCCCAGCCAGGCCTGCAGGTCATCTTCCTGCAGCTGTGAGTCAGATGCATCCCACAGCTTTTCCATTCCTTTTCCCATCCCACTGATCCATGTTGTTGTGTCTATTCCTACCCCTATCCCTATCCCTATCCCTGTCCCTGTCCCTGTCCCTATCCCTATCCCTATCCCTGTCCCTGTCCCTGTCCCTATCCCTATTCCTATTCCTATCCCTATCCCTATCCCTGTCCCTATCCCTATCCCTGTCCTGTCCCCAGTCCCTATCCCTATCCCTATCCCTATCCCTATCCCTATCCCTATCCCTATCCCTATCCCTATCCCATCTGTCCCTGTCCCTGTCCCTGTCCCTGTCCCTGTCCCTATCCCTATCCCTATCCCTATCCCTATCCCTATCCCTATCCCTATCCCTATCCCATCTGTCCCTGTCCCTATCCCTGTCCCTACCCCTGTCCCTGTCCCTGTCCCTGTCCCTATCCCTATCCCTATCCCTGTCCATGTCCTTCTCCCTGTCCCTATTCCTGTCCCTATCATTGCATCCCCATCCTATCTGCATTCTCACCCCAGTCGTACCCCCAAACCATGCTCATCTCGGCTCCCCTTCCCTGTTGCCCGTACCTATCCCATGCCGTGCCGTGCTACCCCGCCGGTTTCCCAGCCGGCATCTCCTCCGAGCGCGATCCGCCGGGCTCTGCTGCCCTCCTGTGGGAATATTTGGGATTGCCGGCATCCGGACCCTTCCCGATCCCCTCTGACATCCCAGATCCCCTCCCAGGGCCGCCTTCCCCCCTGACAGCCCCGCTCCTCCCAGGATCCCCGGCTGTGTGTCCACTCCTGGCCATCCCTCTGCCCCAATAAACGCTGATGGATCCATCCCGCTGTCGCCTCTGGTCCCTCTCCTGGGAGGCTGGGGGACGGGACACGGCGGGTGAAGCCCTGGAGGGGAATGTCCCAGAGAAACACTCCCCAAAAACCGTGTGAGGGAGCCTGGGGTGAGCAGCCCGTGGGGAGGGACTGGAGCCTCAGGCCCGGGGCTGGGAGGGATGAGAAGGACGGGAGGTGGGTGGGCTGCATGGGGAGTGGGATGGGAGGGTGGTGTGGGAGGGGTGGGACATGATGGAGCTGCTGGGAAGATGTGGTGGGAAGGTGTGGGGTGTGGTGGGGCAGGAGGGAAGGTGTGGGATGTGGTGGGGCTGGAGAGAAGGTGTGGGGTGTGGTGGGGCTGGTGGCCTCAGGGAAGCCCCAGGGAGGGGGTTGATGCCCCGTGGAGCCCATGGTGACAAACACAGGTGTCACCCTGCTCCTGGAAGGGGGTGGCTGTGCTGAGGATCACGGCCTCCTCCTCTCCTTGCTGCTGCACCACCTGAGCCTGCTGAGGGAGCAGCTGAAGGCAGTGGAGAGGAACAAAATTAAAAATAAAAGATCTCGTGGGACATCTCTGCTGTGACACTCACAGAGCCCTCGGGGTGGGGAATGCTGAGCCCCTGGGCCATCGTGTCCGTGCCAGCCCAGCTCTGGCACTGGGGATCATGGTTGCTGCAGGGAGCACAAGCCATGGCTGTGTCCCCTCCCTCCAGCCACATTCCCGGCTGGCAGCAGCAGCCAGAGGAAGCCGGGAAGCGCTGGCAGAGGGGGCAAAGGCAGCTCAGGGTTCATGGTGCTGTTTATTGATATCAGACCTCAGTGGGATGCAGGAACCAGGTGCCAGCGGGAATTTTGGGATCACAGCTGTGTTGGGAAGGATCCATTTGAGGAACAGTGCTCCAGGACCTGTGAGGGAGGAGCACAGCCATGCTCCAATGAGAATCCTGCAGAGCATCCCTCCCACATGGCCACTGTCATTGCCCCTGCTCCTTTCTCCTGCAGGATTACAGCACCACAGGGAGGGTGATCCCATGGATATTTATTAATCAGGTGACTCAAAGAAACACTCGGCCACTCTGACAAGGTCCTTCAGCAGAGCAGTGGAAGAAATCAACAGATTGGAAAGGCTGTTTCTGTGGCAGGATCATGGCTGTGGGCAGTGTTTTCTTCTGGCTCCTCAACGACCCTCTGGAGGGAGAGCCGTAGGGATTGCACGGAGCAGGGCCTCCTGAACCTCCCCACCAAGAGGTAGATGATGGGGTTGGTGCTGCTATGGATGCAGGCGAGCAGGAAAAGAACCTGGGAGGACACAACGGTGTAGCCGAGCTGCTGCAGGAAATTGGAGAGGCTGAGGGGGAGAGCAAAGAGGAGGAAGGAGAGCACAACGAGGAAAATAACAATGTCGAGTCTCTTGGGTCGCTGCTGCTGGGACCCACACTTGAACTTAATGAGGAGGATTGTGCTGGAAATGAGCATGGCTGGGGCAAAGAGGAAGAGGTTGAGGGCGTACATAGTGATGAGAGACACCTGGCAGTGGTCATGCTCTCGTGACCGGCACAGGGCAGTCATTGTGACAATGACAGTGAGGCAGAGGGCCCAGAGCAGGGCACACATCACCCATGAGAGGCGCTGGGGACGGCGGCAGCGGTACCAGAGTGGACAGAGGATAGACGTGCACCTGTCAATGCTGATGGCTGTCAGCAGGTACAGCCCCAGGTTGTAGGAGAAGAGCAGGAGTGGGAAAAGTGCCCTCATGAACACCAGGGGCATGATTGTGTAGCAGGACAATTCCTCTAGCAGATAGAGCAGGGTGGAGAGGACCATGAAGTGGAGAAAGGAGAAGTTGGCGAAGGCCAGGTTGATGATGTAACTGGTGGTAGGGTTCCTTTGGAGGAGCCAGAGCACAGCCCCATTCCCAGCCAGCCCACAGAGGCAGATGAGCAGTGTCACACTGTCTATGGCCGCATCGGTGGCATCAATATCACACAGATCCTCTCCTTCAGTGGGTGAGGCAGGAGATGGGGACACGGTGCTCACCTCCATGGATGGACGCTGGGCAGGCAGTGGGATGTGGCCCCAGGCTGTGGTCAGAGTGGATGGGCAGTCAGTGCTTGGAGAATCCAGGGATGGACCACAACACTCCTTAGCTGCTCCCTGCAGTGGGAAGGATTCAGGTGAGAAAAGTGAGATGTGCAGGGGAGGAGGGCAGTGGGAATGGTGGGGTAGGAGAGGGTTGGGCTGTTTGCCAGGACATGCAGTAGGGAAGCACAGGGCAGAGGAGAGAGAGGAGCTGGGGAGGGCACTGCAGTCACCGGGAGAGGGTGGCAGGAAGAGAGCAGCTGCTGCAGGAGAGGAAGGTGGGGCAGGGAGGAAGGCAAACATTCCACTGACCTGTTCCCTGTGGGGCAGCAGCAGGCAAAGGGCTCTGTGCAGATCAGCGGCGCTTCCTGGTCCCTCTTGCTCCTTTGGGATCCATGTCCTAAAGCGGCTCCTGCCAGGTCAGGGACATGAAGGAGAAAGCTCACCAGGAGGTCCTCACTGCCCACTTTCCAAATGCCCAGCCAGCTCCTCTCTGTGCTCTGTCCTGGTGTTGCTTCCCAAGCTTGGTGAAATCACGGGGGAGTCGGAAATTGCATCTTTGGCTTCGTCAGAGCTCCACTTCTACTGAGTCATTTATCTTTTTTTTTTTTTTTTTTTTTTTTTTTTTTTTTTTTTTTTTTTTTTTTGTCCAGTAAGGAAGTGGCTTTTGCCAGACACCCCTCAAACTGAATTTTGCAATTGGCTCATCATTTCCTTTTGATTAGAAACATTCCTTCCCTGCCGAATATCCCTTTCTCCAAGTGCCTCCTCTCTCCCGACAGGCTTCTACCATTCCTCATTTCCCTTCACTGTGGGGTCACTGTCCCTCCAGGAGCAGAGGGATGCTGGTGGTGCTGGTGGCACTGGAATGTCGGCAGTGCCGGCAGCGCTGATGATGAAGCGGCTGGGTGCTTCTCAAAAGCATTTCGCATTCTGGGAAGAGCTCCGGGATCCTTGCCAAAACCTCCCCAAAGGCCCAAAGGACGCTCAGCTGAGCTTCCTCGACCTGTCCCCATCCCATCCTCATCCCTGCTCCCCATCCCGCTCTCCATCCCATCCTCTCCCATCCCGCCGCTTTCCGGGCCGGCGGCCGCTCCCTGCTCCGAGCGCGGCCCGTCGGGCTCTGCTGCCCTCCAGTGCCCAGCCTTGGGATCGCCAGCAGCCAGGCAGCCTCCGATCCCTGCGATGCCCTCCTGAGCCTTCCTCATCTCCTCGGACACCCCAGACCAGCCCCAGCCGGGCCACCTTCCACCCCGACAGCCCCGCTCCTGCCCCGCTCCAGCCGGGACTCCCGGCAGTGGCTCTGCCCCTCCTGGCCATGGAGTTCCAGGACGCGGCAGGGAGGAGGAGAGCCCTGCTCCCGTGTGCTCCCCTCAGAGCATCCCTCCCACATGCCGCTGCTCCCTTCTCCTGCGGGATTACACCGCGAGAGTGCTCCAAACGAGTGTTTGAGATCGCTGAAAAAGTCACCACCAAGGGAATTAGTAAAAACTGGCTTTAATACTAAGCATCAGCACAACGGAATTCATTGGCCAGGAGTGTTTCTGAGATCTTAGCGTGGACTGGAAAGAGGGTGAGGATGCACCAGCAGAGGGAGGGTGATACTGTGGATATTTATTGATCAGGTCACTCAAGGAATCCCTCAGCTGCTGTCGCGGGGTTATTCAGCAGTGCAGTGGCAGGAATCAACAGGTTCAGAGCACAATGTCCATGATGGGATCATCGCTGCAGGCACCGTTTTCTTCTGTGCCCCCAAAGACTCTCAGGAGGGCCTTCCTTAGGGACCCCATGGAGCAGGGCCTGCTGCAACCCTCCATGGAGCAGGGCCACCTGCAGCTCCCCACCAAGAAGCAGATGAAGGGGTTGATGGTGCTGCGGGTGCAGGCGAGCAGGAAAACCACTTGGGCTGACACCATGGTGTAGCCAAACTGCTGCAGAAAACTCCAGAGGCTGAGTGGGAGAGTGAAGGGGAGGACGAAGAGCGCAGTGAGGAAGATGACGATGTCAAGTCTCTTGAGTTGCTGCTGCTGGGAGCCACACTTGACCTTAATGAAGAGAATTGTGCTGGAAATGAGCATGGCTGGAGCAAAGAGCAGGAGGTTGAGAGCATTCATGGAGATGAGAGACACCTGGCAGTGCTGGGGCCTCAGTGACAGGCACAGGATAACCACTGTAACAAAGGGGAGGGTCCAGAGGAGGACAGTCATGAACCCTGATAGGTGCCGGGGACGGTGGCAGCGGTACCAGAGCGGGCAGAGGACGGATGTGCACCTCTCGACGCTGATGGCTGTCAGCAGGTACAGCCCCGTGGTGTAAGAGAACAGCGAGAGCTGGAAAAACAACTTCAGGTACTCCCGGAGTGTAATAGCGTAGCAGGAAAGTTCCTCCAGCAGGTGGAGCAGGAGGGAGGTGGCCACAAAGAACAGGAAGATGAAGTCGGCGACAGCCAAATGGAAGATATAGACTGTGATGGCGTTCCTGCAGAACCTGAGGAGGCAGAGCAGAGCCCCGTTCCCAGCCAGCCCACAGAAGCAGATGAGCAGCATGATGCCAACTACGGCCGCATCGGTGATATCAATTCCACATGTATTATCTCCTTCAGTGGGTGAGGCAGGAGATGGGGACACGGTGCTCACCTCCATGGATGGACGCTGGGCAGGCAGTGGGATGTGGCCCCAGGCTGTGGTCAGAGTGGCTGGGCAGTCAGTGCTTGGAGAATGCAGGGATGGACCACAACACTCCTTAGCTGCTCCCTGCAGTGGGAAGGATTCAGTGGGGAGGAGTGAGATGTGCAGGGAAGGAGGGCAGTGAAAATGGTGGGGTGGGAGAGGGAGGTGAGAGGGTTGGGCTGTTTGGCAGGGGATGTAAAAGGAAAGCTCAGGGCAGAGGAGGGGGGAGCTGGGCAGGGCCCTGCAGTCACTGGGAGAGGGTGGCAGGAACAGAGCAGCTGCTGCAGGAGAGGAAGGTGGGGTAGGGAGGAAGGCAAACATTCCACTGACCTGTTCCCTGTGGGGCAGCAGCAGGCAAAGGGGTCTGTGCAGATCAGCGGCGCTTCCTGGTCCCTCTTGGTACCTCCTGGTACCTCTTGCTCCTCTGTGTCCTAAAGTGGCTCCTGCCAGGTCAGGGACATGAAGGAGAAAGTGCCCAGGTCATCAGGAGATCCTCACTCATGTCCCACCACCTGCTGTCTGTGCCCAATCCTGTGTTTGCCCTCCAAGACTCAGTGCAGTCACCGAGCAGTGAGAAATTGCATCTTTGGCTATGTCAGAGCTCCACTTCCTCAGAGATATTTATCCTGGGTGGATTTTTTTTTTTTTTTTTTGCTACAGAGGAAGTGACTTTTGTCAAAAGCTCCAAATGAAACACTTTGGCTCATAAGTTTATGCTGATTAGAAACATTTCTTCCTTGCAGTGTGTCCCACTCTCCAAATGCCTTTCCTCTCCAGACAGGCTTCTGCCACTCCTTGTTTCCTTTCCCTTTGGGCTCATTGTTCCTCCAGCAGCAGGGGGATGTTGGTTGCACTGGAATGCTGGCAATGCTGGCAGTGCTGATGAGTCAGCTGGGTGCTTCTCAGAAGCAACTCCCATTCCGGGAAGGGCTCCAGGATCATTGCCAAAACATGCTCTGGTCCCAAGGAAGCACAACTCAGCTGCTCCCTATCCTATCCCATCTCATCCCCATCCCCATCCCCATCCCCATCCCCATCCCCATCCCCATCCCCATCCCCATCCCCATCCCCATCCCCATCCCCATCCCCATCCCCATCCCCATCCCCATCCCCATCCCCATCCCCATCCCCATCCCCATCCCCATCCCCATCCCCATCCCCACCCCGCTCTCCATCCTCACCCCATCCTATCACATCTCACAGGTTTCCCAGATGGAGCTGTTTCCTCACTCTCAGTGTGGCCTGTCAGGCTCTGCTCTCCTCCAGTGGGGAGATTTGGGATTGTCGGCATCCAGACCCCCTCCAACCCGCTCTGAGCCTCTCCTGACCCCTCTGAAACCGTCTGCAACACCCCACACCATCCCCAGGCCCTCCTTTTCCACCCAACAGCCCTGATCCTGCCCTGATGCATCTGGGACCCCCGGCAGTGTCCCTGCTCCTCCTGGCCATAAGGTTCTAGGGCCCAGGAGGGAGGAGGAAAGCCTAACTCCAATGTGCTCCTCAGGATCACACAGGATGATAAATGTGCCTGGAGCCAGTGCAGAAACAGATTTGGAGGCCTGCAGTGGTTTTGGGGCAAGTTCTGTAACAAGCAGTAAGAACACATGGCCAAAGGAAAAGTTCAAGGCAAGGTGACCTTTAATATCTCAGCACTCAGTGAATGCAACCACCAGAGACCCCTCTGAATGATCCTCCAGGATCAGGAGAAGACTTGGAGAAGGAGATGGATGCATGGAAATGAGTCCTAGTAAAGTGATGTTTATCTATTATATAAAAAAGACACTTTATTGACTCTGTGTAGTTGTGATGGATAAAAACCCTGTTGTAAAGTCTCACATCAAACAGAAATATGGAGAGATCAATCTGTGTGTCCTTTGGAGGTAAAGAATTCCTGCTTCCTAATGCTTCCCATTGTGTTTGAAAGTTTATTCTGGCTGATTTTGGTATCACTCCCATTCTGATCTCCACTATTCTTCCCATGCCATGCCATGCCATGCCATGCCATCCCATCGCATCCCACCCCATCCAGTGCTGCTCCCCACCTTGAAGCGCTGCCCATCAGGCTCTGCTGCCCTCCAATTGGGACATTTGCGATCAGCAGCATCCAGACCCTTCCTGACCTCCTCCAGACACTTACAGAACCCTCTTACCCTTCTGGACCCCTCTGAGAACTTCCAGACCCTCCCTGGCTCCATCTTTTCCCCTGTGACAGCCCCGCTCCTGCCCTGCTCCACCCAGGACCATGAGCAGTGTCTCTGCTTCCGCCAGCCATTCCTGCTTTTGTACATGAAAATAAACAATTTAGCAAAGAAAGGACATGAACAGCATTTAGCTGGAATGGTATCTCATGCCTTAACCTTGCTTCCAGGCCTGCCCCAGTGAGATGTCTCAGGTACTAACACAGCTGAGAGAGCAGCATTTCTGCCACATTTGCCCCAGCAGATGCAGACGTGTGTGCACACAGCCAGCCAGCCAGGCAGAGTGAGTGCAAGGTGCCTGTGAGCAATTGCCCTGGCAGGCAGTGAAATGCTCCCTGCGGATCCCTTTGCATCTCCTCCCTGGGCCAAGGGCTGGGCCTGGAGCCCTGGCGGGATGGGCCCAGGAGCCGTCGGCGTTCGGGGATCAGCCCAGGGCAGCAGCCGGGAGAGATCCCAGCTGGGAGAGGCCCCAGTGCCAGGGAGCTTCTGCTCAGCGCTGCTGGGCCCAGCAGAGCTCCAAGGCTCTCCTTTGGGGCCGCTGCTCACAGGGCCCCAAGGCATGGGCGGCACTCACAGCAATGGCTCAGCCTGGCCACACTTGGGGCCGGCAGCTTCCTGGGACAGTGGCAGAGCAGGGATGCTGTGGCATCCAGGGCAGTACAAGAATTTCCAAGGCTGTTGATGAAAGCCCATGAGGTGGTTGGACAGCAGCAGTGGCTGGGAGCAGAGGGTGTTTCTGATCAGCGCCACAGGAGCTGAGCCCAGGGGCTGCTCCTCACGGCTGAGGCCTCCCAAGCACGGATCAGAGCCCAGAGCGGCCTGGAAAGGGGCTGGGGATGCAGCAGCACAGGGAGGGTGATCCTGTGGGTATTTATTCATCAGGAGACTCAAGGAATCTCTCAGCCACTGTCCTGGGGTCCTTCAGCAGTGCAGTGGAAGGGATCAACAGGCTCAGACCCCACTGGTCACAACAGGATCATCTCCACAGGCAGTGTTTTCTTCTGGCTCCCCAAAGACCCTGTGGATTGCCTCCCTTAGGGACTGGATGGAGGAGTGCTTCCTGCAGCTCTCCATGGAGCAGTGTCTCCAGCAGCTCCCCACAGAGCAGTCTCTCTTCCAGTTCCCCACCAAGAAGCAGATAAATGGTTTGATGCTGCTATTGATGCATGCAAGTAGGAAAACCACCTGGGAGGACACAACTGTGTAACCGAGCTGCTGCAGGAGAGACCAGAGACTGAAGGGCAGACTGAAGAGTGCAACGAGGAAGATAACAACGTCAAGCCTCTTGTGTTGCTGCTGCTGGGAGCCAGGCTTGAGATGAATGAAGAGGATTGTGCTGGAAATTACCATGGGTACAGCAAATAGAAAGAGGTTGAGGGCGTACATGGAGGTGAGAGCCATCTGGCATTGCTCCTGCTCGTGTGACTGGCACAGGGAAGTCACCGTGGGATTGACAGCGATGAAAACAAAGAGGAGGACCCAGAACAGGGCAGTCATCAACACCCACAACAAGTGTTCGGAAAGTTGGCAACCACAGAATACCAGGCAGAGGATGGATCTGCACCTCTGAATGCAGATCAGTGTCAGCCGGTACAGCCCTATAATGTAGGTGAACAGCGACAGCTGGAAAAGCAAGCTCAAATACATCAGGGGCATTATAGCAGAGCAGGAAACCTCCTCCACAAGGAAAAGCAGGGTGGAGGGCAACATGAAGATGAGGAAGAGGAAGTCGATGATGGCCTGTTTGGAGATGAAGTGGGTGATGGCATTAACGTGCAGGAGCCAGAGAACAACTCCATTCCCAGCCAGCCCACAGAGGCCAACGAGCAGCATCACAAAGTCTGTGGCCATGTTGGAGACATTGATCTCACACTGAGCAGGTGTGTCAGTCGGTGAGGTGAAAAGAGGGGACAAGGTGCTCACCTCCATGGATGGACGCTGGGCAGGCAGTGGGATGTGGCCCCTGGCTGTGGTCAGAGTGGCTGGGCAGTCAGTGCTTGGAGAATGCAGGGATGGACCATGTGGCTCCTCAGCAGCTCCCTGCAGTGGGAAGGATTCAGTGGGGAGGAGTGAGATGTGCAGGGGAGGAGGGCAGTGGAAACGATGGGGTCGGAGGGTTGGGCTGGTTTGCAGAGGATTGATAAATAAGAGAGAATATATAGTTTCAACTCCCCTTAAGTTGCTCAAAGATTAGGGGCCCCTAAGTGGGGGGCCACTAAAAGATTGAAGGAAGTAAGGATGTGGACCTAGGGTGATAAATGTGCCTGGAGCCAGTGCAGACACAGATAAGGAGGCCTGCAGTATTTTTGGGGCCAGTTCCATAACAAGATGCAAGAGCATATGGCCAAAGAAAAAGTTCAAGGCAAGGTCATCTTTAATATCAGAGTGAATACGAACACCAGAGACATCTCTCAATGAACCTCCAGAAGCATCAAAAGACTCCAAGTAAGAAATGGATGCATGGAAATGAGTTCTAGGAAAATGGTGTTTATGTACTAGATGAAAAAGACTTTTAAATATCTATGTATGGTTATAATGGATAAAACCCCTGCTGTAAGGTCTCGTTACCCACAGATCAAAAAGAGATCCTTCTGTGTGTGCTGTGCAGGTAGGGAATTCCTGCTTCCAAATGCTTCCTATTGTTTTAGAAAGTTTATTTCATTGGCAAGAAACAGATGGGATGCACAGGGCAGAGGAGGGGGGAGCTGGGGAGGGCTCTGCGGTCACTGAGAGAGGGTGGCAGGAGCAGAGCAGCTGCTGCAGGAGAGGAAGGTGGGGTAGGGAGGAAGGCAAACATTCCACTGACCTGTTCCCTGTGGGGCAGCAGCAGGCAAAGGGGTCTGTGCAGATCAGCGGCGCTTCCTGGTCCCTCTTGCTCCTTTGGGATCCATGTCCTAAAGCGGCTCCTGCCAGGTCAGGGACATGAAGGAGAAAGTGCCCAGGTCACCGAGAGCGCTGCATTCTCATCCCACTGGCTCTTTTCGTGCCCTATCTCACAGTTGTATCCCAAAGACTTGGTGGGGTCACGGGGAGTAAGAAATTGCAACTTTGGCTGCATTAGAGTTTCACTTCCATTGGTTGGGTTGGGTTGGTTTTCTTTTTGCTACAAAGGCAGTGAGTTTTGTCAAAACTCCACTCAAAGAACAGAATCGGTCGTCTTGTCTTCCTGATTCGAAACTCTCCTTCCTTGGACCATGTTCCATTCTCTGACTGCCTTCCCTCTCCTGACATGTTTCTGCTATTTCTCATTTCTCTTGCATGAAGGGTCATAATCCCTCCAGCAGCAGAGGGATACTGGTAGTGTTGGTGGCACCATAATGGTGTCAGCACTGCCAGTGCTGCTGGAGCATCAGGCTGCTTGTCAGAAAGAACTCCCTTGCTGGTAAGAGGTCTGGGATCATTACCAAAACCTGCCCTGGGCCCAAGGAAACAGAGCTGAGGCAAGAATTCCCATTTGTTTTATTCAAATGCAGGCTCACACTGCCCAAGGGAAGGGCCACAAACAGTTGCTTTGTGTTGATTTGGCACAGCCTGGTTTTTTGGTAGGAGGAGAGAGCCACAGGAAGGGGCTCCTGTTAGAAGCTGCTGGAAGCTTCCACCATGTCTGACAGGGCAAGTTTCTGATGGCTCAGAAGATGGACATGCTGCTGGCCCAATTAGAGAGGTTGGTGACACCTCCGTGAAGACATTTTCAAGAAGAAAATCAAAACAGCACACACAGAGTTTTTACCAGGGATGGCGAGGCACCGCTGCTGGGGCCATCCTGCGGCGGCCACTGCCATCTTGGTGTGGCCTGTGGCAAGCCTTGCCTGCCTGGCTGCCCCGAGCCAGCCGTGCTGTGGCAGAAGGGCAGGGGCAGCAGTGGCAGCTACGCCTTCTCAGCACCCCACATACAGAGATGTGCTGAATTGCACCAGCACCAGTGGCGGCGGCTGCTGCCTGCGTGGTGGTGGCGGGATCATGTGGGTGCTGGTGAAAACATGGCGAGCAATTTCCCAGTGTGGATCCTGGACACGACCAACCTCTCGGCACTGCAGAATATAGGAAGAATCTTTGAACGGGTAGAAGTTGTTGGCAATGGTTATTAAGGGCAGCAGTTTTTCTTCTAGTCAGAGAAGAGAGGGAGGTGAGGACATGTGAGGAGAAACAACATGGCAGCACCAAGGTGAAGGCTCCCTGGTGCTTTCTCTTCTCCAGGCTCAGAGACCCCCAGAACACCCCCAGCTCAGAAAACTCAGAGAAGCCACAGGGAGGGGGTTGATGCCCCGTGGAGACAACGGTGACAAACACAGATGTCACCCTGCTCCTGGAAGGGGGTGGCTGTGCTGAGGAGCACGGACTGCTCCTCCCCTTGGAGCTACACCATCTCAGCCTGCTGAGGGAGAGGCCAAAGCCAGGGCAGAGGAAGAATTTCTGAAGGCACAAAACCACCAGCAAGGATATCAGTAAAAACCAGGTTTAATATTAAGCAAAACAATGTGCTACCCCTATTTGTATGTTTGTGTGTGTTCAAGGGCATATGACAAAAAGACAGTGAAGGATTAAAAGGAAAATGGCCCAAAAACTTTACAGCACTCAAATTTAAAAGTACTTGAGTAATACATTAAACTTAGCAATTCAGCAGAAGAATATCACTTAGCAGCATTTAAACTTATTTATGCCTGATAGTTCCTTGCAGGCCTGCCCCAATGAGATGTCTCAGGTACTAACACAGCTGAGAGAGCAGCATTTCTGCCACATTTGCCAGAGCAGATGCAGACGTGTGTGCACACAGCCAGCCAGCCAGGCAGAGTGAGTGCAAGGTGCCTGTGAGCAATTGCCCTGGCAGGCAGTGAAATGCTCCCTGCGGATCCCTTTGCATCTCCTCCCTGGGCCAAAGGCTGGGCCTGGAGCCCCGGCGGGATGGGCCCAGGAACCGTCGGCGTTCGGGGATCAGCCCAGGGCAGCAGCCGGGAGAGATCCCAGCTGGGAGAGGCCCCAGTGCCAGGGAGCTTCTGCTCAGCGCTGCTGGGCCCAGCAGAGCTCCAAGGCTCTCCTTTGGGGCCGCTGCTCTCAGGGCCCCAAGGCATGGGCGGCACTCACAGCAATGGCTCAGCCTGGCCATACTTGGGGCCGGCAGCTTCCTGGGACAGTGGCAGAGCAGGGATGCTGTGGCATCCAGGGCAGTACAAGAATTTCCAAGGCTGTTGATGAAAGCCCATGAGGTGGTTGGACAGCAGCAGTTGCTGGGAGCAGAGGGTGTTTCTGATCAGCGCCACAGGAGCTGAGCCCAGGGGCTGCTCCTCAAGGCTGAGGCCTCCCAAGCACGGATCAGAGCCCCGAGCGGCCTGGAAAGGGGCTGGGGATGCAGCAGCACAGGGAGGGTGATCCTGTGAGTATTTATTGATCAGGAGACTCAAGGAATCTCTCAGCCACTGTCCTGGGGTCCTTCAGTAGTGCAGGAGGAGAAATCAACAGACTCAGACTCCCGTGTCCATGGTGGGATCATGGCTGTGGGCAGTGTTTTCTTCTGGCTCCTCAAAGACCCTCTGGAGGGAGAGCTGGAGAGACCCCACAGAGCAGGGCTTCCAGCACCTCCCCACCAAGAAGCAAATGATGGGGTTGATGCTTCTGTGGATGCAGATGAGCAGGAAAAGAACATGGGAGGGCACAACGGTGTAGCCGAGTTCCTGCAGGAAATGGCAGAGGATGAGGGGCAGAGTGAAGAGCACAATGAGGCACATAACAATATCGAGTCTCTTGGGTTGCTGCTGATGGGAGCCATGCTTGAAATGAGTGAAGACAATTTTGCTGGAAATGAGGATGAAGGGAGCACAGAGGAGGAGGTTGAAGGCGTGCATGGAGATGTAAAAAACCCAGCAGTGCTCAGATAGCTGGACAATGCATGGAGAAAATATTATGGCAATGACAATGATGAAAGTGATGAAGAAGGCCCTGAGCAGGGCATGCATCACCTTCAACAGCTGCTGGGGATGGTGGCAGCAGTGCCAGAGTGGGCAGTGGATGGACCTGCACCTGTTGATGCTGAAGAATGTCAGTGTGCACAGCCACACGCTGTGTGACACCGCTGACAGCCTGAAAAGCAACCCCACGTACTGCAAGGGCATGATGATAGAGCAGGACACATTCTCCAGCAGGAAGAGCAGGGTGGAGGGCAACACAAAGAGGAGGAGGAGGAAGTCCAAAAAAGTCAGCACGAGAATGTAAAGGATGGTGCTGTTCCTGCACAAAAAGTGGGATCCAAGGTGCCAGAGCACAGCCCCATTCCCAGCCAGCCCACAGAGGCAGATGAGCAGTGTCACACTGTGGGTGGCCATGGTGGTGACATCTGTCTCACACAGATCATCTCCTTCAGTGGGTGAGGCAGGAGATGGGGACACGATGGTCACCTCCATGGATGGACTCTGGGCAGGCAGTGGGATGTGGCCCCAGGCTGTGGTCAGAGTGGATGGGCAGTCAGTGCTTGGAGAGTCCAGGGATGGACCATGTGGCTCCTCAGCAGCTCCCTGCAGTGGGAAGTATTCAGTGGGGAGGAGTGAGATGTGCAGGGAAGGAGGGCAGTGGGAATGGTGGGGTGTGAGAGGGAAGCAGTGTGCTTGGACTGTTCAGCAGGAGATGCAGAAGGGAAGTGCAGGGCAGAGGAGGGAGGAGCTGGGGAGGGCCCTGCGGTCACCAGGAGAGGGTGGCAGGAACAGAGCAGCTGCTGCAGGAGAGGAAGGTGGGGTAGGGAGGAAGGCAAACATTCCACTGACCTGTTCCCTGTGGGGCAGCAGCAGGCAAAGGGGTCTGTGCAGATCAGCGGCGCTTCCTGGTCCCTCTTGCTTCTTTGGGATGCCTGTCCTGAAGCGGCTCCTGCCAGGTCAGGGACATGAAGGAGAAAGTGCCCAGCTCACCAGGAGCTCCCCATTCCCGTCCCGCTGGCTCCTCTCTGTTCCCTTTCCTGGTGTTGTTTCCCAAGGCTTGATGGAGTCAGGAAGGAGTCGGAAATTACATGTTAGGCTACTTCCTCGGAGTTACTTGTTTTGACTTTTTTTCTGCCATAGAGGAAGTAGCTCAACAGGCAGATTTCTTTGCATGGCTCCTGGTTTCCTCCTGATTTGAAAAACTCTTTCAGATGGGACATTCTCCAAATAATTCCCCTCTCTCTGCAGGTTTCGACCATTCCTCATTTATCTCCCCTGAGAGGTCATTGTCCTTGCGGCAGCAGAGAGCTGCTGGTGGGGCTGGTGGCACTGAATGCTGCTGGCAGTGCTGGAAGTGCTCACAGCATCTGAGTGCACAGAAACAACTTCCCTTCTAGGAAGAGGTCCAGGATCATTGCCAAAACCTCCCCTGTGCCGAAGAAAGCAAACTGAGCTGAGAATTCCCATTTCTGTCATTGCAATGCAGGCTCACACAGCCCAAAGTCAGGACAGCACTCAGTTGCTTGCAGCCAGGTCAGCAGCACTTAGAGCCCACTCTGATTACTGCCAATCTCCTTGACGATGCAATGAAAGCTATTAGGGGCCAGATTTTGAGCTCCTGTGATCCCCTTTCCAGCCCTTCATTAGGGCTCATCCTCCTCCTCCTCAGACATGGGAGCCCTTGTGTTTGTTTTTACCTGACCCCATCCCTCTGGGCAGCCTGTGCCAGGGCCTCAGCACCCTCACAGGGAAGGATTTCTTCCCAATATCCATGCTAAACCCACCCTCTGTCAGTGGGAAGCCATTCCCCCTTGTCCTGTCACTCCATCCATGCCCTTGTCCAAAGTTCCTCTCCACCTCTCCTGGAGTCCCATCAGCTGCTGGATCATGAAGCGTTTGCCCTTGAATGGATTGGGCTGGTGAGGGGATGTGAGATTCCATAGCCGGGGATGCAAACACGGTGTCAGCAGGGAAGGGAGGTGACAGTTCTGGTCCCAGGGCCAGCAGTTTCCAGGAGGAGCATCCCAGATCCCTAAGGCACATGTCAGCCTGGGTGGGAATCATCTCACCTCAGCTTTCCAGGAATTCCTTGGAATTCACTGTAGGCTGCTGTCTGACTGCCATGGGAGTGTAGAGCATGACTCAGATGAAACCTGCAACTTTCTAAGGATTAAAGCCATGGTGTCAGCAATGGAGAGAGATGGAGAAACTGACTCGGTGATCAGAATATGATTTTATTGTGGGATACAAACGTTTCTATACTATTTCAGGGAGACTAGTAATGTGTACTAGAATGGTTACGTTAAAATCACATACACAATGTTATGCATATAACAACATCTCTTGCTTGCAGAGTTTAATGGGATTTTCTTTTTCTGGTAAAACTGCCTGATTTATTCTTTTGCAATCTAGGTCTAATTTTCAAAGTTCTGTTTGCTTTTGCCAAGGCATCCTGTTATGAAATTTCTTATGTCAGCCAGGTCCAAAGTCCATCATCTGTCTTGTGTTGCCCAACATTCCAATACCATGGGAGTAGCATTGATTTGCCTCTTCGCAGAAGAAATGACCTGGCTGAACTCCTAAATCATCCCTTTGCTCTGTGCCAGTGCTCCAGCTCATGCACGGAATTTATTATTGTATGAATCCTCTTGGAAACTGTATGGTGAAGGTGAAATACCACTGAACTTGCAGTATACAAGGGGGAAAAATAGATTTGAACCAGAAATCTAAGTTTAACAGCATATTTGTAGTGCAGGGCCCTAAGGTTCCAGCCCAGAAATGAGAGGGGACAAGGTCAGGCGGTTCAAAAGACAAGACTTTGGGACTGGAGTTGCTTTAAAATGGAAGAGAAGCTGAGATGGAGCCCAAGTGCTCTGGGCACGGGTGTGGTTGCTGAGGCT
Source organism: Melospiza melodia melodia (assembly GCF_035770615.1). Classification (NCBI taxonomy): domain Eukaryota; kingdom Metazoa; phylum Chordata; class Aves; order Passeriformes; family Passerellidae; genus Melospiza; species Melospiza melodia. The sequence continues at coordinate 55,081,426 of NC_086199.1, read as the reverse complement.
CTCTCCCGTTGCTCATTTCCCGGGCAGAGTGAAGAGCAGCTGAGGAGCAGAGCCCTGAGCCCGTGGCAGGCTCTGAGGCAGCTGCCTGTGTGTGAGAGCCCTGGAGAACACGAGGCAGCACGGAGAGCAGGGGCTGTGGCAGGAGCTGGGACAGAGCCCGCGCCGGACGCTGCTCGGGCTCAGCCCGCGGGCTGCGCTCCCCTTTCCCAAGGGACCATTCCAGGGAACCTCCTGCAGATCCCGGCCCAGGGACAGCAGCTGGAGCCTGGCAGCTGAGGGCAGGGCACTGCGGGCAAGTTCTCCAGGCTGCCAGAGAAAACCAGGTCAGACTCTTCTCTTCCTCCTTCACCAGGGCCCCCTCATTGGGTGGAACCTGGTTATTGATTTTGGGGGCAGAACTGAGGTCTGTAGGGAATTAAGAGCTATAAACACTGGGGGGAAAAGGGATGGAACATTGAAAGGAGTGTCCTGCTTAAGGAATCCAGCAGTTCAGTGATATCAACTGACACCTGAGAGTCCGGCTCAGATCCATCCCAAAGCCATTTGCTCTCTGGTAATTCCATGGGCAATCCTCTCCTTCTCCAATTGTTTTCCTGCTCCAGCTCTGTCCTGTCCACAGCCAGGAAGGAGGTATCTCCCGGCTTTTGTGCCAGGCACACAGGACCAGGCTCCCACATCCTCCTTGCCATCTGTCCTGTCCCTCACCCCTCCCTGTGCTGCTCCACATGGAAGCTGTGGGTGGGAAAAGATGGGAAAAGCCACGTTTGGGGGACAGCAGCGTTGCTCTGGTGTGTCTGTTTGTCACCCCTGCAGCTGTGTGAGGGCAGGAGAAGCAGCAGAGGTGTCCCCATGAGCACTTTGTCCCCTGGCACGGAGGGAGCCAGCCCTGCCTGCTGGAGCCAGCCCGGTGGGAAGGCATCCCAGGGGAGCTGGAATGAGGAGAGCCACGACAACTGGAGCCAGTGTGACAGCAGGCAGTGGAGCAAAGTGCCTGTCCCGCTGCTGCTGCTGCTGCTGTGCATGTGTGGGATGGTGGGAATGGGGCTGTGCTCTGGCTCCTCAGCTTCTGCATCCACAGGAACCCCATCACCCCCTGTGTGCTCAGCCTGGCCATGGCTGGCTCCACCTTCCTGCTCTCCATCACCATCACGCTGGGGATATTTTCTGTCCCAGAGAGCTTCTGCAACCAGCTGGGCTCGTGGGCTGTGACAGCTGGGCTGAAGGTCCCCATCCTCTTGGCTTTCACTGCTGCTGTCTCGTCTCTGACAGCCCTCAGTGCTGTCACAGCTCTGTTTGTCCTCCCGTGTCCTGCTGGCCCTGCCCCTGCTCCCAGTGCTTCCCGGTGCTCCTGTGTGCCCTGCTCTGGCTGCTCTCCTTCCTGCTCACTGCCACCCTCCATTGCTGCCCTTTGGTGCCCATGGCCTTGGTGCTGAGCTGCCCCTTCTCAGTGCTCAGCCTGCCCTGTTCTGCTCTGGCCCTGCTGGCCAGGCTCCTGTGCTGCTCATGGAAACAGCTGCCAGGGAAGCTCTGTGCCCTGCTCCTGCTGCTCCTGTCATCTCCTTCCCCTTCTTCACTGCTGATTTTGGGCACTGGCTCTTGCTGAGGGCGTTTGACTTCTCTGTCTTTGCCCCCAGCACCTCTCTCCATCTCACCTGTGCCCAGAGCAGTGCCCTCCCTCTGATTGACTGCCTGGCTGGGAGCTGTGCAAAGGAATTCAGCCCCTCTGGTAGTGTTGCCTTGCAGAGGGCTTTTGAGGCTTTTGTGCCAGAGCCAGGGCATAGGGACAACACTGTGGAACCATCATCAGGTGGAATCATCATGTAACAGAGTCATCACAATATAGACTAGTAAAATATCCAGAGTGGGAAGGGATCTACAAGCACCATGGAGTTGAGCTCCTGGCCCTGCACAGGACAACCCAGCAATCCCAGCCTGTGCCTGAGAGCATTGTCCAAATGCTCCTTGAGCTCTGTCAGGCTGGTGCTGTGTGCAGCAGGGGAACTCCTGCCTGGGGCAGTAGTGGGGTGACACGAGGAATCCTCATGGAATGCTTTGGGTTGTGTCGAGGTTTAGGTTAAAATTTGGAGGAAACCTTCAAATGGCATCCCTCTAGAAAACAAACTCAAGCACCCACTCCCCCCAACTGGTTCAGGAAAAGATTTCCTGACAGAAAAGGGGAACGCTTTATTTAACAAGTAAAGTATTCACAAGCATAACAAATTAAAATAATATGAAACAATAAAATCTCTTGCTGTTCTGAATGGTTGGCAAATTCAGCAAGTCCTTGTTGTGGAGTGTAGTTTTGCTCACTCAGTCCCTTATCAGTCCCTCTGGTGCTGGAAAATGCCGCGTCCCAGGCCCCGGTGGGCCACAGGTTTGAGCTCCCAGGGCTCTTCTGTGTTTTCAGACCAGAGCAGGTTTGAACAGTTCCAAGCAAAAGGAAAACCACAGTCCAGGGAACTTCTCTGCCTCAGCCAGCTGAAAAAGCCTAAAAGCAAAGGAGAGCTCTGTGCTGCATGTCTGTGTTGCAGACAGCACGGTCTGGGAGCAGGAATGGGGAGGAGTGAGCGCAGCTTCTGAAAACAAACTGCTGCATCTGCTCTGCCCCTCTTTGCTCAAGAACCAGTCTGAAATGTGCAAAACCTATTTCTGGGTGAAACAGATGAATGGGGATACAATTCAGCTCATAAAATCATCCGAAAACAGGTTGAAGCAACCTTTGAGATCATCTCATTGCATCTCTCCTTCTTCCATGGGCAGGGACAACCAGGAAACCTTTTGCTTTGAAGTCTTGCTCTTTTGCAAGGAAGCTCAGGTCGTGAGTTGCCTGGGTGACACACAAGACAAAGAAGGTGCTGGGAAGCAGAAAAAGCACATGGAAGGATAATGGTCCTTCTGCACTTGCCTTGGGAGAGACTCCCTGGCTGAGTTGTTTTTCCCTGGACAAGAGGTTGCACCTTGGAAAGTTTTGGGTTTCCAATGGGCAGGAAACGGGAGTGAGGGAGAGGAAAACCCTCTCAGATGTCAAAGTCTGTGTCTTCTGTTAATTATTTACAACGCTGTTAATAAATGCTCCTCAGCTGTTTAACATTTTGTGCGTCTCCAAAGCCTGACTTCTCACATGACTTTCACCCTCACTTCCCTTTCCAGAAGCAGTGGCATGTTGGTTTCCCCTGGATTTAAGGCAGTGGGAAAAGGAGGGACAACTTCCCCCTGAGCAAGAGATGTGGCTGCTGCCCAGGACTCTCCCAGCAGGAATCAGGAGCTCTTGGCACTGCCAACGTCATCCCAACCATTGCAGGCATGTGCCTTAGGAATGGCTCTGGTATGAGACAGGGACCTGTCCTGCTCCCAGACCATCCAGAGGCTTTAGAATGGGATAAAAGAAGGAAATGAGCCATTTTGGACACTGTTTAACAGAGACAGGCCCTGCAGTGAAGCCTGGATGTTGTTTATTCAACAAATTCAGAGTCTGGGACTACCGCAATGGAAAGAAACAAAAACCATGAATGCAAATCTGATTGAGGGGTAGTTACAGAATGACAAAGATCAGGCGAAGCTGGGCTGTGGCTGGAGCTGCTGTGCAGAGTGGCTGTGCAGCTCCTCCTGAGGGTGGCCAGGTTCAGGATGGAGGTGCTCAAGGGCTTCCCTGGACACTGATGCTGGGGAACCAGAGGGTGGATGGCCCCATTCTGCAGAAGAGCAGCATAACCCCGTAATTTCTGTGCAATTCAATGGTCCAAGCATCTGGTGATGGGAATTTCCATATTCCATGTACTTTCTAGATACAGGTATAGCAGTTCAGTGGAGTTCACCATCGACCCTGCACTTTCCTCAGAAGGATTCCATTCTAGAATTGAAGAATGTGACAAATTCCCACTGAAAGGATAAGGGAATGTTGCTGTCCTTCCCCAGCTCTGCAGCCCTACCTGGTGTCCCTTCCCATCAGCTGGGAATGCAGGGCTGGCTCTGCTGGACAGAAGGGGAAGGATGCTCCCTGTGATGCCACCCCCTCTCCTGCCATCCAGAGGCACCAGCCCTGCAGGGATTTGGGAAATCACTGTCACCCCGTGCTGGGTGTGTCCCCAGGGATTAAGGTGTCCCATGCTTTGCAGGCAAGAGCTCCCTGGAAACACCATGAAAGTCATCTGCAGAGCCAAAGGAGATGGAGTTCATTCCCTGGGGCTGAGGCCATGAGGGTCATTGCATGGGGAATAGAGCTGGGGAACAGCACTGAGCCCAGCTGCACTGCTTGGAGCCATGTGGATCCTGGAGGGAGGAGGAAAGCCATGCTGCAATGTGCTCCCTGCAGAGCATCCCACAAAAATCACCCAAGGCAATGCTCCTGCTCCCTTCTCCTACAGGAATACAGCACCACGGGGAGGGGGATGCTGTGGATATTGATTCATCTGGTGACTGAAGGAAACCCTCAGGCTTTGTGCCAAGGTCTTTCAGAAGAGCAGTGGAAGGGATCAACAGGCTCAGACAGACTTACTTCTGTGTTTTTTTTTTTTTTTTTTTCTGCTCCTCAAAGACCCTCTGGAGGGAGAGCCGGAGGGACCCCATGGAGCAGGGCCTCCAGCACTTCCCTGCCAAGAAGTAGATGAAGGGTTTGATGCTGCTGTGGATGCAGTTGAGCAGGAAAACAACCTGGAAGGGCACAGTGAGGTAACCAAGCTGCTGCAGGAAATTCCAGAGGCTGAGAAGGAGAGTGAATAGCACAGTGATGAGGATAACGACATCGCGCCTCTTGGGCTGCTGCTGCTGGGAGCCCCACTTGGCATTCATGAGGATGATTGTGCGGGAAGTGACCACGGGTACAACAAAGAGGAGCAGGACGAGGGTGTACATGGAGATGAGAGCTGCCCGGCAGAGCTCCTGCTGGTGTGATGGGCACAGGAATGTCAGTGTGGGAATGACAGCAAAGAGAGCAAAGAAGGCCCAGTATTGGACACTTCCCACCATCCACATCATGTGCTCAGGAAGGTGGCAGCCGCAGCAGAGCTTGCAGAGCTTTTGCATAGACTGCGCAGTCCTTCGAGACACCAGTGCCCTGTAGTAGGGGACCACTGACAGCTGGAAAAGGAAACTCACGTACATAAAGGGCACGATAGGGGAGCAGAACATGTCCTCCAACAGGAAGAGGAAGGTAGAGGGGACTGCAAAGAGGAGGAAGAGGAAGTCAATGAAAGCCATGTAAAAGAAGTAACGATTACCCTTTTTCAGGCTGAGGAGCCAGAGCACAGCCCCGTTCCCAGCCAGCCCACAGAGGCAGATGAGCAGTGTCACACCGTGTATGGCCACATCAGTGACATCTGTCTCACACAGATCGTCCCCTTCAGTGGGTGAGATGGCTTGGAGGGACACGGTGGTCACCTCCATGGATGGACTCTGGGCAGGCAGTGGGATGTGGCCCCTGGCCATGGTGAGAGCGGATGGGCAGTCGGTGCTTGGAAAGTCCAGGGATGGACCATGTGGCTCCTCAGCAGCTCCCTGCAGTGGGAAGGATTCAGTGGAGAAAAGTGAGATGTGCAGGGGAGGAGGGCAGTGGGAATAGTGGGGTGTGAGAGGGAAGCAGTGTGCTTGGACTGTTCAGCAGGAGATGCAGAAGGGAAGTGCAGGGCAGAGGATGGATGACCTGGGGATGGCCCTGCGGTCACCAGGAGCGGGTGTCAGGAACAGAGCAGCTGCTGCAGGAGAGGAAGGTGGGGTAGGGAGGAAGGCAAACATTCCACTGACCTGTTCCCTGTGGGGCAGCAGCAGGCAAAGGGCTCTGTGCAGATCAGCGGCGCTTCCTGGTCCCTCTTGCTCCTTTGGGATCCATGTCCTAAAGCGGCTCCTGCCAGGTCAGGGACATGAAGGAGAAAGTGCCCAGCTCACCAGGAGCTCCCCATTCCTGTCCCTCTGGCTCCTCTCTCTGCCCTGTCCTGGTGTTGCTCACCAGGAGTCATGGGTGGTGTTGGAAATTGCATCTTTGGCTACGTCAGAATGTCACTTCTCTGAGTTTTTGGTCGTGGGGTTTTTTTTTTCAGACAGAGGAAGTGACTTTTGTCAAAAGCTCCGAATGAAACATTTTGCAAATGCCTCCCTATTTCCTCCTGATGAGAAACATTCCTTCCCTGCAGACTGTCCCTTTCTCCTACTGCCTTCTCTCTCCTGAGAGACTTGTACCATTTCTTGTTTCTCTTCCCTGCGGGATCAGTGTCCCTGCAGCAGCAGAAGGATGCTGGTGGTGCTGGTGGCTCTGGAATGCTGGCAGTGCTGGTGAGGCAGCTGGGTATTTCTCAGAAGTAACTCCTGTTCCAGGAAGAACTCTGGGATCATTGCCAAAGCCTTCCTATGGCCTGAGGAAGTCGATGTGAGCTGGTCCCTCTCCTCTCCTCTCCTCTCCTCTCCTCTCCTCTCCTCTCCTCTCCTCTCCTCTCCTCTCCTCTCCTCTCCTCTCCTCTCCTCTCCTCTCCTCTCCTCTCCTCTCCTCTCCTCTCCTCTCCTCTCCTCTCCTCTCCTCTCCTCTCCTCTCCTCTCCTCTCCTCTCCTCTCCTCTCCTCTCCTCTCCTCTCCTCTCCTCTCCTCTCCTCTCCTCTCCTCTCCTCTCCTCTCCTCTCCTCTCCTCTCCTCTCCTCTCCTCTCCTCTCCTCTCCTCTCCTCTCCCAATCTCTACACCCCATTCTCCATCCTCACCCCATCCTGTCACATCCCACAGCTTTCCCAGATGGAGCCGCTCCCCCACTCTGAGCGTGGCCTGTCAGGCTCTGCTCTCCTCTGGCTTTGCCAGCATCCAGACCCCCTCCAGCCCCCTCTGACCCTCTCCTGACCCCTCCAGCCTACTCTGACACGGCAGAACCCATCCAGGGCTGATTTTTTCCCTGACAGTCCTTCTCCTCCCCTGCTCCACCAGGGACTCCAGCAGAGTCCCTGCTCCTCTTGGCCATAGTGTTCTAGGACCCAGGAGGGAGGAGGAAAGCCCAGCTCCAGTGTGCTCTGCAGGATCACACAGGATGATAAATGTGCCTGGAACCATTGTAGAAACAGATAAGGAGGCCTGCAATGGTGTCAGGGCAAGTGTTGTAACAAGAAGGCCAAAGGAAAAGTTCAAGGCAAGGTCACCTTTAATATCTCAGCACTCAGTGAACACAATCACTGAGGTTACCCCAGCCTTCAGTTTCATAATCCAGGTTCTCTGACAATGGTTGCTTCCATATCCCTCGCTATGTTCCAAGTTGGTTTCCCCCTAAGATGTATCTACGCCTGATGTAAACCTCTCCCCTTGCTCCTCCCCTGAGGTTATCCCCTTGGCTGGCTCTTTGTACCTGCCCACTGTTTTTGGCCTGCTATAAACCACTAGAGAGCTGCTCTCTCCCTTTCCCTTCCCAATCTCTGCATTAAAGGACTATTGGGAGACCAGGCCAGGAGCATCCTTTGATTCTTTTACTTTAATCCCTGAAGCTGGTAGAGTTAATCCCACTGTAGAGCCGCAGCTCTGAGGTTCAGCTCCTGGTAAATTCATCCTGGAGCTGTTCCATACACCTTGGCATGGCTGCAGGTGTCCTGAAAGAGCAAGCTAAAGGCTCCAGTGGCTGGCATCAGCTGGCACCCAGTGTAGCACCCAATCAGCTGGGGCACCATTTGTAGCACCCTGCATTGCTGCTAGTGAAGTGCAAAGAAGCAAAAAGGGCCTTTGCACAGCATCCACAGATATTTAATTCTGCTGTGAGGTGAGATGCTCGGAGTTCCCCCCACCCACACACATGGAGGGTAGTCCAGGTTTTACTCTCTCGGGGCCTGGGGGGCTGACCCTGCTCTCAGGGCAGTACAAAGATCAGGGCCCATCAGGGAAAAAGCAGCGAGTGGCTCAGTGAAACCACCACCCCCTGCGCACTGTGGCTGCCCTGAGAGCCCCGTGCTGGCAGCGCCCCTGGGCACCATCTGAGACAGACCCGGGAGGGGGCCGAGCTCCAGCACAGCCACTGGTACTGGCAGTGGGACAAACTTCACATGGCAGCACATCCAGCACCAGCACCAGCAACACAAACACAAACACAAACCCACTGGCAAAGGTATAAAATCCTTGCCATGAACATTTTGGGGACAGTAAAATGGATCAATGTGTAATGGATCAATGTGTACCCAGAGTGATAACAAAGATGTGTTTGTTCATCAGACTGCTACAAAGAATAACCCTGTGAAATACCTCCACAGTCCAGGAAATGGAGGAATTGTAGAATGTAACATAATACAAGGAAGAAAAGGCCCCCAAGCAGCCAATGTGACAGGACCTGGTGGAGTTCCAGTGCAAGGTAGTAAACATGCACCAGACTGCAAACCTGCAAAATATTATCCACACCATAGAAGTCCTCCACACACCTACCAAGGAAATAGAACCCCAACCAAACCAACAACAATCAAGCCCCAGCAATACCCTAAAAGGAAGAAGAACACAGAACACCAATGAGGTGTCCAGCATCCAAAAGTCCAGATTGATAATGAAAGAACCTTCCAGTCCAATGAGTCCCACTTCTAATACCCTTCCTCAATTCCTCCCTGCTAGTAAAGTCCAGTGGCCTCCCTGCCCCCCTTCCACGTTCCCCTTTTCCTTTCCATTGTCCTATTACCCCTTTTTTATGTTCCCACAAATTCCTACCACCTTTGCCCCCTTTCCATACCCTCCCTTAAACAACCCCTTCCCCCAGAGTTCCTTAGTAATACCAGAGAGAGGGTAATTGGGAGGGAAAGAAAGGAAAGCTCCCCTAAAGTAACCATCTTTTTCTGAAAAGTTAATGATTTCTATTTGGAGTTTCCAGCAGGCACACCAGCACCTACACTGCCTCGTACAGAGCCAATTACAGCCAGCAACGCTATCACACGTAGCAGAGAACCAATCCCTGCTGAAGGAACCTTCTCATGACTCAGTTTCCTGATAAACTGTACTAAGAAAACCCCACATTCCCTCCTGCCAGCTCTAAGACACTCCAGGAAATCTGTTTGGACATTGAGAACTCAGAATAGTTTGCATTTTGAAAATTGTCTTATGCGCAGTTTTGATTGTTTTTGTCATTTTGTGATAATTCAGTTAATCCTTCAGAGAAGCTTTCTTAATAATATAAAAACTGGGAGTTGTGGAGGCCCTGGGGAGCATCCTCTAAGTTAGGGAGACACAAGAAGCTTTCATGAAAGCTGTTACACCCCACTGGATCTTACCCCTGTTCCTATGTCTGGAAATGAGTTCTAGGAAAGTGATATGTATGTATTAGATAATAAACACACTTTAATGACTGTGTGGTTATGATGGAAAAAAACCCTGTTGTAAAGTATCACCGCACACAGATTAGGGAGAGATCCTTCTGTGCAGGTAAGGAATTCCTGCTTTATAATGCTGCTTCCCATTGTGTTAGAAAGTTTATTTCAGCTGATTTCTGTGTCAAGATACAGACAGGATGCACAGGGCAGAGGAGAGAGAGGAGCTGGGGAGGGCACTGCGGTCACCGGGAGAGGGTGTCAGGAACAGAGCAGCTGCTGCAGGAGAGGAAGGTGGGGCAGGGAGGAAGGCAAACATTCCACTGACCTGTTCCCTGTGGGGCAGCAGCAGGCAAAGGGCAAAGGGGTCTGTGCAGATCAGCGGCGCTTCCTGGTCCCTCTTGCTCCTTTGGGATCCATGTCCTAAAGCGGCTCCTGGCAGGTCAGGGACATGAAGGAGAAAGTGCCCAGGTCACCAGGAGCTCCCCATTCCCGTCCTGCTGGCTCCTCTCTGTTCCTTGCCCTGGTGTTACTCCCCAGAGCTCTGTGCAGTCACAGGGCAGTTGGAAATGGTTTTGCATCTTTGGCTTCAACAGAGTTCCACAGCCTCGAGGTTGTTGATCTTCATTTTTTTCATTTTCCCTACGAATCAAGTGGTCTTTTTCTTTGTTGTGAGAAATCACGCCTCACTTCTTCAAATTTTAAAAATTTATTAAACTACAACAAGGGGCAAGGTAAAAGTAACAGTGCGCAGTGCGCACTCGCAGCCAGAGGCACGGCCAGAGGGACACAGAAACAAGAGGCCCAAAACAGAAACAAGATTTGTGCTCTCTTTGTAAACCACCCCCGGGTAATCCATCTCCCACATTCAGACACATTCCGCTTTTCCAACACAGCTCCTCCTCCGTCCCGCCTTCCCGGAGCTTGTGCAGCGCTTCGGGCTTCGACTGCCCACAATGGTCAGAGATCAGCATTACAGCTCTCAACATGAACACAGTACTCGGGTTAGAAAAACTCGAAATTAAAAAAAAAAAAAAAAAAAAAAAAGAGAAGAAGGAAAAAAAAGACAGAAGGGGAAGGATGCTCCCTGTGATGCCAACCCCCTCTGCTGCCCCGCAGGGATTTGGGAAATCACCACCACCCCGTGCTGGGTGTGTCCCCAGGGATTAAGGTGTCCCATTCTTTGCAGGCAAGAGCTCCCTGAAAACACCATGGAACCCATCTGCTGAGCCAAAGGAGATGGAGTTCATTCCCTGGGGCTGAGGCCATGAGGGTCATTGCATGGGGAATAGAGCTGGGGAACAGCACTGAGCCCAGCTGCACTGCTTGGAGCCATGTGGATCCAGGAGGGAGCAGGAAAGCCATGCTGCAATGTGCTCCCTGCAGAGCATCCCACAAAAATCACCCAAGGCAATGCCCCTGCTCCCTTCTCCTGCAGGGTTACACCACCACGGGGAGGGTGATGCTGTGGGTATTGATTAATAAGGTGACCCAAGGAATCCCTCAGTCACTCTCCTGGGGTCACTCAGCAGAGCAGTGGGAGGATTCAACAGACTCACACCCCAGTGTCCCTGGTGGCATCATTTTTGCGTGCAGTTTTTATTTTCTGCCCCTCAAAGACCCTCTGGAGGGAGAGCCGGAGGGACTTTATGGAGCAGGGCCTCCAGCACCTCCCTGCCAAGAAGTAGATGAAGGGTTTGATGCTGCTGTGGATGCAGGCGAGCAGGAAAACAACCTGGGAGGGCACAACGATGTAACCGAACTCCTGCAGGAAATTCCAGAGGCTGAGGATGAGAGCCAAGAGCCCAGTGACGAAGATAACGATGTCGCGCTTCTCGGGCTGCTGCTGCTGGGAGCCCCACTTGGCCTGAATGAAATCACCTGTGCTTGAAACGAGCATGGGTACAACAAAGAGGAGCAGCATGAGGGTGTACACGGAGATGAGAGCTGCCCGGCAGTGCTCCTGCTGGTTTGATGGGCACAGGAATGTCACCGAGGGCATGACAGTGAAGACAGCAAAGAAGGCCCAGTATCGGACATTAATCAGCACCCACCTCAGGCGCAGAGGAGGGTCACAGCGGCAGCAGAGCTTGGAGAAGTTCCGCATATATCGCACGTTGTTGCCCAACGTCACCCGGTACAGTGTCCAGTAGTAGGAGAAAACTGAGAGCTGGAAAACGAAGTTCATGTACATCAAGGGCAAGACAGGAGAGCAGGACACGTCCTCCACCAGGATGAGGAGGGCAGAGGGGACCGCAAAGAGGAGGAAGAGGAAGTCGACAAGAGCCAGGTTAAAGATACCCTTGTTCCCGATATTCAGGCTGAGGAGGCCGATGACAGCCCCGTTCCCAGCCAGCCCACAGAGGCAGATGAGCAGGGTCACACTGTGTATGGCCACGCTGCTGACATCTGTCTCACACAGATCATCTCCTTCAGTGGGTGAGGCAGGAGATGGGGACATGGTGGTCACCTCCATGGGTGGATGCTGGGCAGGCAGTGGGATGTGGCCCCTGGCTGTGGTCAGAGTGGATGTGCAGTCAGTGCTTGGAGAATCCAGGGATGGACCATGCGGCTCCTCAGCAGCTCCCTGCAGTGGGAAGGATTCAGTGGGAAGGAGTGAGATGTGCAGGGCATGAGTGCAGTGGGAATGGTGGGGTGGGAGAAGGAGGGGGGGGGGGTTTGCTGGTGTGCAGGGGATTGATGAGGAAGAGAGAATAAACATTTTCAACTCTCCTGAAGTTCCTTAAAGACTAACTGGGCCAACAGATAAAAATATGTAAAGATGTGGACCCTGGTGATAAATGTGGCTGGAGCCAGAGCAGGAACAGATAAAGAGGTCCACAGTATTTTTAGGGCAAGTTCTGTAACAAGAAGCAAGAGCCCATGGCCAAAGGAAAAGTTTAGGGCAGGGTCACCTTTAATATCGCAGCACTCAGTGAAAGCAACCACCAGGGACCCCTCTCAATGAACCTCCAGGGCCATCAGAGGACACTCAGTAGGAAGAGGATGCATGGAAATGAGTTCTAGGAAAATGGTATTTATGTTTATGTTTATGGTGTTCTTTAGATAAGAAAAATTTTTAATGTCTATGTATGGTTATAATAAGTAAAAACACTGATGTAAGGTCTCACAACACACACAGAAATAATGAGAGAAACTTCTGCGTGTCCTGCTGCCTAATAGTTCATTGGTAAAATGATTAGTTGGTGTTAGGAACTTTATTCTGTCTGATTTTGGTGTCACTCCTCATCCATGCCATGCCATGCCACGCCACGCCACGCCACACCACTCCACCCCATCCTATCCCATCCCATCCCATCCCATCCCATCCCATCCCATCCCATCCCATCCCGATGGGTTCCCAGTTCCTGGCCTCTCCCTGGCTGCAGGTGCGGCCTGTTGGGCTCTGCTGCTCTCCAGTGGGAGATTTGGCATTGGTGGCACCCAGAGCCCTCCTGCCCCCTCCAGCCCCTGTCTGCCTGATGCCTTGGGCTGGCTCCCTGGAACAGAGGCCAGAGCAAGTGAAGAGAATAAAAGGAGGCATTGATGAAAGGCCTTCAAAAGGTTCACCTTGGGCTCTCAAAGCCTCTGAGAGGGGCTGTACCCAAAATGGACAATGGCCATGAGTTTTCCAGACAGATATATGTGTGGTCCATTTACAAATCTGGGGTTAATCCTCCAACTACAGCTTCATGTAATGAAGTCACTTAGGCCCAGTTTTCCCTCCCACAACACACTTTTGTCTATATTTTTCTGGGCCTGAGGCAGTAGAGTGTCCTTGAATTTCAGGCCTAGAGGGATTGTTTTGTCTGACCAAAATGTGCAGAGAGTTAACTAACACTTTCCATGCAGTTTAGAGTAATGCACTAATGCAGTACAAGATGTGAAAAATAGAAAGGCTAAAATCTTAAGGCACCATGGGTCCCTCTGACATCCTCTAGAAATTCCCCCCAGGCTGCCTTCGCCTCCAGACAGCCCCGCTCCCCTCCTGCCCCACTCAGGAGCCCCAGCAGTGTTTCTGCTCCTCCTGGCAATTCCATGCTTCTGCAGCCCAATGAACAGCAGTGGAGCCATCCCTGTAGTGCCTCTTGTTTGTGTCCAAAGGAGGTTGGGGGGCTGGAGAGCAGGGACGGAGCTGGGTAGGGGCATCTCCAAGAGAAAGACGGCCCCAAAGCCTTCCGGGGCAGGCTGGGGTGAGCAGCCCGTGGGGAGGGAGTGGAGCCTGAGGCCCGGGGCTGGGAGGGATGGGAAGGACTGGAGGTGGGTGGGCTGCATGGGGAGTGGGATGGGAGGGTGGTGTGGGAGGGCTGGGACGTGATGGAGCTGCTGTGAAGATGTGGTGGGAAGGTGTGGGGTGTGGTGGGGCTGGAGGGAAGGTGTGGGATGTGGTGGGGCTGGAGGGAAGGTGTGGGGTGTGGTGGGGCTGGAGAGAAGGTGTGGGTTGTGGTGGGGCTGGAGAGAAGGTGTGGGGTGTGGTGGGGCTGGTGGCCTCAGGGAAGCCCCAGGGAGGGGGTGATGCCCCGTGGAGCCCATGGTGACAAACACAGGTGTCACCCTGCCCCTGGAAGGGGGTGGCTGTGCTGAGGATCACGGCCTCCTCCTCTCCTTGCTGCTGCACCACCTGAGCCTGCTGAGGGAGCAGCTGAAGGCAGTGGAGAGGAAGAATTTCTGAAGGCAGAGAATCCTTTGCACCTGGCTCACAAAATTAAAAATTAAAGATCTCAGGGGAGATCTCTGCTGTGACACTCACAGAGCACTCGGGGTGGGGAATGCTGAGCCCCTGGTCCATCGTGTCTGTGCCAGCCCAGCTCTGGGCACTGGGGATCATGGTTGCTGCAGGGAGCACAAGCCATGGCTGTGTCCCCTCCGAAATCAAGACATTGTAAGTCTAACAACATAGTAGTCTAACAATTACTACTAACAATTTTCAGTCAAAATTGTGAACATAGTTGAATTATATTTGCCAGAGACGTGTTCAAAGAAACAATGATTTTCAGGGATTTTTATACACTATAATACCCAAGATTTTTTCATAGATACTCTCAAAAGTGCTCCCAATGTTTACATCATGGTATAGTTGTTTTGTTTCTTTTAACTACTACCACAATATGCTGTCTATCTCAGATTAATGCATAAGCCAAGTTTTTTCCAGCTAAACAATAATTTATCAGATTTCATGTCCTGTTTAGACAATTCCCTTTTCTTAACTTTTCTTAGGTGCACAATCCTAGAAATGGCTCCCCTATTGCCATTACAATTTAACTCTTACAATTTATTATCAAGTCTTTTGGTGTGTATAGGCCTCTGAATTGCTAATTATCTCAAGAAATCATTCTTATTCTATGACATCCAATTAATTTCTAGCTGTATCATAACCATTAAAAATACATTATTGAATTTTGTTGTCCAACTATTGAGTACATTCTCTAAGGGCTATGGGTCAGTAGAGTTTTCTACTGACACTCAGCCAACACAGATCTAAATTAAAACCAGCTAAAATCCACAGTCAATTATGCCTTGACCAATTAAACATTGTTCATGATGAAATTTCTAAACATTCACAGAATTCCTGGCTAACTACCTCTCTGTCCCCTCCCTCCAGCCACATTCCCGGCTGGCAGCAGCAGCCAGAGGAAGCCGGGAAGAGCTGGAAGAAGGGACAAAGGCAGCTCAGGGTTCACGGTAGTGTTTATTGATATCAGACCTCAGTGGGATGCAGGAACCAGGTGCCAGCGGGAATTCTGGGGTCACAGCTGTGTTGGGAAGGATGCATTTGGGGGTAAAATGCTCTAGGATCTGTGAGGGAGGAGCAAATCCATGCTCCAATGTGCTCTGTGCAGAGCATCCCTCCCACACGGCCATTTTCAATGCCTCTGATCCCTTTTCCTGCAGGAATAAGGGTGGGAGGGTGATCCTCAGTCACTGCCCCGTGGTCCTGCATGGGGGCACCTGAAGTGTTCAACAGGCTCAGACCCCCCTGTCCATGGTGGCATCATTACTGGGGGCACTGCTCCCTTCTGGCTCCTCAAACACCTTCTGGAGGCACTCCCTGAGGGACCCCATGGAGCAGCGCCTCCAGCACTTTGTTACTGAGATGTAGATGAGGGGGTTGATGCTGCTGTGCATGCAGGCAAACAGGAGAACAACCCGGGGGAACACAGTGGTGTAGCCGAGCTGCTGCAGGAAATTCCAGAGACTGAGGGGAGAGTGAGGAGCACAGCCAGGAAGACAATGATGTCAAGGCTCTTGGATTGCTGCTGCTGGGAGCTACCCTTGAAGTGAATGAAGAGGATTGTGCTGGAAACGACCATGGATGGAGCAAAGACAAGGGAGTTGAGGATGTACAGGGAGATGAGATCCCCGCGGCAGCAGAGCTTGTGTTCCTGTGACTGGCACAGGGAATTCACCGCAGAAATGGCAGCGATGGCAGTGATGGAAAGGGCCCAGAGCACGGCACTGACCACCACCCATGAGAGGCCCTGGGGAAGGTGGCAGAAGAGCCCAGGTGGGCAGAGCATGGACCTGCCCCTCTCGATGCTGATGGCCGTCAGCCGGTACAGCCCTACGCTGTGGAACATCCGGAAGAGGAGGAAAAGGAAGCGTATGGATGCTGGGGGCATGATGGAGGAGCAGGAGAAATCCTCCTGCAGGAAGAGCAGAGCGGAGGGGACCATGAAGATGAGGAAGAGGAAGTTGATGAGGGCCAGGTCAAGGATGTAGGCTGTGATGGGTTTCATGGTGTTCCTGTGGATGCGGAACCCGAGGACCCAGCGCACAGGCCCGTTCCCAGCCAGCCCACAGAGGCAGATGAGCATTGTCACACTGTGGGTGGCCACACTGGTGACATCTGTCTCACACAGATCATGCACTTCAGTGGATTAGTTGGCAGGTGGGGACTATGCTCATCCACATGGATGGATGCTGGGCAGGCAGTGGGATGTGGCCCCTGGCTGTGGTCAGAGTGGATGGGCAGTCAGTGCTTGGAGAATCCAGGGATGGACCATGTGGCTCCTCAGCAGCTCCCTGCAGTGGGAAGGATTCAGTGGGGAAGAGTGAGATGTGCAGGGCAGGAGGGCAGTGGAAATTGTGGGGTGTGAGAGGGACGTGGGAGGTTTGGGCTGTTTTGCAGGATGCTGATGAATAAGACCGAAAAGAAACATTTTCAGTTCTTCTGAAGTTGTTCAAAAGCAAAGTGGCAAAAATTTTAAAGCATGTGTTATAGATGGATAATGGGATGATTGGCTCTCACAGTTAAGGGATGAATGCTTTGTAAATATTAAGAGAAGCTTTATTGATATATAATTATGTTATTGTAGTCTGTTGTTTACATGTCCCCTGTTCTCCCCATAGTCCCCTTCTCCCCCTCTGTACTGTTGCCATCAGAGAGCCCGAGTCATCTAGGACAGGTAGAAGGAAGGGGTGGACAAAAGCTTGTTGCTGGGGGGGGAAGAGTCGCAGCATGAGAACACCTGACCCTCCAGTCAAGCTGCAGGAAAGCAGGCTCCAGCAATAAACACACAGAAGGGCTGACTGACAGACTTTGGGAGGGGCCAGGTTTAGCTGATGCAACCCCCGGGGTATCAAAGGTGAAGCATCCATCTTGAAGATCAGCCAGCCACGTGCTTGGCAGCCATGTGGGAAGCTCCCAGGCCTGCTTCTCCTTATTTAGTCCTTTTGTTGCATTTTTTGTTAAGGTTTAATAAATCATTAAACATTTTAAAAAGTGAGTGGTTGTTTCTCACAGGGTGTAAAGGCTGGCACACAGGATGACAAACATGGCAGAAACAGATAAGGCGGCCTGCAGTGATTTTGGGGCAAATTCTGGAACAGGAAGCATGGCCAGGAGAAAAGTTCAAGGCAAGGCCATCTTTAATATGGCAGCATTGATTGAATGTGACCATCTAAGAGACCCCTCTGAATGAACCTCCAGGATCATAAAAGGACTTCCAGGAGGAGGTGGAGACATGGAAATGAATTCTAGGAAAATGGTGTTTGTGTGTTAGATAAGAAATACTTTTTAATTCCTACATGTTGCTATAATGGAATAATACCCAGTTGTAAAGTCTCCCCATACACACAACACAAAGGGAGATCCCTCTGTGTCCTGTGCAGGTCAAGAATTCCTGCTTCCTCATGCTTTGAACTGTGTTATAAAGTTTGTTCTGGCCCATTTCAGTATTAAGATACAGATGGGATGCACAAGAGGAGAGAGAGGATCTGGGGAGGGCCCTGCAGTCACTGGGAGAGGGTGTCAGGAACAGAGCAGCTGCTGCAGGAGAGGAAGGTGGGGTAGGGAGGAAGGCAAACATTCCACTGACCTGTTCCCTGTGGGGCAGCAGCAGGCAAAGGGCTCTGTGCAGATCAGCGGCGCTTCCTGGTCCCTCTTGCTCCTTTGGGATCCATGTCCTAAAGCGGCTCCTGGCAGGTCAGGGACATGAAGGAGAAAGTGCCCAGATCACCAGGAGCTCCCCATTCCCCTCCTGCTGGCTCCTCTCTGTGTCTTGTCCTGGTGCTGCTCCTCAAGGCTCAGTGGGGTCATAGAGCAGGTGGAAGTTGTTTTACAACTTTGGGTACGTCAGAGATCCACTCCCTCGGAGCTATTTATCTTGATTATTTTTTTTCTTTGCCACAAAGGAATTGGCTTTTGTCACAAGTCCACATGAAGAATTTTGCAAATGGCTCCTCATTTTCTTCTGATTATAAACACTTCTTCCCTGCAGAATGTACCTTTCTCCAACTGGTTTCTCTCTCCCAAGACGTTCCTACCATTCCTTTTTTCTCTTCCCATAGGAATCATTGTCCCTCCAGCACCAGAGGGTTACTGGTGGCACTGGAATGCAGGCAGTGCTGCTGAAATATCTGTCTGCTTGTCAGAATCAACTCCCATTCAGGAAATAGCTCCAGAATCAGTGGTAAAACCTGCCCTGTGCCCAAAGGAGCTGAACTGAGACAAGAATTCACATTTTTGACATTGTCCCCAGGCTCACACAACCCAAGGGAAGAACAGCACTCAGTTGCTTACAATCAGGTCATCAGCACTTAGAGCCCACCCTGATTGCTGCCAATCCCCGTGATGATGCAATGAAAGCTATTAGAGACCAGGTTTTGGGATGCTGTGATTCCATTTCCAGCCCTTCATTGGGGCTTATCCTCCTCCTCAGACTTAGGTGCACTTATGATTGTTTTTACCTGATCCCATCCCTCTGGGCAGCCTGTGCCAGGGCCTCAGCACCCTCACAGGGAAGGATTTCTTCCCAATATCCAATCTGACCCCACCCTCTGTCAGTGGGAAGCCATTCCCCCTTGTCCTGTCACTCCATGCCCTTGTCCAAAGTCGCTCTCCACCTCTCCTGGAGCCCCATCAGCTCCTGGATCATGAAGTGTTTGCCCTTGAAAGGACTGGGCTGGTGAGGGGATGTGAGATTCCATAGCTGGGGACACCAACACGGTGTCAGCAGGAAGAGAGGTGACAGTTCTGGTCCCAGGGCCAGCAGTTTCCAGCAGCAGCATCCCAGATCCCTGAGGCACATGTCAGCCTGGGTAGGCGTCATCTCACCTCAGCTTTCTAGGAATACCTTGGAATTCACTGTAAGCTTCTGTCTGACTCCTAATGGAGTGAAGAGGATGACTCAGAGGAAACCTGCAACTTTCTAAAGATTAAAGCCAAGAGAGCAGCATGGATTTTCCTCTTCTCGGAAGAAATGCCATTGCTGACATCCTAAATCGTCCCTGTGCTGTGTGCCTGTGCTACAGCTAAAACTCAGAATTTATTATTGCATGAATCTTCTTAAAACTGCCTGGTAAAGGTAAAGCACTTCTGAAATTGTGGCATACACATGGCACAACTACATTTGAATCAGAAATCAAAGTTTAACAGCACACTTCTAGTGCAGGGTCCTGAGGATCCACCTCAAGAATGAGAGGGGGCAAGTTCAGGCTGTTCAAAAGATAAGATTTCTGGATTGAAGTTGCTATAAAATAGAAAAGAAGCTGAGATGGAGCCCAAGTGCTCTGGGCACAGGTGTGGTTGCTGAGGCTCTCTCCCGTTGCTCATTTGCCGGGCAGAGTGAAGAGCAGCTGAGGAGCAGAGCCCTGAGCCCGTGGCAGGCTCTGAGGCAGCTGCCTGTGTGTGAGAGCCCTGGAGAACACGAGGCAGCACGGAGAGCAGGGGCTGTGGCAGGAGCTGGGACAGAGCCCGCGCCGGACGCTGCTCGGGCTCAGCCCGCGGGCTGCGCTCCCCTTTCCCAAGGGACCATTCCAGGGAACCTCCTGCAGATCCCGGCCCAGGGACAGCAGCTGGAGCCTGGCAGCTGAGGGCAGGGCACTGCGGGCAAGTTCTCCAGGCTGCCAGAGGAAACCAGCTCAGACTCTTCTCTTCCACCTTCACCAGGGCCCCCTCATTGGGTGGAACCTGGTTATTGATTTTGGGGGCAGAACTGAGGTCTGTAGGGAATTAAGAGCTATAAACACTGGGGGGAAAAGGGAGGGAATATTGAAAGGAGTGTCCTGCTGAAGGAATCCAGCAGTTCAGTGATATCAACTGACACCTGAGAGTCCAGCTCAGATCCATCCCAAAGCCATTTGCTCTCTGATATCTCCATGGGCAATCCTCTCCTTCTCCAATTGTTTTCCTCCTCCAGCTCTGTCATTTCCACAGCCAGGAAGGAGGTATCTCCCTGGCTTTTGTGCCAGGCACACAGGACCAGGCTCCCACATCCTCCTTGCCATCTGTCCTGTCCCTCACCCCTCCCTGTGCTGCTCCACATGGAAGCTGTGGGTGGGAAAAGATGGGAAAAGCCACGTTTGGGGGACAGCAGCGTTGCTCTGGTGTGTCTGTTTGTCACCCCTGCAGCTGTGTGAGGGCAGGAGAAGCAGCAGAGGTGTCACCATGAGCACTTTGTCCCCTGGCATGGAGGGAGCCAGCCCTGCCTGCTGGAGCCAGCCTGGTGGGAAGGCATCCCAGGGGAGCTGGAATGAGGAGAGCCACGACAACTGGAGCCAGTGTGACAGCAGGCAGTGGAGCAAAGTGCCTGTCCCGCTGCTGCTGCTGCTGCTGCTGTGCCTGTGTGGGATGGTGGGAATGGGGCTGTGCTCTGGCTCCTCAGCTTCTGCATCCACAGGAACCCCATCACCCCCTGTGTGCTCAGCCTGGCCATGGCTGGCTCCACCTCTTGCTCTCCATCACCATCACGCTGGGGATATTTTCTGTCCCAGAGAGCTTCTGCCACCAGCTGGGCTCGTGGGCTGTGACAGCTGGGCTGAAGGTCCCCATCCTCTTGGCTTTCACTGCTGCTGTCTGCTCTCTGACAGCCCTCAGTGCTGTCACAGCTCTGTTTGTCCTCCCGTGTCCTGCTGGCCCTGCCCCTGCTCCCAGTGCTTCCCGGTGCTCCTGTGTGCCCTGCTCTGGCTGCTCTCCTTGCTGCTCACTGCCACCCTCCATTGCTGCCCTTTGGTGCCCATGGCCTTGGTGCTGAGCTGCCCCTTCTCAGTGCTCAGCCTGCCCTGTTCTGCTCTGGCCCTGCTGGCCAGGCTCCTGTGCTGCTCATGGAAACAGCTCCCAGGGAAGCTCTGTGCCCTGCTCCTGCTGCTCCTTCTCCTTCTTCACTGCTGATTTTGGGCACTGGCTCTTGCTGAGGGCGTTTGACTTCTCTGTCTTTGCCCCCAGCACCTCTCTCCTGCTCACCTGTGCCCAGAGCTGTGCCCGCCCTCAGATTGACTGCCTGGCTGGGAGCTGTGCAAAGGAATTCACCCCTCTGGTAGTGTTGCCTTCCCGAGGGATTTTGAGGCTTTTGTGCCAGAGCCAGGGCATAGGGACAACACAGTGGAGTCACCATCAAGTAGAATTACGAATTATGGAACTATGAAAGATACTCAGCATAAAATAGAACCATAAAATACCCAGAGTTGGAAGGGACCTACAAGGATGTTGGAAGTTGAGCTCCTGGCCCTGCACAGGAAATCCCAACAATCCCAGCCTGTGCCTGAGAGCATTGTCCAAATGCTCCTTGGGCTCTGTCAGGCTGGTGCTGTGTGCAGTAGGGGAACTCCTGCCTGAGGCTGTTGTGGGTGACACAAGGAATCCTCATGGAATGGTTTGGGTTGTTTCCTGGTTTAGGGTAAATTTGGGAGGAAGCCTCTGAATAGGCTTCATATAGTAAACAAATTCAAGCAGCCCCTCCCCACCTGGTTCAAGAAAATATTTCCTTAGAGAAAAGTGGAAAAAACTATTTATTTAACAAGCAAAGTATTTGCAAGCATAAAAAATGAAAACAATATGAAACAATAAAATCCCTTGCTATTCTGAAGAGTAGGCAAATTCAGACGGTCCTTGTTGTGGAGTGTAGTTTGGCTCACTCAGTCCCTTATCAGTCACTCTGGTGCTGGAAAATGCCCCGTCCCAGGCCCCGGTGGGCCACAGGTGTGAGCTCCCAGGGCTCTTCTGGGTTTTCAGTCCAGAGCAGGTTTGAACAGTTCCAAGCAAAGGAAAAACCACAGTGCAGGGAACTTCTCTGCCTCAGCCAGCTGAAAAAGCCCAAAAGCAAAGGAGAGCTCTGTGCTGCAGGTCTGTGCTGCAGACAGCACGGTCTGGGAGCAGGAATGGGGAGGAGTGAGCACAGCTTCTGAAAACAAACTGCTGCATCTGCTCTGCCCCTCTTTGCTCAAGAACCAGTCTGAAATGTGCAAAACCTATTTCTGGGCTAAACAGATGAATGGAGACACAATTCAGCTCATAAATTCTTCCAGGACAGGGTGGCAGGAACAGTAGAGATCATCTCATTCCATCTCTCCTTCTGCCATGAGCAGGGACAGCCAGGAAACCTTTTGCTTTGAAGTCTTGCTCATTTGAAAGGAAGCTCAGGTAGGGAGTGGCCTGGGTGACAGTGGAGACAAGGAAGGTGCTGGGAAGTAGAAAAAGAACATGGAAGAATACTGGTCCTTCTGCACTTGCCTTGGGAGGGACGCCCTGGCTGAGTTTTTCTTCCATGGACAAGTGTACCTTGGAAAGTTTTGTCTCTCCAGTGGACAGTAAATGGGAGTCAAGAACAGAAAAACCCTCTCAGATGTCAAAGTCTCTCTCTTCTGTTAATTATTAACAAATCTGTCAATAAATGCTCCTTAATTGTTTAACATCACATGTGTCTCCAAAGCCTGACTCTCCACCCACGGCTTTCACTCTCACTTCTCTTTCCAGAAGCAGTGGCACGTTGCTTTCCCCTGGATTTAAGGCAGTGGGAAAAGGAGGGACAACTTCCCCCTGAGCAAGAGATGTGGCTGCTGCCCAGGTCTCTGCCAGGAGGAATAAGGAGCTCTTGGCACTGCCAACATCATCCCAACCATTGCAGGCACGTGCCTTAGGAAGGGCTCTGGTATGAGACAGGAACCTGCCCTGCTCCCAGACCAGCCAGAGGCTTTAGAATGGGATAAAAGAAGGAAATGAGCCATTTTGGACAGTGTTTAACAAGGACAGGCTCTGCAGTGAAGCCTTGTTGTTGTTTATTCAACAAATTCAGAGGGTGGGACTACCACAGTGGAAAGAAACAAAAACCAGAAATCCATCACAGACTGAGGGGTAGTTACAGACTGACAAAGATCAGGAGAGGCTGGACTGTGGCTGGAGCTGCTGTGCAGAGTGGCTGTGCAGCTCCTCCTGAGGGTGGCCAGGTTCAGGATGGAGGTGCTCAAGGGCTTCCCTGGACACTGATGCTGGGGAACCAGAGGATGGATGGCCCCATTCTGCAGAACAGCAGCATAACCCACTAATTTGTGTGCAATTAAATGGTCCAAGCATCTGGTGATGGGAATTTCCAAGTTTAAAGCTCTTTTTTTTCACCTGCAGGCGGCTTTAGTGGAGTTCACATTTGATCCTGCAATTTGATATTCAGAAGCATTTGATTCTAGAATTCAAGCATGTGAGACATTCCCACTGAAAGGATAAGGGAATGTTGCTGTCCCTCCCCAGCTCTGCAGCCCTACCTGCTGTCCCTTCCCATCAGCTGGGAATGCAGGGCCGGCTCTGCTGGACAGAAGGGGAAGGATGCTCCCTGTGATCCCAACCCCTCTCCTGCCATCCAGAGGCACCAGCCCTGCAGGGATTTGGGAAATCACTGCCACTCCATGATGGGTGTGTCCCTAGGGATTAAGGTGTCCCATGCTTTGCAGGCAAGTGCTCCCTGATGAAAACACCATGGAACTCATCTGCTGAGGCAAAGGAGATGGAGTTCATTCCCTGGGGCAGAGGCCATGAGGGTCATTCCATGGGGAATAGAGCTGGGGAGCAGCACTGAGCCCAGCTGCACTGCTTGGAGCCATGTGGATCCAGGAGGGAGGAGGAAAGCCATGCTGCAATGTGCTCCCTGCAGAGCATCCCACAAAAATCACCCAAGGCAATGCCCCTGCTCTCTTCTCCTGCAGGAATACAGCACCACGGGGAGGGTGATCCCATGTATATTGAGGAGTGCCCCTCAGCCACTCTCCTGGGGTCCTTCAGCAGAGCCGTGGAAGGGACCAACAGGCTCAGACCCCTGTGTCCCTGGGGGCATCATTTCTGAGTGCAGGTTTCTTTTTTTTTGGCTCCTCAAAGACCCTCTGGAGTGAGAGCCGGAGGGACTCCATGGAGCAGGGCCTCCAGCACTGGCCCACCAAGAAGTAGATGAAGGGTTTGATGCTGCTGTACATGCAGGTGAGCAGGAAAAAAACCTGGGTGGACACAGTGATGTAACCGAGCTGCTGCAGGAAATTGCAGACGATGAAGAGGACTATGACGAGCACAATGATGCCCATAACGATGTCGCGCCTCTTGGGCTGCTGCTGCTGGGAGCCTCGCTTGGACTTAATGAAATCAATTGTGTGAGAAATGGCCATGGGTACAACAAAAAGGAGCAGGATGATGGTGTACATGGAGATGAAAGCTACCCGGCATCTCTCCTGCTCATGTGATGGGCACAGGAATGTCATTGTGGGAATGACAGTGAATAGAGCAAAGAAGGCCCAGTTTTGGACACATCCCACTACCAGCCACAGGCGCTCGGGAAGCCCGCAGTGGCAGCAGAGTTTGCAGAGCTTGTATATAGACAGCACATTGCTGATGGGCATCCACATGAATAGCCCCCAGTAGAGGGAGGCCACTGACAACTGGAAAAGGAAATTCAGATACAGCAGGGGCAATATAGGAGTGCAGGACATGTCCTCCACCAGGAAGAGGAGGGCGGAGGGGACCACAAAGAGAAGGAAGAGGAAGTCAGTGACAGCCATGTAAAGGATGCCATAGTTCCTGCCGTTCAGGCTGAGGAGGCCGATGACAGCCCCATTCCCAGCCAGCCCACAGAGGCAGATGAGCAGGGTCACACTGTGTATGGCCACGCTGGTGACATCTGTCTCACACAGATCATCTTCTTCAGTGGGTGAGGCAGGAGATGGGGACATGGTGGTCACCTCCATGGCTGGACACTGGGCAGGCAGTGGGATGTGGCCCCTGGCTGTGGTCAGAGTGGATGGGCAGTCAGTGGTTGGAGAATCCAGGGATGGACCATGTGGCTCGTCAGCAGCTCCCTGCAGTGGGAAGGATTCAGTGGGGAGAAGTGAGATGTGCAGGGGAGGAGAGTGTGGGAATGGCTGGGTGGAGAGGGAGTTGTGTGGTTTGGCGTTTCTCGCAGGAAGTTGATAAATAACATATAGAAAGGATATTTTCAGTTTTTCTGAAGTGGTTCAATACCAAAGTGGCCAAAATTTAAAAGGATGTGTTATAGAGGGATAATGAGATGATTGGCTCTCACAGTTAAGGGATGAATACTGTGTGAATATTAAGAGAAGCTTCATTGATGTATGTTATTGCAGTCTGTTGTTTAGATGTCCCCTGTTCTCCCCATAGTCCCCTTCTCTCCCCTCTGTATTGTTGCCATCAGAGAGCCTGAGTCATCTAGGACAGGTAGAAAGAAGGGGTGTACAAAAGCTTCTTGCTGGGGGGGGAAGAGGGGCAGCATGACAACACCTGACCCTCCAGTCAAGCTGCAGGAAAGCAGGCTCCAGCAATAAACACAAAGAAGGGCTGACTGACAGACTTTGGGAGGGGCCAGGTTTAGCTGATGCAACCCCCGGGGTATCAAAGGTGAAGCATCCATTTTGAAGATCAGCCAGCCACGTGGTGGGCAGCCATGAGGGAAGCTCCCAGGCCTGCTTCTCCTTATTTAGTCTTTTTGTTGCAGTTTCTGTTAAGGTTCAATAAACCTTTAAAAATTAAAAAAAGTGGGTGTTTGTTTCTCACAGGATGTAAAGGCTGACACATAGGATGGCAAACATGGCAGGAACCAGTGCAGAAACAGATAAGGAGGCCTGCGGTGGTTTTGGGGCAAATTGTGGAACAAGAAACAGTGCATGGCCAGAGGAAAAGTTCATGGCAAGGGCACCTTAAATATGGCAGAATTAATTTAATATGACCACCAGAGAGACCCCTCTTAATAAACCTCCAGGATCACAGAAGGACCTGCAGGAGGAGGTGGGCGCATGGAATTGAGTTCTAGGGAAATTGTGTTTATGTATAAGATAAGAAAGACTTTTCAGTGCTTCCATGTGGTTGTAATGGATTAATACCCTGTTGTAAAGTCTCACCATAGACACAATACAAGGGGAGATCCCTCTGTGTACGGTGCAGGTCAAGAATTCCTGCTTCCTCATGCTTTGCATTGTGTTATAAAGTTTGTTCTGGCCCATTTCAGTATTAGGTTACAGATGGGATGCACAGGAGAAGAGAGAGGGTCTGGGCAGGGCACTGCAGTCACCGGGCGATGGTGTCAGGAACAGAGCAGCTGCTGCAGGAGAGGAAGGTGGGGTAGGGAGGAAGGCAAACATTCCACTGACCTGTTCCCTGTGGGGCAGCAGCAGGCAAAGGACTCTGTGCAGATCAGCGGCGCTTCCTGGTCCCTCTTGCTCCTTTGGGATCCATGTCCTAAAGCGGCTCCTGCCAGATCAGGGACAGGAAAGAGAAAGTGCCCAGGTCACCACGAGCTCCCCAATCCCGTCCTGCTGGCTCCTCTCTGTACTCTGTCCTGCCGTTGTTTCGCAAGGCTCGATGGGCGTGTCGGAAATTTATTCTTTGCTTATGTCAGAATTTCCCTTACTCTGAGTTATTTGTCTTGACCGTTTTTTTCTGCCAGAGAGGAAGTAGCTTGACATGCAGATTTCTTTGAATGGCTCCTCATTTCCTCCTGATTAGAAACTCTTTTCCAAATGGGACATTATCCAAATGCTTTCCCTCTCTCAGCAGGTTTCTACCATTCCTCATTTATCTACCCTGAGGGGTCATTGCCCCTCCAGGAGCAGAGAGCTGCTGGTGGGGCTGGTGGCACTGGAATGCTGCTGGCAGTGCTGGAAGTGCTCAGAGCACTGTGCAAGCATCTGTGTGCTTCTCAGAAACAACTCCCATTCTGGGAAGAGTTCCGGGATCATTGCCAAAACATGCCCTGGCCCTAAGAAAAAAAATCTGAGCTGAGAATTCCAATTTCTGTCATTCCAGTGCAGGCTCACACAGCCCAAGGGTAGGACAGCACTCAGTTGCTTGCAGCCAGGTAAGCAGCACTTAGAGCCCACCCTCATTACTGCCAATCCCCCTGCTGATGCAATGAAAGCCATGAGGGACCCGGGTGCTGTAATCCCCTTTCCAGCCCTTCATTAGGCCTCATCTTCCTCCTCCTCAGATTTGGGAGACCTTGTGTTTGTTTTTACCTGACCCCATCCCTCAGTGCAACCTGTGCCAGGGCCTCAGCACCCTCACAGGGAAGGATTTCTTCCCAATTTCCAATCTGACCCCACCCTCTGTCAGTGGGAAGCCATTCCCCCTTGTCCTGTCACTCCATGCCCTTGTCCAAAGTCCGTCTGCACCTCTTCTGGAGCACCATTAGCTGTTGGATCATGAAGTGTTTGCTCTTGAAAGGATTGGGCTGGTGAGGAGATGTGGGATTCCATAGCTGGAGACACAAACACTGTGTCAGCAGGAAGAGAGGTGACAGTTCTGGTCCCAGGGCCAGCAGTTTGCAGGAGGAACATCCCATGTCAGCCTGGGTAGGAATCATCTCACCTTAGCTTTCTGGGAATTCCTTGGAATTAACTGTAGTCTGCTGTCTGACTGCCAGAGGAGTGTAGAAGATGACTCATATGAAACATGCAACTTTCTAAGGATTAAAGCCAAGAGAGCAGCATGGATTTGCCTCGGAAAAGAAGTGACATTGCTCACCTCCTAAATAACCCATCTGCTCTGGGGCCTGTGCTCCCGCCCACACACAGAATTTATTATTGCACAAATCTCTTTGGAAACTGTGTGGTGAAGGGGATGTGCCGTTGAAATTGTGACATACATATGGCCAAACTAGATTTGAAACAGAAAGAAAAGTTTAACATGAGCACTTGTATTGCAGGGCCCTAAGGATCCACCTCAAGAATGAGAGGGGACAAATTCAGGATGTTCATAACACAAGATTTCAGGACTGAGGTTGCTATAAAATAGAAAAGAAGCTGAGATGGAGCCCAAGTGCTCTGGGCACAGGTGTGGTTGCTGAGGCTCTCTCCCGTTGCTCATTTCCCGGGCAGAGTGCAGAGCAGCTGAGGAGCAGAGCCCTGAGCCCGTGGCAGGCTCTGAGGCAGCTGCCTGTGTGTGAGAGCCCTGGAGAACACGAGGCAGCACGGAGAGCAGGGGCTGTGGCAGGAGCTGGGACAGAGCCCGCGCCGGACGCTGCTCGGGCTCAGCCCGCGGGCTGCGCTCCCCTTTCCCAAGGGACCATTCCAGGGAACCTCCTGCAGATCCCGGCCCAGGGACAGCAGCTGGAGCCTGGCAGCTGAGGGCAGGGCACTGCGGGCAAGTTCTCCAGGCTGCCAGAGGAAACCAGCTCAGACTCTTCTCTTCCACCTTCATCAGGGCCCCCTCATTGGGTGGAACCTGGTTATTGATTTTGGGGGCAGAACTGAGGTCTGTAGGGAATTAAGGGCTATAAATAGTGTGGGAAAAGGGAGGGAATATTGAAAGGAGTGTCCTGCTGAAGGAATCCAGCAGTTCAGTGATATCAACTGACACCTGAGAGTCAAGCTCAGATCCATCCCAAAGCCATTTGTTCTCTGATATCTCCATGGGCAATCCTCTCCTTCTCCAGTTGTCTTCCTGCTCCAGCTGTGTCATGTCCACAGCCAGGAAGGAGGTATCTCCCTGGCTTTTGTGCCAGGCACAGAGGACCAGGCTCCCACATCCTCCTTGCCATCTGTCCTGTCCCTCACCCCTCCCTGTGCTGCTCCACATGGAAGCTGTGGGTGGGAAAAGATGGGAAAAGCCACGTTTGGGGGACAGCAGCGTTGCTCTGGTGTGTCTGTTTGTCACCCCTGCAGCTGTGTGAGGGCAGGAGAAGCAGCAGAGGTGTCCCCATGAGCACTTTGTCCCCTGGCATGGAGGGAGCCAGCCCTGCCTGCTGGAGCCAGCCCGGTGGGAAGGCATCCCAGGGGAGCTGGAATGAGGAGAGCCACGACAACTGGAGCCAGTGTGACAGCAGGCAGTGGAGCAAAGTGCCTGTCCCGCTGCTGCTGCTGCTGCTGCTGCTGTGCCTGTGTGGGATGGTGGGAATGGGGCTGTGCTCTGGCTCCTCAGCTTCTGCATCCACAGGAACCCCATCACCCCCTGTGTGCTCAGCCTGGCCATGGCTGGCTCCACCTTCCTGCTCTCCATCACCATCACCCTGGAGATATTTTCTGTCCCAGAGAGCTTCTGCCACCAGCTGGGCTCGTGGGGTGTGACAGCTGGGCTGAAGGTCCCCATCCTCTTGGCTTTCACTGCTGCTGTCTCCTCTCTGACAGCCCTCAGTGCTGTCACAGCTCTGTTTGTCCTCCCGTGTCCTGCTGGCCCTGCCCCTGCTCCCAGTGCTTCCCGGTGCTCCTGTGTGCCCTGCTCTGGCTGCTCTCCTTGCTGCTCACTGCCACCCTCCATTGCTGCCCTTTGGTGCCCATGGCCTTGGTGCTGAGCTGCCCCTTCTCAGTGCTCAGCCTGCCCTGTTCTGCTCTGGCCCTGCTGGCCAGGCTCCTGTGCTGCTCATGGAAACAGCTGCCAGGGAAGCTCTGTGCCCTGCTCCTGCTGCTGCTGTCATCTCCTTCCCCTTCTTCACTGCTGATTTTGGGCACTGGCTCTTGCTGAGCGTGTTTGACTTCTCTGTCTTTGCCCCCAGCACCTCTCTCCTGCTCACCTGTGCCCAGAGCTGTGCCCTCCCTCTGATTGACTGCCTGGCTGGGAGCTGTGCAAAGGAATTCACCCCCTCTGGTAGTGTGGCCTTGCAGAGGGCTTTTGAGGCTTTTGTGCTAGAGCCAGGGCATAGGGACAACACAGGGGAGTCATCATCAGGTGGAATCATCATTCAAGATAGTCAGCATAAAATCGAACCATAAAATATCCAGAGTTGGAAGGGACCTACAAGGATGTTGGGAGTTGAGCTCCTGGCCCTGCACAGGAAATCCCAGCAATCCCATCCTGTGCCTGAGAGCATTGTCCAAATGCTCCTTGAGCTCTGTCAGGCTGCTGCTGTGTGCAGCAGGGGAACTCCTGCTGGCTGGATGATGGATGTCATGACGAATCATCATGAAATGGTTCGGGTTGTGTCCTGATTTAGGGCAAATTTGGGAGGAAGCCTTCAAATGGGATCCCTCTAGAAAAGAAATTGAAGCAGCCCCTCCCTCCCTCTCAGGAAAAGATTTCCTGTGAGAAAAGTGGAAAAAAACATTTATTTAACAAGCAATGTATTCACAAGCATAAGAAATGATAACAATATTGAAAAATGAAATCTCTTACTCTTTTGAAGAGTTGGCAAATTCAGACAGTCCTTGTTGTGGAGTGTAGTTTGGCTCACTCAGTCCCTTATCAGTCCCTCTGGTGCTGGAAAATGCCGCGTCCCAGGCCCCGGTGGGCCACAGGTGTGAGCTCCCAGTGCTCTTCTGGGTTTTCAGTCCAGAGCAGGTTTGAACAGTTCCAAGCCAAAGGAAAACCACAGTCCAGCGAACTTCTCTGCCTCAGCCAGCTGAAAAAGCCCAAAAGCAAAGGAGAGCTCTGTGCTGCATGTCTGTGCTGCAGACACCACGGTCTGGGAGCAGGAATGGGGAGGAGTGAGCACAGCTTCTGGAAACAAACTGCTGCATCTGCTCTGCCCCTCTTTGCTCAAGAACCAGTCTGAAATGTGCAAAACCTATTTCTGGGCTAAGCAGAGGAATGGGGACACAATTCAGCTCATAAAGTCACCCCAACTGAGGCTGGAAGGAACAGTAGAGATCATCTCATTCCATATCTCTTTCTTCCATGGAAAGGGTCTGTCAGGAAACCTTTTGCTTTGATGTCTTGCTCTTTTTAAAGCTCAGGTAGAAAGTGGCCTGGGTGACAGTGAAGATAAGAAGGGCCTGGGAAGCAGAAAAGTTCATGGAAGGATAATGGTCCTTCTGCACTTGCTTTGGGAGGGGAGGACCCGGCTGAGTTGTTCTTCCATGGACAAGAGGTTGTACCTTGGAAAGTTTGTCTTTCCAATGGACAGGAAATGTGAGTTAGGGAGAGAAAAACCCTCTCAGATGTCAATGTCTCTTATCTTAATTATTAACACCTCTTTTAATAAATGTTCCCAAAGTGTTCAACCTCACATGTGTCTCCAAAGCCTGACTCGCCACACAAGGCTTTCACTCTCACTTCCCTTTCCAAAAGTGGCACGTTGCTTTCCCCTGGATTTAAGGCAGTAGGAAAAGGAGGGACAACTTCCCCCTGAGCAAGAGATGTGGCTGCTGCCCAGGTCTCTGCCAGGAGGAATCAGGAGCTCTTGGCACTGCCAACATCATCCCAACCATTGCAGGCATGTGCCTTAGGAAGGGCTCTGGTATGAGACAGGAACCTGCCCTGCTCCCAGACCAGCCAGAGGCCTTAGAATGGGATAAAAGAAGGAAATGAGCCATTTTGGACAGTGTTTAACAAGGACAGGCTCTGCAGTGAAGCTTGGTTTTTGTTTATTCAACAAATTCCGAGGCTGGAAAGAAACAGAAACCATGAATCCAAATCTGATTGAGGGTAGTTACAGAATGACAAAGATCAGGACAGGCTGGACTGTGGCTGGAGCTGCTGTGCAGAGTGGCTGTGCAGCTCCTCCTGAGGGTGGCCAGGTTCAGGATGGAGGTGCTCAAGGGCTTCCCTGGACACTGATGCTGGGCAACCAGAGGATGGATGGCCAGATTCTGCAGAAGAGCAGCATAACCCCCTAATTTCTGTGCAATTCAATGGTCCAAGCATCTGGTAATGGGAATTTCCACATTCCATTTACTTTCTGGATACAGGCACAGGAGTTCAGTGGAGTTCACCATCGACCTTGCACTTTACTCAGAAGGATTATATTCTGGAATTGAAGAATGTGAGACATTCCCACTGAAAGGATAAGGGAATGTTGCTGTCCCTCCCCAGCTCTGCAGCCCTACCTGGTGTCCCTTCCCATCAGCTGGGAATGCAGGGCCGGCTCTGCTGGACAGAAGGGGAAGGATGCTCCCTGTGATCCCAACCCCTCTCCTGCCATCCAGAGGCACCAGCCCTGCAGGGATTTGGGAAATCACCACCACCCCGTGCTGGGTGTGTCCCCAGGGATTAAGGTGTCCCATTCTTTGCAGGCAAGAGCTCCCTGGAAACACCATGGATACTCATCTGCTGAGCCAAAGGAGATGGAGTTCATTCCCTGGGGCCGAGGCCATGAGGGTCATTGCATGGGGAATAGAGCTGGGGAACAGCACTGAGCCCAGCTGCACTGCTTGGAGCCATGTGGATCCAGGAGGGAGGAGGAAAGCCATGCTGCAATGTGCTGCTCCCTGCAGAGCATCCCACAAAAATCACCCAAGGCAATGCCCCTGCTGTCTTCTCCTGCAGGAATACACCAATGAAGGGAGGTTAATCTGGTGGGTATTGATTCATCAGGAGGCTCAAGGAAACCCTCCGCATCTGTGCTGAGGTTCTTCAGCAGAGCAGGGGAAGGGATCAGGCTCAGACCCCTGTGTCCATGGCAGGATCATGGCTGTGGGCAGTGTTTTCTTCTGTCTCCTCCAAGACGCTCTGGAGGGAGAGCCGGAGGGACTGCACAGAGCAGGGCCTCCTGCACTTCCCTACCAAGAAGCAGATGAAGGGTTTGATGGGGCTGTTGATGCAGGCGAGCAGGAAAACAACCTGAGAGGACCTAGTGAGGTAACCGAGCTGCTGCAGGAAATTGCAGATGGTGAGAAGGAGAGCGAGGACCACAATTATGAGGATAACAATGTCACGCTTCTTGGGTTGCTGCTGCTGAGAGACCCACTTGGCCTTCATGAAGCCATTTGTGCCAGAAATGGCCACGGATGCAGCAAAGAGGAGCAGGATGAGGGTGAACAAGGAA
This sequence comes from Melospiza melodia melodia, assembly GCF_035770615.1. Lineage (NCBI taxonomy): Eukaryota > Metazoa > Chordata > Aves > Passeriformes > Passerellidae > Melospiza > Melospiza melodia. Next base: position 55,048,793 of record NC_086199.1, on the reverse strand, counting down.
ATGAGAGCTGCCCGGTAGTGCTCCGGCTCATGTGATGGGCACAGGAATATCACTGAGGGAATGACAGCAAAGAGAGCAAAGAAGGCCCAGTATCGGAAACTGTCCAGCACCCACAACAGGCGCTCGGGAAGGTGGCAGTGGCAGCAGAGCCAGGAGAGCTTGTCTATATACAGCACAGTCATTCTAGATATCCGTGCCTTATAGTAGGAGACCACTGACAGCTGGAAAATGAAGTTCATATACATAAAGGGCATGATAGGACAGCAGGACACGTCCTCCACCAGGATGAGGATGGCGGAGGGGACTGCAAAGAGGAGGAAGAGGAAGTCAATGAATGCCATGTAAAAGAAGTGACAATTACCAATTTTCAGGCTGAGGAGGCCGATGACAGCCCTGTTCCCAGCCAGCCCACAGAGGCAGAAAACCACTGTCACACTGTGTATGGCCACTCTGGTGACATCTGTCTCACACAGATCATCCCTTGCAGTGGGTGAGGCAGCAGATGGGGACACGGTGGTCACCTCCATGGATGGACGCTGGGCAGGCAGTGGGATGTGGCCCCTGGCTGTGGTCAGAGTGGATGGGCAGTCAGTGCTTGGAGAATCCAGGGACGGACCATGTGGCTCCTCAGCAGCTCCCTGCAGTGGGAAGGATTCAGTGGGGAGAAGTGAGATGTGCAGGGGAGGAGGGCAGTGGAAATGGTTGTTTGGGAGACAGAGGTGGGAGGGTTGGGTTGTTTGGCAGAAGATGTGGAAGGAAAGAACAATGCAAAGGAGGGAAGAGCTGCGGAGGGCACTGCAGTCACTGGGAGAGGGTGTCAGGAACAGAGCAGCTGCTGCAGGAGAGGAAGGTGGGGTAGGGAGGAAGGCAAACATTCCACTGACCTGTTCCCTGTGGGGCAGCAGCAGGCAAAGGGCTCTGTGCAGATCAGCGGCGCTTCCTGGTCCCTCTTGCTCCTTTGGGATCCATGTCCTAAAGTGGCTCCTGCCAGATCAGGGACAGGAAAGAGAAAGTGCCCAGGTCACCAGGAGCTCTCCATTCCCATCCTGCTGGTTCCTCTGTGGACCCTGTACTGGTGTTGTTTCCCAGGGCTCTGTGGAGTCATGGGGGAGTGGGGAGTCAAAAATTGAACTTTGCCTACTTCTGAAAGTCAGTTGCTTTGAGTTATTTATCCTGGGTTGGCTTATTTGCTTTTTTTGTTTTTTTTTTGTTTTTTTTTTTTTCCTTTGTTTTTTTTTTTTTTGTACAGAGGAAGTGGCTTTTGCCAGAAGCTCTAAATGAAGATTTTTGTGATTGGCTCCTCTTTCTCTCCTAATGAGAAACATTCCTTCCTTGCTGTGTCCCACTCTGAAACTGCCTTTTGTCTCCTAACAGGTTTCTACCATTCCTCATTGCACTTCCCAGAGCAGGCACTGTCAGCAGCAGAGGGAATATGGTGGCACTGAAATGCTGCTGCCAGTGCTGGCAGTGCAGGTGAGGCAGCTGTGTGCTTCTCAGAAACAATTCCTGTTCCAGGAAGGGCTCTGAGGTCATTGAAAAACAGGATCTGGTCCTGAGGAAGCACAGTGGAGTTGCTTCCTTCTCCTATTCCGATGCCATCCTCATCCCTGCTCCCCATCCCCATCCCCATCCCCACCCTGCTCTCCATCCTCACGCCATCCTATCACATCCCACTGGCTTCCCAGATGGTGCTGTTCCCCCACTTCGAGCGTGGCCTGTCAGGTTCTGATCTCCTTCAGTGGGGAGATTTGGGATTGCCGGCATCCAGACCCCCTGCAACCCGCTCCGAGCCTCTCCTGACCTCTCTGAAACTGCCTGCAACACTCCAGACCGTCCCTGGGGACCCCAGTGCCCCCCCAATAGCCCCGATCCTGCCCCCGCTCCACCAGGGACCCCTACACTGTCCTGGCTCCTGCTGGCCATAGGATTCTTGGATCCAGGAGGGAGGAGGATAGCCCAGCTCCAATGTGCTCCTTAGGATCACACAGGATGGTAAATGAGGCTGGAGGCAGTGCAGAAACAGATTTGGAGGCCTGCAGTGGTCTTGGGGCAATTTCTGTAACAAGCAGCAAGAGAACATGGCCAAAGGAAAAGTCCAAGGCAAGGTCACCTTTAATATCAGAGCACTCAGTGAATACAAACACCAGGGACCCCTCTGAATGATCCTCCAGGATCAGGAGAGGACATGGAGAAGGAGGTGCATGCATGGAAATGAGTCCTACGAAAGTGATCTTTATGTATTAGATAAGAAAGACATTTTAATGACTCTGTGTCGTTGTGATGGGTAAAACACCTGTTGTAAAATCTCAACCCTAACAGAATGATGGAGAGATCCTTCTGTGTGTCCTTTGGAGGGAAAGAATTCCTGCTTCCTAATGCTTCCTATTGTGTTTGAAAATTTACTCCGGCTTATTTTGGTATTACTCCCTGTTTCCATCTCCACCCCTCTCCCCAAGCCATGCCATGCCATGCCATGCCATGCCATGCCATGCCATGCCATGCCATGCCATGCCATGCCATGCCATGCCATGCCATGCCATGCCATGCCATGCCATGCCATCCTGATGGGTTCCCAGTTCCTGGCCTCTCCCTGGCTGCAGGTGTGGCCTGTTGGGCTCTGCTGCTCTCCAGTGGGAGATTTGGCATTGGTGGCACCCAGAGCCCTCCTGCCCCCTCCAGCCCCTGTCTGCCTGATGCCTTGGGCTGGCTCCCTGGAACAGAGGCCAGAGCAGGTGAAGAGAATAAAAGGAGGCATTGATGAAAGGCCTACAAAAGGTTCACCATGGGCTCTCAAAGCCTCTGAGAGGGGCTGTACCCAAAATGGACAATGGTCATGAGTTTTTCAGACAGATATAAGTTTGGTCCATTTACAAATCAGGGGTTAATCCTCCAATTACAGCTTCAGGTAATGAAGTAATTTAGCCCCAGTTTGCCCTCCCTCAATTCACTTTTGTCTGTACTTTTGTGGGCCTGAGGCAATAGAGAAATGCCGGCCTAATGGGATTGTTTTGTCTGACCAAAATGTGCAGACACTTAACTAACACTTTTACATGGAGCTTAGAGTAATGCACTAATGCAGTACAGGATATGAAAAATAGAAAGGCTAAAATCCTAAGGCATCATGCCCCCTCTGACATCCTCTAGGAATTCCCCCCAGGCTGCCTTCCCCTCCAGACAGCCCCGCTCCTCTCCTGCCCCACTCAGGAGCCCCAGCAGTGTTTCTGCTCCTCCTGGCAATTCCATGCTTCTCCAGCCCAATGAACAGCAGTGGAGCCATCCCTGTAGTGCCTCTTGCTTGTGTCCAGAGGAGGTTGGGGGGCTGGAGAGCAGGGATGGAGCTGGGGAGGGGCATGTCCAAGAGAAAGATGGCCCCAAAGCCTTCCGGGGCAGGCTGGGGTGAGCAGCCCGTGGGGAGGGAGTGGAGCCTGAGGCCCGGGGCTGGGAGGGATGGGAAGGACGGGAGGTGGGTGGGCTGCATGGGGAGTGGGATGGGAGGGTGGTGTGGGAGGGGTGGGACATGATGGAGCTGCTGGGAAGATGTGGTGGGAAGGTGTGGGGTGTGGTGGGGCTGGAGAGAAGGTGTGGGGTGTGGTGGGGCTGGAGAGAAGGTGTGGGATGTGGTGGGGCTGGAGAGAAGGTGTGGGGTGTGGTGGGGCTGGAGAGAACGTGTGGGATGTGGTGGGGCTGGAGAGAAGGTGTGGGGTGTGGTGGGGCTGGTGGCCTCAGGGAAGCCCCAGGGAGGGGGTTGATGCCCCGTGGAGCCCATGGTGACAAACACAGGTGTCACCCTGCCCCTGGAAGGGGGTGGCTGTGCTGAGGATCACGGCCTCCTCCTCTCCTTGCTGCTGCACCACCTGAGCCTGCTGAGGGAGCAGCTGAAGGCAGTGGAGAGGAAGAATTTCTGAAGGCAGAGACATCTTTGCACCTGGTTCTCAAAATTAAAAATTAAATATCTCAGGGGAGATCTTTGCTGTGACACTCACAGAGCCCTCGGGGTGGGGAATGCTGAGCCCCTGGGCCATCCTGTCTGTGCCAGCCCAGCTCTGGGCACTGGGGATCATGGCTGCTGCAGGGAGCACAAGCCATGGCTGTGTCCCCTCTGAAACCAAGAACTTTAAGTCTAACAGCAAAAGCGTGTTAGACTAATAACAATTTTGAGTCAAAATTGTCAACATATTGGAATTCTATTTGCCATAGACAGGTTCAAAGAAACAACAGTTATCTGGCATTTTTATACAATATAATGTCCAGATTTTTTACAGATACTCCCCAAAGTGCTGCCCATATATTATATTATGATATTGGTATTTTAATTATGACCAGAATATGCTGTCTATATTTGTTTAATGGATAAACCAGGTTTTTTCCAGGTAAACAGTGTTTTATTGGCAGTGCTTCAATGCTGGTGAAGGACATGCATGCCCTGTCTCCTTGCACTGTCAATGGGAAAGGCAGAGGGGGTGGGCTAAAGAAAGGTGATTTAAAGTTTAATTTTACTTCTCATTAGCATCTTCTGAATCTGTTAATAATAATTTACTGGATACCAGATAATTTGAAACTTTTTTTTGCATAGAGTGTTTTTTCTCCCAATTATCATCTCAACTCATGAGCTCTTTCTTAATTTTTGTTTCCCTCTCCCCTGCCCAGCTGAGAGCAGGAGAAGGTGAGTGAACGGCTTTCGCGGATGCCTGGCGTTTGGCCAGTGCCAAACCATGACAGGCTTGCAGCAGGTTATCAGCATCAGAGCCCACATTTCTTACTGACAGTACCCCTGATGATGCAATAAAAGTTATTGGAGACCAGATGTTAGGGTGCTGGGGTGCCTCTTGCAGCCCTTCACCAGAGCTCATCATCCTTCTCCTCAGCCTTGGGAATACTTGTGGTTGTTTTTTCCTCATCTCACCCTTTGCAAGAAGGGACACCTTCCACTAGACCGGGCTGCTTCAAACCCCACCCAACCTGGCCTGGAACACCTCCATGGATGGAGAGGCCAGAGCATCTCTGGGAACCTGTGCCAGGGCCTCTCCACCCTCACAGGAAGAATTTCTTCCCAATATTCCCCCTAACCCTGTGGTCTGGCTGTGGGAAGCCATTCTGCCTTGTCTTGTCCCTTCAGGCCTATGTCCAACGCACCTCTCCAGTTCTTGGAGCCTCTTTAGGCCCTGGAAGGGGCTCTAAGGTCTCCCTGAAACCTTCCCTTCTGCAGGCTGAACAGCCCCAGCTCAGAGACCTCAGAGAAGCCACAGGGAGGGGGCTGATGCCCCGTGGAGACAACGGTGACAAACACAGATGTCACCCTGCTCCTGGAAGGGGGTGGCTGTGCTGAGGAGCACGGACTGCTCCTCCCCTTGGAGCTGCACCATCCCAGCCTGATGAGGGAGAGGCCAAAGCCAGGGCAGAGGAAGAATTTCTGAAGGCACAAAACCACCAGCAAGGAAAGCAGTATAAACCAGGTTTAATATTAAGGACCAGCACACCAAAGTGCTGTCCCTGTGTGTTTGTTTGTGTGTGAGTGCAAGGGCAGGTGACAAAAGGATAGTAAGGATAAGGATAAAAAGGAAAAGAACCTAAAAGATTTACAGCACTCCAACTTAATAGTACTTCAGTTATAGCTTAAAGTTGGCCATTCAGCAGAGGAATATCACTTAGAAGCATTTAACCTTATTTATACCTGATACTTCCTTGCAGGCTTGACCCGCTCAGATGTCTCAGGTACTAACACAGCTGAGAGAGCAGCATTTCTGCCACATTTGCCAGAGCAGATGCAGACGTGTGTGCACACAGCCAGCCAGCCAGGCAGAGTGAGTGCAAGGTGCCTGTGAGCAATTGCCCTGGCAGGCAGTGAAATGCTCCCTGCGGATCCCTTTGCATCTCCTCCCTGGGCCAAGGGCTGGGCCTGGAGCCCTGGCGGGATGGGCCCAGGAGCCGTGGGCGTTCGGGGATCAGCCCAGGGCAGCAGCCGGGAGAGATCCCAGCTGGGAGAGGCCCCAGTGCCAGGGAGCTTCTGCTCAGCGCTGCTGGGCCCAGCAGAGCTCCAAGGCTCTCCTTTGGGGCCGCTGCTCACAGGGCCCCAAGGCATGGGCGGCACTCACAGCAATGGCTCAGCCTGGCCACACTTGGGGCCGGCAGCTTCCTGGGACAGTGGGAGAGCAGGGATGCTGTGGCATCCAGGGCAGTACAAGAATTTCCAAGGCTGTTGATAAAAGCCCAGGAGGTGGTTGGACAGCAGCAGTTGCTGGGAGCAGGGGGTGTTTCTGATCAGCGCCACAGGAGCTGAGCCCAGGGGCTGCTCCTCAAGGCTGAGGCCTAAGGAGTCTTTCTGAGATCCCAGTGCAGCCTGATTTTAGGAAAATTAATCTACAAACATCAGAGGTTTATGTCCAAACAGGAGGCTGAGGCGTCCTTTGACTTTATTTCACTAAAGGTAGAGGCTATGAGGCATTCCTCTGGGATCTCTCAAATTTATGGAGGGCACAGCCTCCCTTTTAATTCTAATTTCCTAGCCGCATTTCCCTTCTCTCTTTCCCCACTGGTTCAGGTACTTGGGAGGTACAGACTGCCCAATACACCTGATACTAAAGATTTCCCTCTAATGTATAACCGACCCTTTCAATTTTTAATTCTTACACAATTTAGGGGTTTTTCTTCCCATTCTTTCTTTCACATTTTGATGTCTAATTTAATTTATCAGCAAACCTAAAGTGTATTTGTAAATGGAAGTATCTTCTTCCATTCATCAATCAGTGAAATCCTTCCCATTGTTTCTTTTATCTCCCAGTGCTAGTTGTATCTACCAGCAGACCCACAGCTTGTTTGTAAAGACAAATCCACCATTGCTCTCATTGGAAAGGGGTTGGGTGATGCACCAGCAGAGGGAGGGTGACACTTTAGATATTTATTCATCAGGTGAATCAAGCAGTCCCTCAGCCACAGTCCCAGAGTCCCTCAGTAGTGCAGACTCAGAGCACTGTGTCCATGGCAGGATCATGGCTGTGGGCAGTGTCTGTCTCCTCAAAGACCCTCTGGAGAGAAAGTCGGAGAGACCCCACAGAGCAGGGCCTCCAGCACCTCCCCACCAAGAAGTAGATGAAGGATTTGATGGTGCTGTGGATGCAGGCGAGCAGGAAAAGAACCTGTGAGGGCACAGTGGTGTAGCTGAGTTCCTGCAGGAAATTGCAGAGGCTGAGGGGCAGAGCAAAGAGCACAATGAGGCAGATAACAATGTCCAGCTTCTTGGGTTGCTGCTGCTGGGAGCCAGGCTTGAAATGAGTGAAGAGGATTGTGCTGCAAATGAGCATGAAGGGAGAACAGAGAAGGAGGTTGAAGGTGTGTATGGAGCTGAGAGACACCTAGCAGGGCTCTGATCGCTGGAACATGCACAGAGAAAGCATCATGGCAAAGACAATGACGAGAGTGATGAAGAAGGCCCTGAGCACGAAAAGCATGACCTTCAACAGCAGCTGGGGATGGTGGCAGCAGAGCCAGAGCGGGCAGTGGATGGACCTGCACCTCTTGATGCTGATGAATGTCAGTGTGCACAGCCACAAGCTGTAAGACAACAGTGACATCCAGGACAGGAACCTTATATGTGACAAGGGCATGATGATAGAACAGGACACGTCCTCCACCAAGAAGAGCAGAGTGGAGGGCAACAGAATGAGGATGTAGAAGAAGTCCAGAAGAGTCAGCACGAGGATGTAAAGGATGGTTCTGTTCCTGGATGAAGTGCAGGAGCCAAGGAGGCAGAGCACAGCCCCATTCCCAGCCAGCCCACAGAGGCAGATGAGCAGTGTCACACTGTGTAGGGCCACATTGGTGACAGTGTTCTCACAGAGATAATGTCCTCCAGTGGGTGAGGCAGGAGATGGGGACACGGTGGTCACCTCCATGGATGGACGCTGGCAGGCAGTGAGATGTGGCCCCTGGCTGTGGTCAGAGTGGATGGGCAGTCAGTGCTTGGAGAATCCAGGGATGGGCCATGTGGCTCCTCAGCAGCTCTCTGCAGTGAGAAGGATTCAGTGAGGAGGAGTGAGATGTGCAGGGGAGGAGGGCAGTGAAAATTGTGGATTGGGAGAGGGAGGCAGTAAGGTTGGGCAGTTCAGCAGGGGATGTGGAAGTAAAGCACAGAGCAGAGGAGGGGGAAGCAAGGAGGGCACTGGCATCACCGATAGAGGGTGGCAGGAACAGAGCAGCTGCTGCAGGAGAGGAAGGTGGGATAGGGAGGAAGGCAAACATTCCACTGACCTGTTCCCTGTGGGGCAGCAGCAGGCAAAGGGCTCTGTGCAGATCAGCGGCGCTTCCCTCTTGCTTCTTTGGGATCCATGTCCTAGAGCAGCTCCTGCCAGGTCAGGGACATGAAGGAGAAAGTGCCCAGGTGAAGGCAGCCCAGGATCTTCCCACTCCTGTTCCTCTCTGGGCCCTGTCCTGGTGTTGCTCCCCAGGGCTCGGTGCAGTCCCAGGGCAGTCGGAAATTGCAACTTTTTCCCTGTCAGAATTTCACGTCCTCAGAGGGCTTTATCTTGGTGTTTTTACACGGGAGAGGATGTGCTTTTTCTCTAAAGCTCCAAATGAAATATTTTGCAAATGCCTCTTAATTTTCTGCTGATGAGAATCATTCCTTCCCTTCATAATGTCCCTTTCTCCAACTGCCTTCCCTCTTCTGACAGGTTTCTACCATTCCTGATTTCTCTTCCCAGAGGGGTCACTGTCCCTGCAGCAGGAGAGTGATGCTGGTGGTCTTGGTGGCACTGGAATGCTGGCTGTGCTGGCTGTGCTCTTGAAGTACCTGACTGTTTGTCAGAAACTGCTTCCATTCTTTTAAGAGCTCCAGAACCACTGCCAAACCCTCCCCTGGGTTCATGGGATCACCCCTGGGCCATGGACTCCCATTCCTGTCATTCCAGTGCAGGCTCACACAGGCCAAGGGAAGGACAGCCCTCAGTTGCTTGCAGCCAGGCTATCAGCACTTGGAGCCCACCCTGATTACTGCCAATACCCCTGATGATGCAATGAAAGCTATCAGGGACCAGGGTGCTGTGATCCCTTTTCCAGCCCATCATTAGGGCTCATCGTTCTCCTGCTTGGACATGGGAGCTCTTCTGTTTGATTTTACCTGCCCCCATCCCTCTGGGCAACCTGTGCCAGGGCCTCCTCAGCACCCTCACAGGGAAGGAATTCTGCCTTAATTTCCAATCTGACCCCACCCTCTGTCAGTGGGAAGCCATTCCCCCTTGTCCTCTCACTCCATGCCCTTGTCCAAAGTCCCTCTCCACCCCTCCTGGAGCTCCATCAGCTCGTGGATCATGAAGTGTTTGCACTTGAAAGGATTGGGCTAGTGAGGGGATGTGAGATTCCATAGCTGGGGACACAAACACAGTGTCAGCAGGGAAGAGTGATGACAGTTCTGGTCCCAGGGCCAGCAGTTTCCAGCAGGAGCATCCCAGATCCCTGAGGCACATGTCAGCCTGGGTAGGAATCACCTCACCTCAGCTTTCTAGGAATTCCTTGGAGTTCATTGTAGGCTGCTGTCTTACTGCAAAGGGGGTGTAGAGGATGACCCTGCAAATTTCTAAGGATTAAAGCCACGGTGTCGTCGATGGAGAGAGATGGGGAGACTGACTTGGTGATCAGAATATGATTTTATTGTGGGATACAAACATTTATATACTATTTCAGGGAGACTAGTAATGTGTACTACAATGATTAGGTTACAATCACATACAGAATATTATGCGCATAACAATATCTCTTCCTCGCAGAGTTTAATGGGATTTTCTTTTTCTGGTAAAACTGCCTGATTTATTCTTTTTGCAATCTAGGTCTAATTTTCAAAGTTCCATTTGCTTTTGCCAAGGCATCCTGTTATGAAATTTCTTATGTTAACCAGGTCCAAAGTCCATCATCTATCTTCTTTCCCCCAACATTCCAACACCACAGGACTAGCACTGATTTGCCTCTTCTCAGAAAAAATGACCTGGCTGAACTCCTAAATCATCCCTCTGCTCTGTGCCAGTGCTCCAGGTAATACTCAGAATTTATTATTGCATGAATCCTCTTGGAAACTGTATAGTGAATGTGAAATACCACTGAGCTTGCAGTATACATAGGAGAAAACTAGATTTGAACCAGAAATAAAAGTTTAACAGCATATTTGTAGTGCAGGGCCTTAAGGATCCAGCCCAGAAATGAGAGGGGGGAAGTTCAGGCAGCTCAAGAGACAAGATTTTGGGATTGAGGTTGCTATAAAATGGAATAGAAGCATCTGAGATGGAGCCCAAGTGCTCTGGGCACAGGTGTGGTTGCTGAGGCTCTCTCCCGTTGCTCATTTGCCGGGCAGAGTGAAGAGCAGCTGAGGAGCAGAGCCCTGAGCCCGTGGCAGGCTCTGAGGCAGCTGCCTGTGTGTGAGAGCCCTGGAGAACACGAGGCAGCACGGAGAGCAGGGGCTGTGGCAGGAGCTGGGACAGAGCCCGCGCCGGACGCTGCTCGGGCTCAGCCCGCGGGCTGCGCTCCCCTTTCCCAAGGGACCATTCCAGGGAACCTCCTGCAGATCCCGGCCCAGGGACAGCAGCTGGAGCCTGGCAGCTGAGGGCAGGGCACTGCGGGCAAGTTCTCCAGGCTGCCAGAGGAAACCAGGTCAGACTCTTCTCTTCCACCTTCACCAGGCCCCCTCATTGGGTGGAACCTGGTTATTGATTTTGGGGGCACAACTGAGGTCTCTAGGGGATTAAGAGCTATAAATACTGTGGGAAAAGGGATGGAATATTGAAATGAGTGTCCTGCAGAAGGAATCCAGCATCTCAGTGATATCAACTGACACCTGAGAGTCCAGCTCAGATCCATCCCAATGCCATTTGCTCTCTGATATCTCCATGGGCAATCCTCTCCTACTCCACTTGTTTTCCTTCTCCAGCTGTGTCCTGTCCACAGCGAGGAAGGAGGTATCTCCCTGGCTTTTGTGCCAGGCACACAGGACCAGGCTCCCACATCCTCCTTGCCATCTGTCCTGTCCCTCACCCCTCCCTGTGTTGCTCCACATGGAAGCTGTGGGTGGGAAAAGATGGGAAAAGCCACGTTTGGGGACAGCAGCGTTGCTCTGGTGTGTCTGTTTGTCACCCCTGCAGCTGTGTGAGGGCAGGAGAAGCAGCAGAGGTGTCACCATGAGCACTTTGTCCCCTGGCACGGAGGGAGCCAGCCCTGCCTGCTGGAGCCAGCCCGGTGGGAAGGCATCCCAGGGGAGCTGGAATGAGGAGAGCCACGACAACTGGAGCCAGTGTGACAACAGGCAGTGGAGCAAAGTGCCTGTCCCGCTGCTGCTGCTGCTGCTGTGCCTGTGTGGGATGGTGGGAATGGGGCTGTGCTCTGGCTCCTCGGCCAACTGCAGTGCCCACCCTCTGACTGACTTCCTGGCTGGGAGCTGTGCCAAGGAATTCACCCCCTCTGGTAGTGTTGCCTTCCAGAGGGCTTTTGAGGGAGTGCCAGAGCCACGGCATATGGATAACACAGGGGAGTCATCATCAAGTGGAATCATCATGAAAGAGAGGCATCATAAAATGGAACCATAAAATCTCCAGAGTTGGAACGTAGCCACAAGGTTCATGGAGTTGAGCTCCTGGCCCTGCACAGGACATCCCAGCAATCCCAGCCTGTTCCTGAGAGCATTGTCCAAATGCTCCTTGAGCTCTGTCAGGCTGGTGCTGTTTGCAGCAGGGGAACTCCTGTCTGGGGTGGTTGCTGGATGACCTGAGGAATCCTCATGGAATGGTTTGGGTTGGAAGGAACCTTAGAGATCATCTCATTTCCTCTCTCCTTCTGCCATAGGCAGGGACACCCAGGAAAACTTTTGGTTTGAAATTGTTGCTCTTTTGAAAGGAAGCTCAGGGAGGGAGTGGCCTGGGTGACAGTGGAGACAAGGAAGGTGCTGGGAACTTGGAAAAGTACATTAAGGATCATGATCTTGCTGCACTTGCCTTGGGAGAAGCCCCTTGGCTGAAATGTCATTCCCTGGAAAAAATGTTGTGGAAAGTTCCTGCTCTCCACTGGGCAGAAAAAGGGGAGACAGAGAGAGAAAACCCCTTTCAGATGTCAAAGTCTCTCTGTTATCTTAATTATAAAGAACTGGTTAGGAGTTAGAAATGCTTATGAGCATTTTAAATGTTCCTAAGATGATAACCTCATGTGTGTCTCATAGTTTCACTCCACAGAAGGCTTTCACTCTCACTTCCCTTTCCAGAAGCAGTGGCACATTGCTTTTCCCTGGATTTAAGGCAATGGGAAAAGGAGGGACAACTTGCCCCTGAGCAAGAGATGTGGCTGCTGCCCAGGTCTCTCCCAGCAGGAATCAGGAGCTCTTGGCACTGTCAACATCATCCCAACCATTGCAGGCATGTGCCTTAGAAAGGGCTCTGGTATGAGACAGGGACCTGTCCTGCTCCCAGACCAGACAGAGGCTTTAGAATGGGATAAAAGAAGGAAATGAGCCATTTTGGACACTGTTTAACAGGCACAGGCTTTGCAGTGAAGCCTGGATGTTGTTTATTCAACACATCTGATTGAGGGGTGGTTCCAGTAATGACAAAGATCAGGAGAGGCTGGACTGTGTCTGGAGCTGCTGTGCAGAGTGGCTGTGCAGCTCCTCCTGAGGGTGGCCAGGTTCAGGATGGAGGTGCTCAAGGGCTTCCCTGGACACTGATGCTGGGGAAGCAGAGGATGGATGGCCCCATTCTGCAGAAGAGCAGCATAAGCCCCTAATTTCTGTGCAATTCAATGGTCCAAGCATCTGGAGATGGGAATTTTCATATTCCATGTATTTCTTAATACAGGTATAGCAGTTCAGTGGAGTTCACTATCGACCCTGCACTTTACTCAGAGAGATTCAGTTCTGGAATTCAAGAATGTGACAAATCCCCACTGAAAGGATAAGGGAATATTGCTGTCCCTCCCCAGCTCTGCAGCCCTACCTGGTGTCCCTTCCCATCAGCTGGGAATGCAGGGCTGGCTCTGCTGGACAGAAGGGGAAGGATGCTCCCTGTGATGCCAACCCCTCTCCTGCCATCCAGAGGCACCAGCCCTGCAGGGATTTGGGAAATCACTGCCACGCTGTGCTGGGTGTGTCCCCAGGGATTAAGGTGTCCCATGCTATGCAGGCAAGAGCTCCCTGGAAACACCATGGAACTCATCTGCTGAGGCAAAGGAGATGGAGTTCATTCCCTGGGGCCGAGGCCATGAGGGTCATTCCATGGGGAATAGAGCTGGGGAGCAGCACTGAGCCCAGCTGCACTGCTTGGAGCCATGTGGATCCAGGAGGGAGGAGGAAAGCCATGCTGCCATGTGCTCCCTGCAGAGCATCCCACAAAAATCACCCAAGACAATGCTCCTGCTCCCTTCTCCTGCAGGAATACAGCACCATGCAGTCGGTGGTATTGATTAATCAGGAGGCTCAAGGAAAGCTTCAGCCTCCTTGGGCCCTAGTGGGATCCTTGAGGAAAGCAGTGGAAGTGATCAGCACGTTCAGCCCCCCGTGTCCATGGCAGGATAATTTCTGCGGGCTGTTCTTACTTTCGCCTCCTCAAAGACCCTCTGGAGGGAGAGCTGGAGGGACTGCACAGAGCAGGGCCTCCAGTGCCTCCCTGCCAAGAAGTAGATGAAGGGTTTGATGCTGCTGTGGATGCAGGTGAGCACGAAAACAACTTGTGAGGACACAGTGATGTAACCGAGCTGCTGCAGGAAATTGAAGAGGTTGAGGAGGAGAGTGAAGAGCGCAATGATGACGATCACGATGTCGCGCCTCATTGGTTGCTGCTGCTGGCAGCCCTGCTTGGACTTGATGAAATCGACTGTGTGAGAAATGGCCACAGGTGCAGCAAAGAGGAGCAGGATGAGGGTGTACATGGAGATGAAAACTGCCCGGCAGTGCTCCTGCTGCTGTGATGGACACAGGAATGTCACCATGGGAATGACAGTGAAGACAGCAAAGAAGGTCCAGTATTGGACAGTGCCCAGCACCCACAACAGGTGCTCAGGAAGCTCCCAGTGGCAGCAGAGCCAGCAGAGCTTGTACACACACTGCAAATTACGGCCACCTATCAACCACAACAGCTGGAACACTGTTCCAGGGGGACACCACTGACAGCTGGAAAAGGAAATTCAGGTACAGCAGGGGCAAGATATGAGAGCAGGACACATCCTCCACCAGGATGAGGAGGGCAGATGGGACCGCAAAGAGGAGGAAGAGGAAGTCCATGACAGCCAGGTCAAAGAAGTCAGAGTTCCTGCTTCTCAGGCTGAGGAGGCCGATGACAGCCCCATTCATAGCCAGCCCAGAGAGGCAGATGAGCAGGGTCACACTGTGTATGGCCACATCAGTGACATCTGTCTCACACAGATCATCCCCTTCAGTGGGTGAGGCAGGAGATGGGGACACGGTGGTCACCTCCATGGATGGATGCTGGGCAGACAATGGGGTGTGGCCTCTGGCTGTGGTCAGAGTGGATGGGCAGTGAGTCCTTGGAGAATCCAGGGATGGACCATGCAGCTCCTCTGCATCTTCCTGCAGTGGGAAGGATTCAGTGGGGAGGAGTGAGGTGGGAGGGCAGTGGCTATTTGGCAGGGAATGGGAAAGAAAAGCTCAGGGCAGAGGATGGATGACCTGGGGATGGCACTGCAGTCACCAGGAGAGGGTGTCAGGAACAGAGCAGCTGCTGCAGGAGAGGAAGGTGGGGTAGGGAGGAAGGCAAACATTCCACTGACCTGTTCCCTGGGGGGCAGCAGCAGGCAAAGGGCTCTGTGCAGATCAGCGGCGCTTCCTGGTCCCTCTTGCTCCTTTGGGATCCATGTCCTAAAGCAGCTCCTGCCAGGTCAGGGACATGAAGGAGAAAGTGCCCAGGTCACCAGGAGCTCCCCATTCCCGCCCTGCTGGCTCCTCTCTCTGTGCCCTGTCCTGGTGCTGCTCCCCAAAGCTTGGTGGGGTCATAGGGCAGGTGGAAGTTGTTTTACAACTTTGGCTATGTCACAGCTCCACTCCCTCTGAGGTATTTATCTTGAATATTTTTTTCTTTGCCACAAAGAAATTGGCTTCTGTCAACAGTCCACCTGAAGAATTTGCAAATGTCTCCTCATTTCCTTCTCATTAGAAATACTCCTTCCCTGCCAAATTTCCCATACTCCATTCACTTTCTCTCTACCATTCCTTATTTTTCTTGTCAGAAGTGTCAATGTTCCTCCAGCAGCAGAGGGATGCAGGGGATGCTGGTGGCACTGGAATGCTGCTGGCAGTGCTGGCAGGGCTGGTGAAGCATCTGGCTGCTCTTCAGAAACTGCTCCCATTCTGGGAAGAGCTCCAGAGCCATTGCCAAAATCTTCCCTGGGCCCAAGGAAGGACAACTGAGGCAAGAATTCCCATTTTTGTCATTCCAATGCAGGCTCACAGAGCCCAAGGGAAGAACAGCACTCAGTTGCTTGCAGCCAGGCTATCAGCACTTGGAGCCTACCCTAATTACTGCCAATCCCGTTGATGATGCAGTGAAAGCTATCAGGGACCAGGGTGCTGTGAACTCCCTGCCAGCCCTTCACCAGAGCTGCTCCTGCTCCTCCTCAGTCCTGGGACCACTTGGGGTTGTTTTTGTGGCTGTCTGATCCCAGACTGTCTCTCTGCCAGCAGGGACACCTTCCACTATGCCAGGTCTCTCCAAACTCCATCCAGCCTGGCCTTGGACACTTTCAGGGATCAAGGGACGGCCATAGCCTTACTGAGCAACCTGTGCCAGGGCCTTGCCACATTCAGGGAAGGATTTCTTCCCAATATCCAAGCTAAACCAACCCTCTGTCAGTGGGAAGCCATTCCCCCTTGTCCTGTCACTCCATGCCCTTGTCCAAAGTCCCTCTCCACCTCTCCTGGAGCCCCATCAGCTACTGGATCATGAAGTGTTTGCCCTTCAAAGGATTGGGCTGGTGAGGGGATGTGAGATTGCATAACTGGGGACACAAACACGGTGTCAGCAGGAAGAGAGGTGACAGTTCTGGTCCCAGGGCCAGCAGTTTCCATGAGGAGCATCCCAGATCCCTGAGGCACATGTCAGCCTGGGTAGGAACCATCTTGGAATCCACTGTAGGCTGCTGTGTGAGTCCCAATGGAGTGTAGAGGATGACTCAGGTGAAACCTGCAACTTTCTAAGGATTAAAGCCATGAGAGCAGCATTCATTCTCAGAAGAAATTTCATTGCTGGAATCCCAAATCATCCCTCTGCTGTGTGCCAGTGCACCAGCTCACACTGAATTTATTATTGCATGAATCCCCTTGGAAGCTGCGAGGTGAATGTCCAGTGCCAAATTATGGTATACAAGTGGGAAAACTAGATTTGAACAAGAAATCAAAGTTTAGCAGCACATTTTTTGTGCAGGGTCCTAAGGACCCACTCCAGGAAATATAGGGCACAAGTTCAGGCTTGACCATTCCAGGGAACCTCCTGCAGATCCTGGCCCAGGGACAGCAGCTGGAGCCTGGCAGCTGAGGGCAGTGCACTGTGGGCAAGTTCTCCAGGCTGCCAGAGGAAACAAGGTCAGACTCTTCTCTTCCACCTTCATCAGGGCCCCCTCATTGGGCTATGTTGTGGTTTTGCACGGGAGGTGTTTACATAAGCGACATCAGTTTCTGTTGAATGCTCAATCTGTAGAGCGACTGGGAAAGCTGTGTACACCTCTATGAAAAACACACATTAAAGATGGAGAATCTCGGGAAAGCTCTTTCTCTTGTGCAGGGTACAGCGGTAACCCAGCTGGGCGGCCCTGCCATGGAGCCGCCCCCTTCCCGGGGCTGCCCCGGCCCAGCCTCGCCTGTCGGCCTCAGGCAGGGCAGGGCAGGCCGCAGAGCCGATGCTGAGCTGAGCCGTGGCTCTGACATCTTGCTCAGCCTCGCCTCTGCCTTAGCCTGAGCCCCATGGCCCGAGCCGGGCCCCAGGAACAGCCCCGGGCCAGGGCCAGAGGTTCGCCCATCAACTCCTCCCCTCTGGTCCCAACTCCCCAAAACACCGAGCCCCGTCTGACCATCTGCAAGCCTTCAGCAAGATATTAACTCGTTCAGTCCTTCAGTCCTCCCTCGAGTGAGAGAAAGGAACTACATACAAGCATGTAAAAAGCAACATAAAAACATCAAAGTCAGTAAAGGAACAGTTAGATCCCAGACAGGAGGGATAAGGAGATACCTTGATCTTAAGGCAGCAATCCTCTTGTAAAGTTATAAAGAAAAGACTCTGTTTCCCTATAACACATGAAAACATGAAGAGTTCCAATTGTGATAAATAGGTATGATTCGTGCTGATAAAAATTGAAACAATAATCAATATTGACACAGTAATTAATATTTGAGAATAATAAAATAGTTAATAGTTAAATGTTGTAATGCCAAAGAAGAGAGGGAAAGGAGGGGCTCCACCCCCCCTTCCCAGCAGATGCTCTCAAGGACCACAAGAAAGAAGCTGAAGATACAGTTGCTAAAAATGACCAAGAACCTGGTTGGGTCCCAAGAAAATGCTAATTATAAGGGATTTATTGTCTTGAAATGTAGATGCAGTGATACGTTAGTCTTGGCTTACATTGTTCTGGCTTGGTGCGCATGTGTAACCCAAAGGTGAATTAAAGGACAACGAAGAAGACTACAGAGCCTTCATCAGTGACAACCCCCAAAGACTTGTGTGACCACCAAACCAAGTGGTGGTGCGTGCGTGATAAGCGAGGTAATGAGGGCAGAGATAGAGATATGACGAACCAAAAATAGGAGGAGATGGTATTGACACATGGCATATAAAGGGTAATTTTACTTAGCAAGCTCGTATGTGAGGTGGCAAGGGTCCCAGAACTCTGCCCTCTGTACCCCGCGGTTATCGTTTGCTTATGCGCTATTATTTGAACCAAAATATCCCTTATTTATATATTTTCTAAACTATTCAATTAAAATTGTTACTACTTTTAATATTGTTTAGCTTTTTTTTATGATGGGATAATTGGGCAAACATAACAATTTTGGTGTTGATACCCAGGAATCTCTCAACTCCGGGGAGGTGAATAGTTTCTGGGAAGGAGCTCCCCACCAGACTTTTAAGTAGTCCCAGGGCTAGACCACTCTCCCTTGGGAAAAGAGAGTCTTTTTTACAATAACACATAAGCAAATTAGTTTTAAGAGCGCACAAGAGAGGCTCCCATTAGAGTGCCGGCTTATAGGAGAGAGAGTACCCATAGAAAACTGCTTTGTGCACAAAGACCTTCGTGAGAAAAGGAGGCTGTGAATATCACAAGATTTTGTGTCGGGGGCGGCTGTATGCATGTGTGAGTGTGTGTGGAGTGTCTGAGACAGGGGCTGGGCAGTCCCGGACCCCCGAAGCAAGTGGGACCTCCCAGTACCGCATTTTCACGCTGTCCGAGAAGAGGCCGGCCGGGAAAGGAGAGAAGTGAAAGAAAAGTAAATGAGTGGGGACCCCGGGAGGGTTTGACCCAGGGCGGGAAGGAGGGGATCCCTGGTCCAGGCACCTGTAGGAAGGTCTTTGGGCAGGAGGGATTGACTCAGTAGGGAGACTGAGAGAGTGAATGAATAGGTTCAATTTCCTTGGAGGGGTTGGTAGCAGGCAATTTAGTATGTGATTAGATGGTGAGAGGATGGGGCTAATAGATTGAGAAAGAGGGAGAGATAGGCGTGGAACAAGTAGATTGAAAAGGCAGTGTGATAGAGTAATAAGTGAGGAAGTTGAGCCACGAGGTGAGTGTGGGAAACTAAGACTCTCCTGGCACCGGGGATTTCTTAGTTTGTTGCCGCCAAGAATGAGTCAGGGAAAAAGTAAGTTCCTTGACCCAGGGGCTGCAGATTGTAAGAAAAATTTGCAGTGGTTTGAGGTATCTGGGAACTGTGAGGGGGGTTTTCAGCGGGGCAGAATTCCTCAGGACAGTCCACTGGGGATGATAATACGGTTTTGGGATGAATGGGAATCCCGAAGGGAAGAAAATCAAGAAATTCGGAGGGCAGTGCCTAAAAGACATAATATGGGAAAAGCCTTGAATGAGCATCAGAAAAAATATGAGTACCTGGCAGAATGGTTAAAAAGATTAATAAGAGCCTTGCAATTATATTCAAGTATAGATATTGATACTGCAGTAGGGCAGGTTCTGTTAAAAATTCAGTTTGTGACCAGATCTTGTCGTGACATCAAGAAAAAGCTAGAAAAATTAGAAGACTGGCAGGA
This sequence comes from Melospiza melodia melodia, assembly GCF_035770615.1. Classification (NCBI taxonomy): domain Eukaryota; kingdom Metazoa; phylum Chordata; class Aves; order Passeriformes; family Passerellidae; genus Melospiza; species Melospiza melodia. The sequence goes on along the minus strand of NC_086199.1, from coordinate 55,029,570 downwards.
CAGGAGGCTTCAAGAGTTACTGAGAGAGAAGCACAAAGGGTGTTTGTAAAGAGAAATGAGAAAAAGCAGAAATCAGATGTCAGAAATTTTGTGGCAGCAGTTCAAGAAATGCAGGCAGCTTTGAATACAGAAAAATCTGCAGGGAAAAACAAGCAGTGGATGTCAGGATCTATTTTTAGGAACACAGGACCTGTGCATTTTTCCCACCACAAGAAAAGACACTTAAAAAATTCTTGCCCCACTTTGAAGAGTGTGGGACCCACCCGTTTTTATTGTCATAAAAAGGGGCAGCTGCAAAAAAATTGCAGAAAGAAACAGCAAGATGAGAAAACTTCTCAGGAGAATTAGAGAGTTCAAGAGTTTTGTTTAACGAAGAGGACCGAATTACAACCAGAAGACCCCTTGATAATAAAACTAAAAGTAAGTCCTCAGAGAGAAGTTGTATTTTTAGTCAATACAGGAGTTTCTCGACCGACAGTGACAAAATTACCCAGGGATGTGAGATAAGTCGTGGGTGAGTTTCAGTAATCAGAATTACAGGAGAGGCTTTCCCTGTTCCTGTAATAAAAAGAGTACAAATTGAAACAGATGACAAATTTAGAGTAAATGATTTATTGTTGATACCAGAGGCTGAGAATAATTTGTTAGGCAGAGATCTAATAATAGCCTTAAATTTACAGATAAAACCCTGTGAAGGAAAACTTAAAATTTATTCTTTAACTGAAGAAGATAATCTAGAATTTAATGACATGGGTTGGCATTCAGGTGAAGTGGGAAAAAGTTTAGGGTAAAGGAAAAAGTTTAGTCCCTCCTAGTCAGCACAAGCCTGTGAATTTTATGCATTACTCTGTTCATTATTAATACTAAAAGGGCACGAAGGGACTATTTATACAAACTCCAAATATGCTTTTAGTGTAGTACATGTTTTTAGAAAAATTTGGAAAGAAAGGAGACTTATAAACACTCAGGAGAAAGGGTTAGTACACGGGGAATTGATAATGCAGATACTTAAAGCTTTAAAAGGCTCAAAGAAAAATAGTAGTAGTTCATATAGAAGAACACCAGAGAGGGAGGGATATTAGAGTCAGAGAAATAATTTAGCTGATGAAGAAGCAAAAAGAGCGACCTTAAGAAAAAGAGATACTGAAATCATGACCTTACAAAAAATAGAAATTCAGCAGGAGACACTTGCCCTTCCGCTAGCAGAACTGGCAGCTATAAGGAAATTAGGAGCAACATTTAAGGAAGAAAAGTGAGTTTTTCCTGATGGCAAGATTATGATGCCAAAACCAGTAGCACATTAGATCTTAGATAACTTGCATAGACGGACATACTGGAGAACAAGAGCCTTTTGTGATCACTTTTTAAAATTTTATGGGTGTATAAAGACATTTGAAATTAGAAAGCAAATTACCCAGGAGTGTCTTACCTGTCAAAAGGTAAATAAGAAAGTGTTGAGGAGCCCTCCCTCTGGAGGATGCAAAACAGCCTACAGGCTATTTGAAAAATCCAAGTTGATTTTACAGAATTACTTAAAGTAGGTCGGTAGAAATATTTGTTAGTTATAATAGATCAATTAACTCAGTGAATTGAAGCATTTCCAGCAGCTCGGGCTACAGCTCAAATGGTAGCTAAAATATTGTTAGAACATGCAATTTCAAGAATGTGATAATATGGTAGAATTTAAGTTGATTTATATTAACCCTAATTTATTGAGAATGAACTAGGCATCCTGGATGCTGCCGACCGCAATTCCCTTAAGCTCAGAGGCAGAAGAACGTGGGTGGAAAAAGAATAAAAACTTTCTGAATCAGTGGGAACAGCCTAAAAAGATTGAAGATTTCCTCCAGGGTCACCCACCAGCAACACTATTGGAATTGGTTACAGAACTGCAATCCCAACAGCTGAGATTGATAACACCTGTTGTTTAAGGGATCCAAAGACAAGTAAAACGTTGCGAGTGCGGTAAACATGGCTTAAGGTATCATCCCTGGATATGTATTGTTTGCACACTTTGTTTTAACTCATGGTGGAGAGTAATTAGGAGGGAAGAAAAGGAAAGATAATTGATTTGCTTGCTTTGCAATGGTTATGTATTTAGCCAGCTAATTATAGAATGCATTGCTAGTGATTTTTTGGGATACCTTTGAGACTGGGAAGCGGGACCCTTCTAGCAGCAATTAGATTAATAGGGAACCTAGATCAATTGATACTTGCTCTATTGGCTATAGCACAAATAGGAGAACGAGCAATTCACAACATTATAGACCAGTGTCTCATAATTGATAGTTGTTGTGGAGAAGAAGTCTATATACCACATCATAGGCGCATTCCAGGGGCACATTGGCGCCGCGAGTGTGCCTATGGGAGGCGGTGACTTAATGAACTCCCCACCCTTTAAGCAGAAAATAATTAGTCAAATCTTAGTGTAGTTGGCATATCCCTGAAATTTTGGAGAATATAAATTTATGGTGTTCCGGCCTAATCTTTTCCCTGTTCTTTTCATTTTAATTATTCATTCTTAACTAGCCAGAACGGAGAAACAGCATTTAAAAAGGGACAAGGAAACTCTGTGGGGCTATGGGTGCCAAGGAAACCAAAAGCACCAGTGACTAGATCCCGGGATATTACCTTTGCTACCGAGAAGACTGGCATCTCGGCCCTTGGTTGCAACCCAAGGGGCCTTGAGAAAGGTAGAAAGGCAGATTTCCTGAGGATTATTTTCACTGTGATCATTCTGGTACCCTTGGCGGTTGGCCAAAGCCAGAAGGCCACACTGAACAGAGTTTCAGCAATGAAAAAGCAAACAAGGCAAAAACCAAGTCCCAGCAATTTCAACATTTGTGACTTTTGCACTCACCCTGTGTGAATTAAAGACAAGATGGAATCTGTGTTTGTGACACACCCGTATGTTAGTTCTGCCTGCTACAATCACAGCAATTTTATAGATGTTTGTGTTAAAGAAGTTATAGATGTTTGTGTTAAAGAAGGAAAGATGTATTGGGTAGAGAAAAATTTGGGATATAATGGATGAGCTCCTTATCCCCATGGTAATCAGATTAGCCCTCAATATGAAAGGTTTTTTTGTTTTGAAAGAAATGATAATGGAGATGATCCAAGTATAGGAATAGGAGGCTGGGCACTAAGAGAAAAATTGAAAGAGAAAATAAAAGAAGAAAAAGAAACAAAGGAGAATAGAGGAAAGAACAGGAGAAAAGAGTCAACAGAACTGGCTGAATTGTGTAAACAGCTAAAACAGTATTACAAAGATTGGGATTTGCCAGCCTCGAATAAGAATCTGTTTGTGGGATTGATGCAAAGGATTGCTACAGAATTGGAATTATCCAAATGTGGGATTTGTGGAGCTCTAAAAAGGGCTAAAAGATGGCTGTGGAAAGGTGAGAGCTTAGCTCCAGAGCAATTTTTAAAGTGGAACCACATCCAAATTTCTGGAACATTGAAGAGACCTGAAGGACAGATTTTACGCCATCAAGTAATTGGAATTATTTGTATAACTCGAGAAGGAAGGGAAGTTAATGAAGTAGCAGGGCATACTCCTTGTAAATCCAAACTGGTGGTTAACATGGATAATCGTTCAAAAATTTGGCGACCTGAAACCCCATTGGATATTGGGGACCAATAAAAGAAATAAATTGTGAATGGGATGAACAGATTAATTTATGCTGGTACAAAAGTACTGGAGCTAACCCCTACCAATCCATCGACAGCCTGAGGTCTTCTTGGGAACAACTGGAGAAAACTGATAAGAAATGGAAAGCCTCAGATGGGATATATTGGATTTGTGAGCAATGAGTACACAGTGAGTTACCTCAAAAATGGGGAGGAACCTGTATCTTGGGAACAATACAACCCTCCTTCTTTGTTCTACCAAAGTCTAGGAGCAATGTGCTAAGAATTCCACTGTAGGAAACCCTGCAGTGGAATAAAGGAGATTTGAATTTAAATTTTCCAACAGCAGGAGGGAATCAAAAATGGGGGGAGGATGAATGGCCTGCAGAACAAATGATAGCATATTATAACCCAGCAACATAGGCTCAAGATGAGTCATGGAGATATAGGACCCCAATTTACCTGTTGAATAGTTTAATAAGACTCCAAGCAGTAGTGGAGGTGGTGTCAAATCATACCTCCGGTGCTTTAAAAATATTGGCCAGGCAATATACACAAATGGAAGCATTTGTGTACCAAAACAGGATCGCCCTAGACCATCTGTTAGCAGAAGAAGGAGGAGTTTGTAGAAGATTTAACGAATTTAAGTGCTATGTAGAAATTGATGATTTTGAGGAAGCTATCACAGAACTTGCAGAGGAAATTAAAAGAGTAGCTCATGTGCCGGTACAAAAGTAGAATTCAATCTTGAAAGCAGATTGGTAGGGTAACTTCTTTGGAGGTGTTTGGAGGAAAAAGTTACAGTTCATGTTGTTATGCTCAATTCCGAGACTTCTGTTTCTGCCTTGTATGATTTTGTGTTCTATTAGGCTAATTCACTCAGTGATTCAGGGGATGCAGATTGCAACAATGTCTCTAGATTCAGAATCAGCAGAAAAAGGAAAACCAAGATCTATAATGGTATTAAAACCTAATCAACCCCTGTTAAAGAACAAGGACTTAAAAAGATTGAAATAGACCAGGAGATGCTAACTAAACTTGAAAGAGAGTGTGAAAGACTAGAAGCAGTAATAGAAATGCTGGAAAAGTTTGAAGCAGGAAAGAGACAATGAGAAAACCAAAATTCTGAAAGCTGTAAAAGATATCAGGCCACAGCTTTTTAAATACAGCACGAATCATAACGATCAAAAAGAGAAATGGGGGATTTGTGATAAATAGGTATGATTTGTGCTGATAAAAATTGATAAAGTAATCAATATTGATATACTAACTAATATTTGAGAATAATAAAATAGTTAATAGTTAAAAGTTGTAATGCCAAAGAAGAGATGGAAAGGAGGGTCTCCAGCAACCCCCCCCCGCCTACTTCCCAGCAGATGCTCTCAAGGACCACAAGAAAGAAGCTGAAGATACAGTTGCTAAAAATGAGCAAAAACCTGGTTAGGTCCCAGAAAATGCTAATTATAAGGGATTTATTGCCTTGAAATGTAGATGCAGTGATATGTTAGTCTTGGCTTACATTGTTCTGGCTTGGTGTGCATGTGTAACCCAAAGGTGAATTAAAGGACAAAGAGGAAGAGGAGAGGTCTTCATCCAAAATGACCCCCAAAGACTTGTGCGACCACCAAACTGAGTGGTGGTGCGTGTATGATAAATGAGGTAATGAGGGCGGAGATAGAGATATGACGAACCGAAAATGGGAAGAGATGGTATTGACACATGGCATATAAAGGGTAATTTTCACTTGGCAAGCTCGTACATGAGGTGGCAAGGGTCCCGGAACTCTGCCCTCTGTACCCCGCGGTTATTGTTTGCTTATGCACTATTATTGAAACCAAATTCTCCCTTATTTTAATCAAATTATACTGTATCCAATTTTATATTTTTTATTTTAACAATTCAATTAAAATTGTTACTACTTTTAATATTGTTTGGATTTTTTTATGATGGGATAATTGGGCAAACAAAACAATCCCAAAGCCATTTGCTCTCTGATATCTCCATGGGCAATCCTCTCCTTCTCCAATTGTTTCCTGCTCCAGCTGTGTCATGTCCACAGCCAGGAAGAAGGTATCTCCCTGGGTGTTGTGCCAGGCACACAGGACCAGGCTCCCACATCCTCCTTGCCATCTGTCCTGTCCCTCACCCCTCCCTGTGCTGCTCCACATGGAAGCTGTGGGTAGGAAAAGATGGGAAAAGCCACGTTTGGGTGACAGCAGCGTTGCTCTGGTGTGTCTGTTTGTCACCCCTGCAGCTGTGTGAGGGCAGGAGAAGCAGCAGAGGTGTCACCATGAGCACTTTGTCCCCTGGCACGGAGGGAGCCCGCCCTGCCTGCTGGAGCCAGCCCGGTGGGAAGGCATCCCAGGGGAGCTGGAATGAGGAGAGCCACGACAACTGGAGCCAGTGTGACAGCAGGCAGTGGAGCAAAGTGCCTGTCCCGCTGCTGCTGCTGCTGCTGCTGCTGCTGCTGTGGCTGTGTGGGATGGTGGGAATGGGGCTGTGCTCTGGCCCCTTTGGCCAACAGCAGTGCCCACCCTCTGACTGACTTCCTGGCTGGGAGCTGTGCAAAGGAATTCACCCCCTCTGTTAGTGTTGCCTTCCAGAGGGCTTTTGAGGATGTACCAGAGCCAGGGAACATGGACAACACAGGGGAGTCACCATCCAGTGGAACCATCATGAAAGAGAGGCATCTTAAAATAGAACCATAAAATATCCAGAGCTGGAAGGGACGCACAAGGATCATGGAGTGGTATAGTTGTTACCCTCTGCAAGAGGCCCAGGTAAACCTGAGTGGGAAGGAAAATGCAACACATAAAAATCATGCTGCCAGCTGTTAATCAAAGTTCACCATGTTCTTAACTCTGTCAGCAAAAGATGTTATTTACATGTGTTAAATAGAAGATTCTAAATGGAATGCAACATTGGCAGCAGATGAGGAATTAGTTCTGATGTTTTTTTCTTCTGTGAAAATAAGTGAAAGGTATATCTGATAGCAGCCAAATCTAACATCTGCACAGAGGCATCCTTTAACATTGATACCCTTTTATGCCACTGGGCAGAGCCGCCTCCATGCCAAATCACTGCAGCTCTGTGTGTTTTGCTGGATGCCTCTGTAAAAACAGTTGGTCTGTTGACAGGAGTCAGTGCTGTGGTGTCAGCTTTCCATACAGGGGGAGGTTTCCTATATCTGTCCATAAATTATGTGAAGGATAATTGATAGGTAATTGCCAAAAAAATTTTGCAAGCATGGTTTGAAAACTGGTGTCCTCTGATAGCAGCCATGCCACATTGTCTTTCCTTGCAGGTATGTAGATGGTATGTGGATCCTGGCCACTGAGAGTTTGTTGTCGCTCTCTGCCTTTCTTAACCAAGAATGAGAACATATCATTAACAGTGCACACAGTCTTTGTTGCTGTGTAAGGCAAGCATAACCATTCTAACACTTGCAAAGGGTCTTTATCATTAACAAACCATGGAAACAAAACAGCTGAAGGTTGAAATTTGCTAGGAGTTATAGCAGGTACACAGATTTGTCAGGATCCCATCTCCAATTCTGTCAGTTTTCTATTGCTTGAGCACAGTGTGCAAGGGCAGTTTTAGTTTCTGGGGTCAATTGTCGAAGTGAGTACAGTTGAGGGTTTCTTCTGAGTAAGCTAAATAAAGGGTGTAAAAGTTCTGTAGACAAACCAAAAACAGGACACAATCAATTAAAGGAACCTAGCAGTTTCTGTAGTTAATTTCAAGTTAGGGTATCTTTAACACAATGCCTTAAAGACTGAGGGCTGATGGTCTGTTGAGTAATTCTCCATCCTAGAGGATGCCATGGGGACTCATGATGAGTCCTGCATTTTGAATTGCCTTCACGACAGCTACCTGAATAGAACATAAAATGGATTGATCATGAGCTGCGAGTAAAATGCCATCCATATGGTTGCAGTAGGAAATTTCTGACAAACAGGCTGTAGGGCAAGATCAACTACCCTTTGGCAACACCTGCCTTGTGGCAGTACAGTCCAGTGAAATCTCTTCATTGGTTCTGGGTGGTTTAAGGCAGGCATGGAAAAGGCAAACTGAGGTGCATCATCAGGATGTAGAGGCATGGGAAAAAAAAAGAATTTTAGCTCTAAAATTAGTCAGGGCCAATTGACGGGAATCATTGTGGGTGATGGAAGCCCAGGCTGCAGATCCCCCATAGGTTCCCCATTTATTGCCCATAGATCCTGTAATAATTGTGGATTGCCATTTTGCTTACATGCACAGAATATATGGGTGTGCCAGGGGCTAGAAGATGGATTGATATGGCCTAAAGACAAGCGTTCTTCCACAAGCTGTTTTAAGTTTAGTAGCTGTTCCTTTCCTAGGGGCCATTGTTTGACCCACACAGGGTCTTCAGTCCGCCATGTGAATTTACATGTGTCCAGTACTTGATTTTGGAACGGCTGATCAATGGCCCCTATGAAAAGGCCCTGCTGTGAGGTTGAGTCTATTTATATGGTTGTTCCAAATTGTCCCAGAACATCTCTTCCCCATTACATGTGTGATATAGAGGCAATGAATGGGGCAGTCCAGGCAGTTTGCCCATCAGAGCCAAGGACAAGGCAAAGGTGAGTGCTCTGTCTAGGGCGCTGCATCCCTCCCACCCCAATCAGGGATGATGCACAGCTGATTGTGGGCCAATTACTAGGCCATTCATTAGTTTTAATGATACAGACATCAGCTCCCCTATCATCAACCCCTTTAAATCTTTTGCCATCTAACATTGGGCTAATTAGAATTGGCTGAGCTGTTCTAATAGAGCTTGTCCAGAAAATCTGTGGCTGACCTGTGGTGTCGAAGTTATCTGTGGCACTTTTGCCCTTGCCACTAGGGGTTTTGTTGGGGAAGGGAATAAGGTGTGATATACGTTGACCTGCAGGGATAAAGCAGGGTGGCGTGGGGGCCCATAGTATAATCTGTATTTTGCCCTCATAATCTGAATTAATAATTTTGGGCAGTACAAAAAGTCCCAACCTGGTGGCAGAGGAATGTCCTATTAACAAAGCATGAGTGTTATTACCAAGGGGTCCCCAGACCAAAATGTAGGAGCTAAATGTACCAAAGATGTCATTAGAGTTATGGATTCTCGTGAAGGCAAGATCCAGCCTGGGAGTGCCTGCAGTTGTAGGCAGGAGCTCACTTGCTAAAAGTCTTGTCTTGAATTGTTTTTGATTCTCAGGGGCACGTGGACCGGCCACCAGTTGAAAGTTTCCTGGCTGTGTAGCATTCCAATTCACAGGGTACTGGGAGTGGCAGTCAACAGCCCAATGCTTTCTCCTTCCACACCTGGACAATCTTTAGATGGTATTTTTATTCCACCCCCTTGTTGAGGGCAATCCTTTTTAAAATGACCCATCGAACCACATTTAAAACAGCCCCCTGCCCACGTGTCCAGAATGCGAAATGTGCAGTTAAAGCCGCTGCTACAGAATTAGTGTTATCAGCAGCAGTTCCCACATTTTGGCATGCTCTGACCATATCTGCTATGTGGGTTATGAACAGCAAGCAACGCATTTCTACAATCTTTGTTTGCATTTGTAAAATCAAGCAGCTGCAACAGGATAACTCTGGCCTCATCACTGTTGACCCACCAGGAAAGCGCGTCTTGTAGTCTGTCCAGGAACTGCATTAATAACTCTGCTGGAGCCTGTAAAGGCTTAGCAAAAGACAGGTTAGAATCTATACCCATCCCTGGGAGTCGCCGCAGGGCCTGCAGGGCTAGGTAAGCAATGATATCACATGCATCACATGAGTGGCCTGCCTGCACTGCACAGACTGCAGAGGGACCCTCTCCGGTCAGCTGCACAACAGGGTCTGGTGCATTTCTGTCCTGCAGCGCTTCTGCCTGCGCTGTACACAGCTCTTGCTAATCTGAGCCAGACTGCAAACTGAGTCACTGTTAGGATCATTTTCATGATGCTTTTCCATTATGCTTTTCATGGGGAGTGAGGATGTACGTGGTCCTGAAAGATCGTAGGTGGCTTAGGCCGTGATGGGAGGATATGCCGCTTTCTTTTACTAGCGCCCTCAGTTCTGTAATTACTTTATAGTCTAGCTCCTGATGTGCCGGCCAATGCTTCAGCTCATCTATTACTGGGCAGGCTGTAAGGCCACCAAATCACCTTCCTCAAAGCAGCTTCCTTCCATTTTTGCCAGTGCTGGACTGCTGCATGGCCATCTAGGGCAGGAAGTGAGCCGCTGCCCACTTGTGAGATGAGAGTTCCGCACACAGGGGTCCCACCGTGCAGGAACTTTTATCGGGGTAAGGCAATCCCCCAGGGCCTGGGTTGATCTCAGGGTAAGGCAATTCTGCAGGGTTTGGATTATTCTTGGGGTCATATACGGCTTCTAGTGGCACTGAGGGTTTGGGGGAATTAATGTCCAAAGCTGCAAAATGGCCGACATTCGCGTGACTTCATTTAATGGCCGCCATGATTGTCCCCCATGTAGCGAGGTGCCCGCAACCTTTGGCACTGCTGTACCTGGCGATATCAAAAAGTCTCTGCTGTATTGCTTGCCAGGTTGCTAATCCCGCTAAAGGGAAAATCTTTAACTTGATTAGACACCCAGTCCAGCAAGGTCCTTAGTTTCACATCAGCCATATTAATCGATTGCTGATGTAGGAGCCACTTTACCTAGCCCAAGCTCCTACTTTGTTCCAGGGATATTCCACTCCAATACATTCTCCCACAGGCCTACTCACCCCCTAGGAGAGGTTGGCGCAATTTTAAATTCCTGAGTTCCTTCCCGAACTTCTCTCGGATCCTTCACTGGATACTTTTCCCAGATTTTCTCGGATGGCTCCTTGACCTAGTGGAAGCTGCTACTGGACTGGCCAGCACATTCTGTGCCGCCTTTGTAGGTCCCGATTCAGGTCTGCCATTTGTAGCACTTGGAACAAAGCGACACGGACTCCCTTATACATCCAAAGGAGATTGCTTCATTGTAAAAATCGACTGCTGTTTATACCTTTAATCTCAACCTGACATAATGGAAACCAAACTGAGGCCTAAAAGAACTTAACAGAAGGAGGGCACCCATTGACTGGCTCAGCTGCATTGCTGCTATGATCATGTCCTGCCATCCAATCAGCTTCCCGCTCATACTCTGTCTGCATGTTCCCCCAGCCAATCAGCTTCCTGCTCATATGCTGTTCATGTGTTCCCCCAGCCAATCACAATCTCACTCCCATCTGACTCTCCCCTCGCTCCTGACTGCCTCTCAGCCCTCAGGCACCTCCCACCCGCGCAGCCTGCAGCTCTGCCTTTCCCTCAGGGCCTTCTGGCAAGCACAAGGCTTAATAACTTCAACAATAATAACAACTACAACCCCGTGTCCTACAGTCAGTTGTACCACACTGGAATCAAACTGAAACCAGAAATCCAACTCTCATTTATGGGTAGTTACAGAATGACAAAGATCTGGAGAGGCTGGACTGTGTCTGGAGCTGCTGTGCAGAGTGGCTGTGCAGCTCCTCCTGAGGGTGGTCAGGTTCAGGATGGAGGTGCTCAAGGGCTTCCCTGGACACTGATGCTGGGGAACCAGAGGATGGAAGGCCTCATTTTGCAGAAGAACAGCATAAGCCCATAATCTCTGTGCAATTCAATGGTCCAATCACCCGGTGATGGGAATTTTCATATTCTTCATATTCAGTTTACTTTCTGGTACAGGAGGCACAAAGGATCAGTGGAGTTCACTATTGACCCTGCACTTTACTCACAGGGATTTAATTCTGGAATTCAAGAATGTGAGACATTCCCACTGAAAGGATAAGGGAATGTTGCTGTTCCTCCCCAGCTCTGCAGCCCTACCTGGTGTCCCTTCCCATCAGCTGGGAATGCAGGGCTGGCTCTGCTGGACAGAAGGGGAAGGATGCTCCCTGTGATCCCAACCCCTCTCCTGCCATCCAGAGGCACCAGCCCTGCAGGGATTTGGGAAATCACTGCCACTCCATGATGGGTGTGTCCCTAGGGATGAAGGTGTCCCATTCTTTGCAGGCAATAGCTCCCTGGAAAAACCATGGATACTCATCTGCTGAGGCAAAGGAGATGGAGTTCATTCCCTGGGGCCGAGGCCATGAGGGTCATTGCATGGGGAATAGAGCTGGGGAGCAGCACTGAGCCCAGCTGCACTGCTTGGAGCCATGTGGATCCAGGAGGGAGGAGGAAAGCCATGCTCCAATGTGCTCCCTGCAGAGCATCCCACAAAAATCACCCAAGGCAATGCCCCTGCTCCCTTCTCCTGCAGGAATACAACAATAAAGGGAGAGTGGTCCGGTGGATATTGATTAATCAGGAGGTTAAAGGAAAGCTTCAGCCGCTCTCCTGGGGTCCTTCAGTAGAGCAGTGGAAGGGATCAGCAGGCTCAGATCCCCGTGTCCATGGCAGGGTCATCGCTGTGGGCCGTTTTTCCGTTTGACTCCTCAAAGACCCTCTGGAGAGAGAGCCAGAGGGACCCCATGGAGCGGGGCCTGCAACACCTCCCCACCAAGAAATAGATGAAGGGTTTGATGTTGCTGTGGATGCAGGCGAGTAGGAAAACAACTTGTGAGGACACAGCGATGTAACCGAGCTGCTGCAGGAAATTGCAGAGGCTGAGGAGGAGAGTGAGGAGCACAATCATGACGATAACGATGTTGCGTTTCTCGGGCTGCTGCTGCTGGGAGCCCCACTTGGCCTTAATGAAATCAACTGTGTTGGAAATGAGCAGGGTGGCAACAACGAGGAGCAGGGTGATGGTGTGCACGGAGATGAGAGCTGCCCGGCAGTGCTCCTGCTGGTGTGATGGGCACAGGAATCTCACTGTAGGAATGACAGCAAAGAGAGCAAAGAAGGCCCAGTACTGGACACTGTCCAAGACCCACACCAGGCGCTTGGGAAGGCCACAGCGGCAGCAGAGGCAGCAGAGCTTGTCCATATACCGCACTTTGCTGCTGTGCATCAGTCTGAATAGCACCCAGTAGTAGGACACCACTGAGAGCTGTAAAAGGTAATTCAGGTACAGCCGGGGCAAGATAGGAGAGCAGGACACGTCCTCCACCAGGAGGAGGAGGGCGGAGGGGAGCGCAAAGAGGAGGAAGAGGAAGTCAATGACAGCCAGGACAAAGAAGCGAGATTTATGAAATTTCAGTCGGAGAAGGCCGATGACAGCCCCATTGCCAGCCAGCCAACAGAGGCAGATGAGCAGGGTCACACTGTGTATGGCCACGCTGGTGACATCTGTCTCACACAGATCATCTCCTTCAGTGGGTGAGGCAGAAGATGGGGACACGGTGCTCACCTCCATGGATGGACGCTGGGCAGGCAGTGGGATGTGGCCCCTGGCTGTGGTCAGAGTGGATGGGCAGTCAGTGCTTGGAGAATCCAGGGATGGACCATGTGGCTCCTCAGCAGCTCCCTGCAGTGAGAAGGATTCAGTGGGGAGGAGTGAGGTTGGAGTGTCGGGTTTTTCTGTAGGGGATGCAGTAGGGAAGTACAGGACAGAGGATGGGGGAGCTGTGGAGGGCACTGATCACCCGGAGAGGGTGTCAGGAACAGAGCAGCTGCTGCAGGAGAGGAAGGTGGGGTAGGGAGGAAGGCAAACATTCCACTGACCTGTTCCCTGGGGGGCAGCAGCAGGCAAAGGGGTCTGTGCAGATCAGCGGCGCTTCCTGGTCCCTCTTGCTCCTTTGGGATCCATGTCCTAAAGCGGCTCCTGTCAGGTCAGGGACATGAAGGAGAAAGTGCCCAGGTCACCAGGAGCTCCCCATTCTCATCCTGCTGGCTCCTCTCTGTGCCCTGTCCTCATGCTGCTCCCCAAGACTCAATGGGGTCATAGGGCAGGTGGAAGTTGTTTTACAACTTCAGCTACATCAGAGCTCCACTCCCTCGGAGTTATTTATCTTGATTTTTTTTTTCTTCGCCACAAAGAAATTGGCTTTTGTCAAAAGTCCACATGAAGGACTTTGCAAATGGCTCCACTATTTCTTCTGACTGGAAACACTCCTTCCCTGCAGAATGACCCATTCTCCAACTGCCTTCTCTCTACCATTCCTCATTTCTCTTCCCTGAGGGCTCATTTTCCCTCCAGCAGCAGAGGGATGCTGGTGGTGCTGGTGGCACTGGAATGCTGCTGGCAGTGCTGGCAGTGCTGGTGAAGAGTCTGGCTGCTTTGCAGAAACTGCTCCCATTCTGGGAAGAGCTCCAGAACCATTGCCAAAACTACCCCTGTGCTCAAAGAAGCAAAACTGAGGCAAGAATTCCCATTTTTGCATTCTACCCCAGGCTCACAGAGCCCAGAGGAAGGACAGCACTCAGTTGCTTGCAGCCAGGCTATCAGCACTTGGAGCCCACCCTGATTACTGCCAATCCCCCTGATGATGCAGTGAAAGCTATCAGGACCAGGGTGCTGTGAACTCCCTGCCTGCCCTTCACCAGGGCTGCTCCTGCTCCTCCTCAGTCCTGGGAACACTTGGGGTCGTTTGTGACACCTGATCCCAGACTGTCCCTTTGCAAGCAGAGATAACAGCCCCTATACCAGATTGCTCTAAACCCCATCCAGCCTGGCCTTGGCGACTTTCAGGGATACAGGGACAACCACAGCCTCTCTGGGCAACCTGTGCCAGGGCCTCACCACCCTCACAGGGAAGGATTTCTTCCCAATATCCAATCTGACCCCACCCTCTGTCAGTGGGAAGCCATTCCCCCTTGTCCTGTCACTCCATGCCCTTGTCCAAAATGCCTGTCCACTGGTTCTAGAGCCCCATCAGCTCCTGGATCATGAAGTGTTTGCCCTTGAAAGGATTGGGCTGGTGAGGGGATGTGAGATTCCATAGCTGGGGACACAAACATGGTGTCAGCAGGGATGGGAGGTGACAGTTCTGGTCCCAGGGCCAGCAGTTTCCAGCAGCAGCAACCCAGATCCCTGAGGCACATGTCAGCCTGGGTAGGAATCATATCACCTCAGCTTTCTAGGAATTCCTTGAATTCACTGTAGGCTGCTGTCTGACTACCAAGGGAGTGTCGAAGATGACTCAGAGGAAACCTGCAACGTTCCAAGGATTAAAGCCACTGTGTTGTCAATGCAGAGAGATAGGGAGACTGACTTGGTGATCAGAATCAGATTTTATTGTGGGATACAAATGTTTATATACTATTTCAGGGAGACTAGTGATGTGTACTACAATGATTAGGTTAAAATCACATACACAACCTTTTGTGTATAACAACATCGCTTGCTTGCAGAGTTTAATGGGATTTTCTTTTTCCGGTAAACCTGACTGATTTATTCTTTTTGCAATCTAGGTCTAATTTTCAAAGTTCTGTTTGCTTTTGCCAAGGCATCCTGTTATCAAACTCTTATGTTAACCAGGTCCAAAGTCCATCATCTGTCTTGTGTCCCCCAACATTCCAATACCATGGGAGTAGCATTGATTTGCCTCTTCTCAGAAGAAATGACCTGGCTGCATTCCTAAATCATCCCTCTGCTCTGTGCCAGTGCTCCAGCTCATGCACAGAATTTATTATCGTATGAATCCTCTTGGAAACTGTATGGTGAAGGTGAAATACCACTGAACTTGCAGTATACAAGGAGGAAAACTAGATTTGAACCAGAAATCAAAGTTTAATGAGCATTTGTATTACAGGGCCCTAAGGATCCACCTCAAGAATGAGAGGGGACAAGTTCATGCAGTTCAAAAGACAAGATTTTGGGATTGAGGTTGCTATAAAATAGAATAGAAGCTGAGATGGAGCCCAAGTGCTCTGGGCACAGGTGTGGTTGCTGAGGCTCTCTCCCGTTGCTCATTTGCCGGGCAGAGTGCAGAGCAGCTGAGGAGCAGAGCCCTGAGCCCGTGGCAGGCTCTGAGGCAGCTGCCTGTGTGTGAGAGCCCTGGAGAACACGAGGCAGCACGGAGAGCAGGGGCTGTGGCAGGAGCTGGGACAGAGCCCGCGCCGGACGCTGCTCGGGCTCAGCCCGCGGGCTGCGCTCCCCTTTCCCAAGGGACCATTCCAGGGAACCTCCTGCAGATCCCGGCCCAGGGACAGCAGCTGGAGCCTGGCAGCTGCGCAAAGGAATTCACCTCTTCTGTAATTGTTGCATTGCAGACGTCTATTGAGGATGTGCTAGGGAATAGGGACAACACCTGGGAGTCATCATCAAGTGGAATCATCCTGAAAGAGAACCATCATGAAATAGAGCAACTCTAACCCAAAGTTGGAAGGGAGCCACAAGCACCAGGGAGTTGAGCTCCTGGCCCTGCACAGGGCATCGCAACAATCCCAGCCTGTGCCTGAGACCATTGTCCAAATGCTCCTTGAGCTCTGTCAGGCTGCTGCTGTGTGCTGCAGGAGAACTCCTGCCTGGGCTGGATGCAGACTGATGTCAGGAATCCTTACGGAATTGTTTGGGTTAGAAGGAACTTTAGAGATCATCTCATTCCATCTCTCCTCTACCATGGTCAGGGACATCCAGGAAAACTTATGTTTGAAATCGTTGCTCTTTTGAAAGGAAGCTCAGCTGGGGAGTGACCTGGGTGACTGGGAAGTAGAAAATGTACATTGGAGGATCATGATCCTCCTGCATTTGCCTTCAGAGAAATTCCCTGGCTGAGTTGTTCATCCCTGGAAAAGAGGTTGCACCTTGGAAAGTGTTGTCTTTCCAATTAACAGGAAAATGGGAGACAGAGAGAGAAAAACCTTCTCAGATGTCCAACTGTCTCTCTCTCATGTGTATGTCCAAAGCCTGACTCACCACACAAACCTTTCAATCTCACTCCCTTTCCAGAAGCAGTGGCACGTTGCTTTCCCCTGGATTTAAGGCAGTGGGAAAAGGAGGGACAAATTCCCCCTGAGCAAGAGATGTGGCTGCTGCCCAGGTCTCTCCCAGGAGGAATCAGGAGCTCTTGGCACTGCCAACATCATCCCAAGCATTGCAGGCACGTGCCTTAGGAAGGGCTCTGGTATGGGACAGGGACCTGCCCTGCTCCCAGACCATCCAGAGGCTTTAGAATGGGATAAAAGAAGGAAATGAGCCATTTTGGACACTGTTTAACAGAGACAGGCCCTGCAGTGCAGCCGGGATTTGGTTTATTCAACAAATTCAGAGGTTGGGACTACCACAGTGGAAAGAAACAAAAATCATGAATGCAAATCTGATTGGGGGTAGTTACAGAATGACAAAGATCAGGAGAGGCTGGACTGTGGCTGGAGCTGCTGTGCAGAGTGGCTGTGCAGCTCCTCCTGAGGGTGGCCAGGTTCAGGATGGAGGTGCTCAAGGGCTTCCCTGGACACTGATGCTGGGGAACCAGAGGATGGATGGCCCCATTCTGCAGAAGAGCAGCATAACCCCCTAATTTCTGTGCAATTAAATGGTCCAAGCATCTGGCGATGGGAATTTCCATGTTCCGTGTACTTTATGGACACAGGCACAGGAGTTCAGTGGAGTTTGCTATCGACCCTGCAGTTTCGTCAGAAGGATTCAATTCTGGAATTGAAGAATATGAGACATTTCCACTGAAAGGATAAGGGAATGTTGCTGTCCCTCCCCAGCTCTGCAGCCCTACCTGGTGTCCCTTCCCATCAGCTGGGAATGCAGGGCTGGCTCTGCTGGACAGAAGGGGAAGGATGCTCCCTGTGATGCCAACTCCTCTCCTGCCATCCAGAGGCACCAGCCCTGCAGGGATTTGGGAAATCACTGCCACCCTGTGCTGGGTGTGTCCCCAGGGATGAAGGTGTCCCATTCTTTGCAGGCAAGAGCTCCCTGAAAACACCATGGAACTCATCTGCTGATCCAAAGGAGATGGAGTTCATTCCCTGGGGCCGAGGCCATGAGGGTCATTCCATGGGGAATAGAGCTGGGGAGCAGCACTGAGCCCAGCTGCACTGCTTGGAGCCATGTGGATCCAGGAGGGAGGAGGAAAGCCATGCTGCAATGTGCTCCCTGCAGAGCATCCCACAAAAATCACCCAAGCCAATGCCCCTGCTCCCTCCTCCTGCAGGAATACAACATGGCGAGGAGGGTGATACTGTGGATATTTATTCATCAGGGGACTCAAGGAATCCCTCAGTCACTCTCCTAGGGTCACTCAGCAGAGCAGTGGGAGGAATAAACAGGCTCAGATCCCCGTGTTCATGGCAGGATCATTTCTCTATGCAATTTCTTTTTCTGCTCCTCAAAGACCCTCTGGAGGGAGAGCCGGAGGGACCCCATGGAGCAGGGCCTGCAGCACCTCCCCAAGAAGAAGTAGATGAAGGGTTTGATGCTGCTGTGGATGCAGGCGAGCAGGAAAAAAACCTCTGATGATACAACGATGTAACTGAGGTGCTGCAGGAAATTGCAGAGGCTGAGGAGGAGAGTGAAGAGCGCAGTGATGAGGATAACAATGTCGCGCCTTTTGGGCTGCTGCTGCTGGGAGTCCACCTTGGAAATAATGAAATCAACTGTGATTGAAATGAGCATGGGTATAACAAAGAGGAGTAGCATGATGATGTACATGGAGATGAGAGCTGCCTGGCAGAGCTCCTGCTCATCTGATGGGCACAGGAATGTTACTGTGGGGATGACAGCAAAGAGAGCAAAGAAGGCCCAGTATTGGACACTTTCCACCACCCAAGTCAGGCGTAGAAGAAGGTTACAGTGACAGCAGAACTTGCAGAGCTGGTCCATATATACAACAGGTCTCCTGGGCATCAGCCATAACAGCGCCCAGTAGTAGGAGACCACTGAGAGCTGGAAAAGGAAACTCAGGTACAGCAGGGGCATGACAGGAGAGCAGGACACATCCTCCACCAGGAAAAGGAGGGTGGAGGGGACTGTGAGGAGAAGGAAGAGGAAATCAGTGACAGCCAGGACAAAGAAGCGATAGTTGGGGATTTTAAGGTTGAGGAGGCCGATGACAGCCCCGTTCCCAGCCAGCCCACAGAGGCAGATGAGCAGGGTCACACTGTGTATGGCCACATCAGTGACATCTGTCCCACACAGATCATCTCCTTCAGTGGGTGAGGCAGCAGATGGGGACACGGTGGTCACCTCCATGGATGGATGCTGGGCAGGCAGTGGGATGTGGCCCCTGGCTGTGGTCAGAGTGGATGGGCAATCAGTGCTTGGATAATCCAGGGATGGACCGTGTTGCTCCTCATCCGCACCCTGCAGTGGGAAGGATTCAGTGGGGAGGAGTGAGATGTGTAGGGGAGGAGGGCAGTGGAAATTGTGGGGTGTGAGAGGGAGGTGGGAGGTTTGGGTTGTTCAGGCACAGGGCTGGGCAGGGCACTACAGGCACTGGGAGAGGGCAGGAATTCCTGCTTCCAAATGCTTCCCATTGTGTTAAAAAATTATTTCAGCTGAACTCAGGGTCAAGATAGAGAGGGGATGCACAGGGCAGAGGATGGGAGAGCTGGGAGGGCCCTGCAGTCACCGGGAGAGCGTGTCAGGAACAGAGCATCTGCTGCAGGAGAGGAAGGTGGGGTGGGGAGGAAGGCAAACATTCCACTGACCTGTTCCCTGTGGGGCAGCAGCAGGCAAAGGGCTCTGTGCAGATCAGCGGCGCTTCCTGGTCCCTCTTGCTCCTTTGGGATCCATGTCCTAAAGTGGCTTCTCCTAGGTCAGAACCATGCAGAAGAAGTCTCCACATCACCAGGAGCTCCCCACTCCTATCCCTCTCTGCCCTGTCCTGTTGCTGCTCTCCAAGACTCAGTGGGGTCACAGGGCAATCGGAATTGGTTTTACAAGTTTGGCTGTGTCAGAGTTCCACAGCTTAGTGTTACTGATATTGATTTTTTTTTTCCTTTGCCACAAAGGAGGTGGATTTTTTAATGGTCGTGCAATTTTTTCTGATAAGAAACAGTCCTTCCCAGCTCAAGGTGCATTCTGCAACTGCCTTCCCTCTCACAATAGGTTTCTACCATTCCTCATTTCTCTTCCTTGACAGGTCATCCTCCCTCCAGCAGCAACAGAATGCTGGAGCTGCTGGTGGCACTGGAATGCTGGCAGTGCTGCTGAGGCAGCTGGGTGTTTCTCAGAAATAACTCCCAGTCTAGAAATAGCTCCATGATACTTGCAAAAAGATTCCCTGGGCCTAAGGAAGCACAGCTGAGCTGCTTCTTTGTTCTATCCCCTTACCATCCTCATCTCTGCCCCCACTCCCCATCCCCACCCCATCCTATCACATCCCACAGGTTTCCCAGACAGAGCTGTTCCCCTAGTCTGAGCGTGGTCTGTCAGGCTCTGCTCTCCTCCAGTGTGGAGATTTTCACGGCTTCCAGACCCTCTCCAACCTGCTCTGACCCTCTCCTGGCCACTCCAAAACAGACTCCAATACCCCAGATGCCCCTGGGACCCCGTTCCCCCCCCGAACACCCTCCATCTTCCCCTGCTCCACCAGGGACCCCCGGCAGTGTCCCTGCTCCTCCTGGCCATAGGGTTCTTGGACCCAGGAGGGAGGAGGAAAGCCCAGCTCCAATGTGCTCTTCAGGATCACACAGGATGATAAATGTGGCTGGAGCCAGTGCAGAAATAGATTTGGAGGCCTGCAGAGATTTTGGGGCAAGTTCTGTAACAAGCAGCAAGAGCACATGGCCAAAGGAAAAGTTCAAGGCAAGGTCGCCTTTAATATCTCAGCACTCAGTGAATGAGACCACCAGAGATCCCTCTAAATGATCCTCCAGGCCCAGGAAAGGACTTGGAGAAGGAGATAGATTCATGGAAATGAGTCCTAGGAAAGTGATGTTTATGTATTAGATAAGAAAGACACTTTAATGACTCTCTGTGGTTATGATGGATAAAACCCCTCTTGTAAAGTCTTTCCCCAAACACAAATAAGGAGATATCCATCTGTGTGTCCTCTGCTTCCTAATGCTTCCTATTCTGTTGCAAAGTTTATTCTGGCTGATTTTGGTATCACTCCCGATTCCCATCTCCACTCCTCATGCCATGCCGTGCCAAGCCACGCCATGCCACGCCATGCCATCCCATGCCATCCCATGCCATCCCATGCCATGTCATGCCATGCCATCCCATCCCATCCCTTCCCAACCCATCTCATCCCATCCCATCCCATCCCATCCCATCCCATCCCATCCCATCCCATCCCATCCCATCCCATCCCATCCCATCCCATCCCATCCCATCCCATCCCATCCCATGGCCACTCCCCATGTTGAAGTTCTGCCCGTCAGGCTCTGCTGCTCTCCCATTAGGACATTTGGGATCAGCACCATCCAGATCCTTCCTGGTGCCTCCTGTCTGTTGCATATTCATACATCTCATACATGGTGCATAAATTCCATTCAAACAAAGGATTCTGTCTGGTCATCGTCAACTGTTCCCTCATAATCCTGATGGCATCTTCAGGACTGAGTGAGGCGAGAAGAAGTTTGTTTCTCCAGTTAAAGGAAGAAATAAATTCGTTTTCACAGAAAGAATTAGGTGTCCTGCGATTACTATCTCAGTGAAAGTACCTCATTCCTCTCTTTTAAAAAAAGTATCTTAACAGCATTACACTTCAAACTTTTTCTTTCTATTCTTGGAGTGTTTTTTTCTCCCAGTCCTCATCTCAACTCATGAGCGCCCTCTGTTAATTTTTGTTTCCCTCTCCTCTGCCCAGCTGAGAGCAGGAGAAGGTGAGTGAACGGCTTTCATGGGTGCCTGGCGTTTGGCCAGTGCCAAACCACGACAGGCTTGCAGCAGGTTATCAGCATCAGAGCCCACATTTCTTACTGACAGTACCCTTGATGATGCAATAAAAGTTATTGGAGACCAGATGTTGGGGTGCTGTGGTGCCCCTTGCAGCCCTTCACGAGAGCTCATCCTCCTCCTCCTCAGCCTTGGGAATACTTCTGGTTGTTTTTTCCTGATTTCACCCTTTGCAAGCAGGGACACCTTCCAGTAGACCGGGCTGCTTCAAACCCCATCCAGCCTGGCCTGGAACACCTCCAGGGATGGGGAGGCCAGAGCATCTCTGGGAACCTGTGCCAGGGCCTCTCCTCCCCTGACAGGGAAGAACTTCTTCCCAATATTCCCCCTAACCCTGTTCTCTGGCAGTGGGAAGCCATTCCCCCCTTGTCCTGTCACTTCAGGCCTTTGTCCAAGGCACCTCTGCTGTTCTTGGAGCCTCTTTAGGCCCTGGAAGGGGCTCTAAGGTCTTCCTGAAGCCTTCCCTTCTCCAGGCTGAACAGCCCCAGCTCAGAGACCTCAGAGAAGCCACAGGGAGGGGGTTGATGCCCCATGGAGACAACGGTGACAAACACAGATGTCACCCTGCTCCTGGAAGGGGGTGGCTGTGCTGAGGAGCACGGACTGCTCCTCCCCTTGGAGCTGCACCATCTCAGCCTGCTGAGGGAGAGGCCAAAGCCAGGGCAGAGGAAGAATTTCTGAAGGCACAAAACCACCAGCAAGGAAAGCAATAAAAACCATTAAAATCACTAAGAAGGTTTAATAATAAGCAACAGCATACCAAAATGCTGTCCCTGTGTGTGTGTTGGTGTGTGAGTGCAAGGGCGTGTGACAAAAGGATGCAAGATAAGGATGAAAAGGAGGGTAAGTATAAAAAGGCCTAAAAGATTTACAGCACTCCAACTTACCAGTACTTCAGTTATAGCTTAAAGTTAGCCATTCAACAGAGGAATATCCCTTAACAGCATTTAACCGACATCGTACAGTTCTTTACAGGCCTGGCCCAGTGAGATGTCTCAGGTACTAACACAGCTGAGAGAGCAGCATTTCTGCCCCATTTGCCCCAGCAGATGCAGACGTGTGTGCACACAGCCAGCCAGCCAGGCAGAGTGAGTGCAAGGTGCCTGTGAGCAATTGCCCTGGCAGGCAGTGAAATGCTCCCTGCAGATCCCTTTGCATCTCCTCCCTGGGCCAAGGGCTGGGCCTGGAGCCCCGGCGGGATGGGCCCAGGAGCCGTCGGCGTTCGGGGATCAGCCCAGGGCAGCAGCCGGGAGAGATCCCAGCTGGGAGAGGCCCCAGTGCCAGGGAGCTTCTGCTCAGCGCTGCTGGGCCCAGCAGAGCTCCAAGGCTCTCCTTTGGGGCCGCTGCTCTCAGGGCCCCAAGGCATGGGCGGCACTCACAGCAATGGCTCAGCCTGGCCACACTTGGGGCCGGCAGCTTCCTGGGACAGTGGCAGAGCAGGGGTGCTGTGGCATCCAGGGCAGTACAGGAATTTCCAAGGCTGTTGATGAAAGCCCATGAGGTGGTTGGACAGCAGCAGTTGCTGGGAGCAGAGGGTGTTTCTGATCAGCGCCACAGGAGCTGAGCCCAGGGGCTGCTCCTCAAGGCTGAGGCCTCCCAAGCACACAGCCCAGAGTGGCCTGGAAATGGGCTGGGGATGCAGCAGCACAGGGAGGGTGATCCTGTGGATATTTATTGATCAGGAGACTCAAGGAATCTCTCAGCCACTGTCCCAGGGTCCTTCAGCAGTGCAGTAGGAGGAATCAACAGGCTCAGACCCCCGTGTCCTCAGAGGGATCATCTCCACAGGCAGTGTTTTTTTCTGGCTCCTCAAACACCCTTTGGATTGCCTGCCTTAGGGACTGGATCGAGGAGTGTATCCTGCAGCTCTTCATGGAGCAGTGTCTCCAGCAGCTCCCCATGGAATAGTCTCTCTTCCAACTGCCCACCAAGAAGTAGATAAAGGGTTTAATGCTGCTGGTGATGCAGGTGAGCAGGAAAACCACCTGAACGGACACAGTGATGTAAGCGAGCTGCTGCAGGAGAAACCAGAGACTGAGGGGCAGACTGACGAGTGCAATGAGGAAGACAACAATGTCAAGCCTCTTGTGTGGCTGCTGCTGGGAGCCAGGCTTGAGATGAATGAAGAGGATTGTGCTGGAAATGAGCATGGGTGCAGCAAATAGGAAGACATTGAGGGAGTACATGGAGGTGAGAACTACCCAGCATTGCTCCTGCTCGTGTGACTGGCACTGGGAAGTCACCATGGGATTGACAGCAATGACAACGAAGAGGAGGGCCCAGAACAGGACATTCATCACCACCAACAGCAAGCGCTCAGGAAATTGGCAGCCACAGAATACCAGGCAGAGGACAGACCTGCATCTCTCGATGCTGATGAACGTCAGCCGGTACAGCCCCATGGTGTAGGTGAACAGTGACAGCTGGAAAAGCAAGCTCAAATACATTGGGGGCATTATAGCAGAGCAGGATACTTCCTCCACAAGGAAGAGAAGGGTAGAGGGGACCATGAATATGAGAAAGAGGACATCGGCGATGGCTTGGTAGAAGTTGAATTCGGTGACGGGATTAATGTGGACTAGCCAGAGGAAAGTCCCGTTCCCAGCCAGCCCACAGAGGCCAATGGCCAGAGTCACAAAGTCCATGGCCACGCTGGAGACACTGATCTCACACTGACCAGGTCCATCAGTTGGTGAGGTTAAAACAGGGGACACAGTGCTCACCTCCATGGATGGATGGATGCGGGACAGGCAGTGGGATGTGGCCCCTTGCTGCGCTCAGAGTGGATGGGCAGTCAGTGCTTGGAGAATCCAGGGAAGGACCATGCGGCTCCTCAGCAGCTCCCTGCAGTGGGAAGGATTCAGTGGGGAGGAGTGAGATGTGCAGGGGAGGAGTATGGTAGAAATGGTGGGTGAGAGAGGGAGGTGGGAGGGTTGGGCTACTTTGCAGGGGATTGATAAATTAGAGCGAATAAACATTTTCAACTCCCCTGAAGTTGCTCCAGGACTAAGTGGTCAGAGAGATAAATTAATATAAAGATGTGGACCTAGGGTGATAAATGTGGCTGGAGCCACTGCAGACACAGATAAGGAAGCCTGCAGTGGTTTTGGGGCAAGTTCTGTAAAAAGAAGCAAGAGCACATGGCCAAAGGAAAAGTTGAAGGCAAGGTCACCTTTAATATCACAGCACTCAGTGAATATGACTATCAGAGTCCCCTCTGAATGAACCACAGGACATGAAAGAGTCTTCAGTAGGAAGTGGATGCCTGGAAATGTGTTCTTGGAAAATGGTGTTTATGTATTAGACAAGAAAAAATTTACTATGTATGTATAGTTATAATGGAGAAAAACAGTGTTGTAAAGTCTCACAACACACACACAGAAATAAGGAGAGATCCTTCTGCTTGTCCTGCTGGCTAATGCTTCCTTTGGTAGCACCATTAGTTGGTGTTAGGAACTTTATTCTGTCTGACTTTTGTATCACACCTCATCTCTATCTCCACCCCACTCTCAATCGCATCCCATCGCATCGCATCGCATCGCATCGCATCGCATCGCATCGCATCGCATCGCATCGCATCGCATCCCATCCCATCCCATCCCATCCCATCCCATCCCATCCCATCCCATCCCAATGGGTTCCCAGTTCCTGGCCTCTCCCTGGCTGCAAGTGTGGCCTGTTGGGCTCTGCTGCTCTCCAGTGGGAGATTTGGGATTGGTGGCACCCAGAGCCCTCCTGCCCCCTCCAGCCCCTGTCTGCCTGATGCCTTGGGCTGGCTCCCTGGAACAGAGGCTAGAGCAGGTGAAGAGAATAAAAGGAGGCTTTGATGAAAGGCCTTCAAAAGGTTCGCCTTGGGCTCTCAAAGCCTCCAAGAGGGGCTGCACCCAAAATGGACAATGGCCATGAGTTTTTCAGACAGATCTAAGTTTGGTCCATTTACAAATCAGGGGTTAATCCTCCAATTACAACTTCAGGTAATGAAGTCATTTAGGCCCCAGTTTTGCCTCCCCCAACTCACTTTTGTCTGTACTTTTCTAGGCCTGAGGCAGTAGAGTGTCCTTGAATTTCAGGCCTAGAGGGATTGTTTTGTCTGACCAAAATGTGCAGACAGTTAACTAACACTTTTACATGGAGCTTAGAGTTAGGCACTAATGCAGTACAGGATATGAAAAACAGAAAGGCTAAAATCCCAAGGCATCATGCCCCCTCTGACATCCTCTAGAAATTCCCCCCAGGCTGCCTTCCCCTCCAGACAGCCCCGCTCCTCTCCTGCCCCACTCAGGAGCCCCAGCAGTGTTTCTGCTCCTCCTGGCAATTCCATGCTTCTGCAGCCCAATGAACAGCAGTGGGGCCATCCCTGTAGTGCTTCTTGTTTGTGTCCAGAGGAGGTTGGGGGGCTGGAGAGCGGGTATGGAGCTGGGCAGGGGCATCTCCAAGAGAAAGATGGCCCCAAAGCCTTCCGGGGCAGGTTGGGGTGTGCAGCCCGTGGGGAGGGAGTGGAGCCTGAGGCCCGGGGCTGGGAGGGATGGGAAGGACGGGAGGTGGGTGGGCTGCATGGGGAGTGGGATGGGAGGGTGGTGTGGGAGGGCTGGGACATGATGGAGCTGCTGGGAAGATGTGGTGGGAAGGTGTGGGGTGTGTTGGGGCTGGAGAGAAGGTGTGGGGTGTGGTGAGGATGGAGGGAAGGTGTGGGGTGTGGTGGGGCTGGAGAGAAGGTGTGGGATGTGGTGGTGTTGCCCGATTGATAAATGACACAAAACTCGGATAAGTTTTGTGGGTGCTTTATTAAGGGCCCGGGCAACTGGGGGACTCACGTCCCAAAGTCCGAGCCCCCAAATTCACGTATGGGTGCTTCCCTCTTATACATGCGATTCACAACAAAGTCTCCAAGAAACAGTTTCCCTTTCCCCTTGCCTAGCCTCCAAGAAACAGTCCTCTGTTCCCCTTGCCTGGTCACAGACCCCTTGTGATACATTCCTTGGTTCACAAACAAGATCATTAATCTTCTGCTCATCTTATTCTAAGAGCATTGTATGCTGCCTCTAGACAGGATAGCATTCTTACTTTCTTGCACTAGTTTAATTTTTTATTAAATCTCTAAGACTACCTGCTAGGTAACACACAAAACCCAACACACACTTTCAACGGCTACAAAACTACTTTTTATCAAACCAGTTCACACACAACTCACTATAATTAAATATTTTGCTAAATTTCATTTCTTTTCCAACATTTCCCCCCTTTTGAGCATCCTTCAGTCCTGCTGCAAGGATGCTCAATCAACAGTATTGACAGTAACATCTTCATAACGAGGTGGGGAGTGTTCTTCATTCTGCCGCCCGCGGGTCATCGCCTTCAGCAACCGGAGAGATCGCCTCTTTTCCTTTTCGATCACACCTAAGAGGCATCTATATACAATCCATATAGTCAGTAAAACTACTAAAAACATTAGTACATACTGTATAGCAGACGTAATCCAGCCAGACAGGTGAAGCCCCAAAGAATCAAATACTGCTCCTATCCAATTATGCTGTGCTTCCCTTTCAATTTCCTTGGTTTTTGTTTCCACTTCTGCCAGTTGAGAAATATCTTTCTCAACTTCAAGTGTAACATTTGGAATGTGTACATAGCAATGATCTATTCTCCTACTCAGGTAACCACAAACTCCATGTTCCTTTAACAGTAGCAAATCCAATGCCATTCTGTTTTGTAGGGTCATTCTTGATGTAGCTTGCAATTGCAAATTTAGATCTTTAAATCCCTTCTTAGTAGCTGCTGCCAACCTTTCTGTCTGTCCTAACAAATTGTTGAGCATTTCCCTGTTTCGATATGTCGCTACCGGAGGGAATAATGACTCCAATATCCATCCAAATTGTACTCCTGAGCCAGGTTCATGCCACTGCTCCTCTAGGGATTCTTCCCTCTTTCTGAGTTCTTTCCTTTGGATCAATCTATTCTGTTTCCAGTATGGACACAATGTGGGAACCCCTAGGGTGATTTGTGTTACTGATCCATCTAGAGGTAAATGTGTGGTCCACTGTCCGTGTCCCAACACCCAGACTAAATTTCCAGGGCTATGCACAGTAGTATGTCTGCAATCTATAGGTCCATCCATGGACTCTCTGCTAACCATGTGATCATACCCCCTACACTCGCATCCCCACTTTAATGCCATTTTCACCGGTACCAATCCAATTCGGTCTTCCGGTGTATCACATGTAAAAACCTCAGTACAATTCCAATCCTCCTTAGCCTGATTAGTTCTACATGGAAAAGCTTCCGGCCACCCTGAGAATGTACATACGTACACTAACAAGTATCTGTATCCCTGTGCCCTAGGCAATTCAGAAAAATCAACTTGCCAGTAATCTCCTGGTTGTGGCCTGACTTGCAACTTTCCCATTTGTATTTGTCTCCTAACTACTGGATTATTTTTCAAACATACTGGGCACATTGCATTAACTCTTTTTGCCATTGTTAACATCTGATTAGAGATTATCTCATTCTTCAAAAATTTTACCAATACTTCTGCCCCGCAATGACATTTATTATGTTCTGATTCCAAAATAAATTTCATTATGCGGGTAGGTACCACTATTTGTCCCATTGGTGTAACGTACCACCCAAGTTGATTCCTCTGTGCCCCTAGCAAGTTTATTAGTTTTCCATCTTCTATTGAATATTTGGGCTCCTGATTCAGGTATGGGGTAGCCGGATTTGTTCTTACCGGTACCAATGCCATTTGAGTCCATACTTCCCGTGCCACTTGCCGTGCTGTAACATCAGCAAATCGATTTCCTCTGTAAACATCTCCTTCCGCAGTCCGATGTCCTCTAACATGCATTACTGCAACTGCTTTGGGACTGTGTACCGCATCCAGTAGCTGTAGCACTTCTTCCCAGTGCTTGATGTTGGTTCCCTGTGAATTCAAAAGCCCCCTTTCCTTCCATAGCGCCCCATGTACATGAACCACACCAAAGGCATATTTAGAATCTGTCCAGATATTAACCCTTTTGTCCTTGCTCAAATACAGGGCTCTGGTGAGTCCAATCACCTCTGCCTTCTGGGCCGAAGTTCCAGGTAACAAAGCCTTTGCTTCTATTACCTGATCCAATGTTACCACTGCAAACCCGGCATAGCGAGTCCCATTCTCGACAAAACTGGATCCATCAGTGTATAGTTCCCATTCAGGTTCTTCCAATGGTTCATCCTTTAGGTCAGGTCTGCTGGCATATACTTGTTCAATTACCTCTACGCAATCGTGCACCAGTCCCCCAGCCTCCTGGTCACTGCGTAAAAACTCTGCTGGATTAACATGATTAGTAGTCCTTATTTCAATATCATCATGTTCTCTCAGGATGGCCTGGTATTGCAACATTCGACTGGATGATAGCCAGTGACCCCCCTTTTGCTCCAAAACGGCCATGACCCTATGGGGAACAAACACTTTCATTTTTGCCCCCAAAGTCAATTTCCAGGCCTCTTGAATAAGAATTATTGTTGCCGCCACGGCTTGTAAACACGAGGACCACCCGGAACTTACCGAATCCAGTTGTTTAGAGAAGTATCCCACTGGCCTCTTCCAGGATCCCACCTTCTGGGTGAGGACCCCCAATGCCAGTTTTTGCCTCTCATTCACGTACAACTGGAATTCCTTGGTCAGGTCAGGGAGTCCTAGGGCTGGGCCTCCTTTAGTGCCTGCTTCAATTCCTGGAAGGCCTTCTTTTGCTGTGTCGTCCACTCCAACCGATGCTGCTTCAAGGCCTCATACAGTGGCTTGGCTAAGAGACCGAAATTCATGATCCACAGTCGACACCATCCCACCATTCCTAGAAAAGATCTCAATTCCTGATGGTTACGAGGCAAAGGAATAGCACATATTGCCTCTATTCGGTTTACTCCCAAATGTCTCTGCCCTTGTGTGATCTCACAACCGAGATAAATAACGCTATTTTTGAGCAATTGAGCTTTTTCCTTAGAAACCTGATACCCTGCTTGGCCAAGCATGTTGAGTAATTTAATTGTTAATTCCACACACATTTCCCTCTCCTTAGTAGCCAGAAAAATGTCGTCCACGTACTGCAGGACTACATACAAGGATGGGGATATTGTTACCTGGGTTATCTTCCATTCCTCCAGCTCCTTAGCCAGCTGGTTCCCAAAAATAGTAGGGGAGCATTTAAATCCCTGTGGGAGTCTCGTCCACGTAAGCTGCTTCTTTCTCCCAAAATCAGGACTCTCCCACTCGAAGGCAAAATATTTCCTACTCTCTACTGCCAGTGGGATGCAGAAAAAGGCATCTTTAAGGTCAATCACTGAAAACCATTTAAACTCCTCCGATACAGATGTTAACAAGGTATAAGGATTAGCAACAACTGGATGTATGTCTTTCACTATTTCATTAATAGCCCTTAAGTCCTGTACCAAACGGTACTTACCATTAGATTTCTTTACTGGAAAAATTGGAGTATTATACTCCGATTCACATTCCTGTAATATTCCTTAAACCAAATATTGTTTAATTAATGGGGCTACTCCCCTCCTTGCCTCAAGCTTCAAGGGGTATTGCTTTATCCTCACTGGTTGGGCCCCTTCCTTTAGTTCCACCTTTACTGGCTGCGCAGCTTTAGATTTTCCGGGGACCCCTGACTCCCATACCCAGGGTACTACAGCCTGCTCAATTTCTTCTGGAATAGGAGAGGCATCCACTTCCTTGATCACAAAAATGCCTGCTATTTGTTCCTCAGGTATTTTCAATTTCATCCTTCCCCCTTCAAATATTATTTTCACATTAAGTTGGGACAACAAGTCTCTGCCAAAAAGGGGTGTGGGGCAGTTTGGCATATACAAAAATTGGTGATCTAATTCCTTCCCCCCAAACCTAGGATTTAAAGGTTGTAAAAATGGTTGTTCCTCTAGCTTCCCTGTTGCCCCCACCACCTGTACCGTTGTGTCACTCAAAGGTCCCAATCGTCTATTGAGTACAGAATAAGTAGCTCCAGTGTCTACCATAAATTCTTGATCCTTTCCATCTATTTCTAAAACTACCCTTAAATCCTTTTCTAGTCAGCTTTGATTTTGATAGTTTCCCAAAACTAGTGCTTGAGCGACTTCTGCTGGTCATCCCGTGAATCCTCCCACAGGGGCATTTCCCATTGGGGCTGTCCTTAATCCCATGTTTCCCATGCCCATACCTCCTCTAACCGGGCATTCATTTTTCCAGTGTCCCAATTGTCGGCAAAAGGCACACTGGTTTGGATCCAACCTCCCCATGTTAGGTGCAAATCCAAATCCTCCCCGACCTCTTGGCAACCCCCTCTGTCCGAGATTAGCTCCTCCCCGACCTCGACCCCTAATGGGTCTTCCTCCTGGCCCTGCCTGTTGCATTACAGCCAGAATACTAGCTTGTTGTCTTTTTGCAGTTTCTTTTTCCCTGTTGTTGTATACCTTCCACGCTACCTCCAGCATTTTATCCAAACTTCGAGTATCCTCCCCTTCCAGCTTTTGTAACTTTTTCCTAATATCCTCTTGCGATTGCCCCATAAACAACAATGCCAATTGAAGTTTTCCTGATTGATCCTCTACATCTAAATTAGTAAACTTCCGAGCCATATCTTTTAATCGTTCCAAAAAGGCAGACGGAGACTCATTCTTGTCCTGCTTGACCGAATACAACTTAGACCAATTCATAGTCTTAGGTATTCCTGTCCTAATTCCTTCCACCAACAATTCCTGATATCATTGTACAGCCCTTATTCCTCCTGTAGAGTTTGGGTCCCACTTAGGTTCCTCACTTGGTACCAATTCATCAACTGTCTCATTTAGTTGTCTCAACCGAATCTCCTCACGAGCCTTTTCTCTAGTGGCTCTAATAACCATTTCCTTTTCCGTGGAATCCATTATAGTATCTAATAATACCTGTAAATCATTCCAGTCTGGATTCTGAGTCTTTATTACCATTTTAACTACCCTTGCCACCCTTTCAGGATCCTCCCGATAACTCCCCGCTGATTGCTTCCATATTACCAAATCCCCGGGGGAGAAAGGCACCTTTATAAGTATCCTTTCTCCCTGTGGTCCCACAGCTTCCCTTAATGGTGCAATTAACTGTGGCCCCTTCTGCCCCTTCCTTCCCTTGCAAGTCCGCCCTACTAACGGAGTTCTTTTAACACTCTCATTCTTTTCACCATCACCACCATCACTATCACTCTCACTAGATCCCATTCTTATAGCTATATCCACAGGGGGAGCAGGGGGCACATTAGGAGCAACCGGAACCCTTGGAAGTGCTATACAATAAGACAAATCTTCCTCGACTGAAGGATACAAATTACGCTCCTTTCTTTCTTTACATCCCAACACACTCCCTTTCATCATTCACTTCTAAAACAAAAATATCGCATTCCTTCTGCCATTCCTCTTTCCGATATAAAACGAAAAACAAATCCAAATATGGTATTTCATCCCATTTCTCATTTCTCCTTAAAAATTGCATCAATGATTCCATTATCCCCAATTCCAGTGTACCATTCACCGGCCATCCCGCTTCCCCAGTCTCATATTCAGGCCACCAATGATTACAATAATCTATCATTTTGCTTTTATCCAATTCTTGATAATACCCCTCACTTTTCCACCGTTTCAATATACAACCTAATGGTGTATTTCCAGGTATTTTACCATTGGCTTGCACTAAGGTTTTAAAAGTTTTAAAAGACATCATATTACAACCTTTAATTCCACTATTAATCCCAATAAACCAATATACCTTAAACCAATATACCTTCTCGCCGTCCTTCCATAAAACAAACAGGAGGCAAGTTCTGGTCCTGCGTCCTTAGACGTCTTATGGCCGGAGCCTAGGCTTTTTTTACCAACCACCAAATCCAAATCCAATTATCACGTTTTTTTCCAATATAAAGCACCTTCGGGCTTACCTTAATGCAGTTTGTCCGACAGGCGCGGGGGGTCGGGCACGACCGATGACTCCCCGAGAAGTGCTCGGTGCCGGCTTGGAGTGGATGGGGACGCGAACCGCCCCAGCAGCCCTCGGAGTCCTGCCGCGGTCGCCAGAAAACTGTTGCCCGATTGATAAATGACACAAAACTCGGAGAAGTTTTGTGGGTGCTTTATTAAGGGCCCGGGGAACTGGGGGACTCACGTCCCAAAATCCGAGCCCCCCAATTCACGTATGGGTGCTTCCCTCTTATACATGCGATTCACAACAAAGTCTCTAAGAAACAGTTCCCCGTTCCCCTTGCCTGGTCACAGACCCCTTGTGATACATTCCTTGGTTCACAAACAAGATCATTAATCCGCTGCTTATCTTATTCTAAGAGCATTGTATGCTGCCTCCAGACAGGTTGGCATTCTTACTTTCTTGCACTAGTTTAATTATTTAATAAATCCCTAAGACTACCTGCTAGGTTACACAAAACCCAACACACGCTTTCAACGGCTACAAAACTACTTTTTAACAAACCAGTTCACACACAACTCACTATAATTAAATATTTTGCTAAATTTCATTTCTTTTCCAACAAGGCTATGCCATGCCATGCCATGCCATGCCATGCCATGCCATGCCATGCCATGCCATGCCATGCCATGCCATGCCATGCCATGCCATGCCATGCCATGCCATGCCATGCCATCCCATCCC
Source organism: Melospiza melodia melodia (assembly GCF_035770615.1). Lineage (NCBI taxonomy): Eukaryota > Metazoa > Chordata > Aves > Passeriformes > Passerellidae > Melospiza > Melospiza melodia. Next base: position 54,996,575 of record NC_086199.1, on the reverse strand, counting down.
ATCCCATCCATTCCCATCCCATGGCCGCTCCCCGTGTTGAAGCTCTGCCCATCAGGCCCTGCTGCTCTCCAGTCAGGACATTTGGGACATGGGTTTCTACCATTCCTCGTTTCTCTTCCTTGAGAGGTCATGCTCCCTCCTGCAGCAACAGAATGCTGGAGCTGCTGGTGGCACTGGAATGCTGGCAGTGCTGCTGAGGCAGCTGGGTGCTTCTCAGAAGTAACTCCAGTCTAGGAATAGCTCCATGATACTTGCAAAAAGATGCCCTGGGCCTAAGGAAGCACAGCCAAGCTGCTTCCTTGTTCTATCCCCTTACCATCCTCATCCCTGCCCCCACTCCCCATCCCCATCCCGCTCCATCCTCACCCCATCCTATAACATCCCACAGGTTTCCCAGACGGAGCTGTTCCCCCACTCTGAGCATGGCCTGTCAGGCTCTGCTCTCCTCCAGTGCAGAGATTTGGGATTCACGGCTTCCAGACCCGCTCCAACCCCCTCTGACCCTCTCCTGGCTGCTCCAAAACAGACTCCAATACCCCAGATTCCCCTGGAACCCCGTTCCCACCCCGAACACCCTCCATCTTCCCCCGCTCCACCAGGGCCCCCTGGCAGTGTCCCTGCTCCTCCTGGACATAGGGTTCTAGGACCCAGGAGGGAGGAGGAAAGCCCAGTTCCAATGTGCTCTTCAGGATCACACAGGATGATAAATGTGTCTGGAGCCAGTACAGAAACAGATTTGGAGGCCTGCAGTGGTTTGGGGGCAAGTTCTGTAACAAGAAGCAAGAGCACATGGCCAAAGGAAATGTTCAAGGCAAGGTCAGCTTTAATATTAGAGCACTCAGTGAATACGAACACAAGAGACCCCTCTGAATGATCCTCCAGGATCAGGAAAGATCTTTGAGAAAGAGGTCGATGCATGGAAATGAGTCCTAGGAAAGTGATGTTTATGTATTAGATAAGAAACACACTTTAATGACTCCGTGTGTTTATGATGGATAAAACCCCTGTTGTAAAGTCTCACCCCAAACAGAAATATGGAGAGATCCTTCTGTGTGTCCTCTGCTTTCCAATGCTTCTCATTGTGCTGTAAATTTTATTCTGGCTGATTTTGCTATCACTCCCAATTCCCATCTCCACTTCTCATGCCACGCCACGCCACGCCACGCCACGCCACGCCACGCCACACCATCCCATCCCATCCCATCCCATCCCATCCCATCCCATCCCATCCCATCCCATCCCATCCCATCCCATCCCGTCCCATGGATGCTTCCCGTGTTGAAGCTCTGCCCATCAGGCCCTGCTGCTCTCCAGTCAGGACATTTGGGATCAGCACCATCCAGATCCTTCCTGGCGCCTCCCGCTCCCTCCCACACGCCCAGACCCCCAGGGACGCTTCCCCCCCTGCCCGCCAGCCCCGCTGCACCCGGGAGCAAGGACATCTCTGCTGTGACACTCACAGAGCCCTTGGGGTGGGGAATGCTGAGCCCCTGGGCCATCGTGTCCGTGCCAGCCCAGCTCTGGCACTGGGGATCATGGTTGCTGCAGGGAGCACAAGCCATGGCTGTGTCCCCTGCCTCCAGCCACATTCCCGGCTGGCAGCAGCAGCCAGAGGAAGCTGGGAAGCGCTGGCAGAGGGGGAAAAGGCAGCTCAGGGTTCACGGTGCTGTTTATTGATATCAGACCTCAGTGGGATGCAGGAACCAGGTGCCAGGGGGAATTCTGGGGTCACAGCCGTGTTGGGAAGGATCCCTTTCAGGAAAGTGGGTTTTAAGTGTTCTGGGAGGTGTAAGAGAGGAGGGAAAGCCATGCTCCAATGTGCTCCCTGCAGATCATGGCTTCCACATGGCCCTTGGCAATGCCCCTGCTGCCTTCTCCTGCAGGAATTGAGGTAGGACTGTGACCCTGTGGTATTTATTAATCAAGTGACTCAAGGAAACCCTCAGCCAATGTCCTGGGGTGCTTCATCAGTGCAGCGGAAGGGATCAACAGGCTCAGACTTCCATGGAATCACTGAAATCATTCCCTGGTGGAACCATTGCTGCTGGCAGTGTTTTCTTCTGGCACCACAAAACCCTCCAGAGAGATTTCCTGAGGACCTCATGGAGCAGTTCTTCCAGCATCTCCCTACCTGGAATTAAATGATGGATTTGATGATGCTTTTGATTCAGGCAAGCAGGAAACCAGACTGGGAAGGCAGAATGGTGTAGCTGAGCTGCTGCAGGAAATTCAGAGGCTGAGGGGGAGAGTGATGAGGAGAGAGAGGAAGAAAATAATTTGGAGCCTTTTGGGCTTGCCCTTGTCTGAGCAACATGAGTCCTGAATGCAGAAGAATATGCTGGAAATGAGCATGAAGGGAGCAAAGAGGAGGTGTCGATTTCTGTTTCTCCTGGCTGATTTATGACCGGAGATAGCTCAGGGACGCCACTTGTCGGTTTCTTGGCTGTTTAGGTGGCCTGGAAAGGCCCAGGGTGGCCTTGGACAGCCCGGTGCTTCAAAGGACGAGAAGAGACTTCTGATCTTTTCTCGGTCTCAGTGTTTATTAATTGTTTATCTAAAAGATTTTCTTTTAGCCCGACAGAGGTCTGCACAGCAAGCCAGCCATGAGCACACTGAGAGCCCCTGGGGTGGTCACTTATCTTTTTACCCGAAGTTACGTATACAATATTTATAATTTTTCCCCAATACCTTCTACCCTTATTAACCGGTGCACTTCTAGTAATAACCAATCCCAAAGTGCCACCATCACCACAGAAGATGGAGGCCAAGAAGAAGAAGAAGAACAGGACACGCCCCAATTCCTCCATCTTACTTCTTTAGACCCCCCTGTACAGAAATCCTAAACCCTGTGTTTTACACTCTAATTAACTTATCCCTTCACCATTCACCCAGTGAATTCCTCCTATCCTCATACAGGTGTCGTCTCCTGTGTAGGATCAAAGTCCTGCCACCAGACACTTCTGGCAACATTCCAGGACTCCCGAGCCCCCCAAGGGTGGTGTCGGCCACTCTGCACCTCCATCCTGAGGTGCTGAGATCCCACAAGGAGGAGGTGGAGGGTGCACATGGAGATGAGAGGCCATGGCAGTGCTCTTCATGAAACTGGCCCTTGTCTGAGCAACATGAGTCCTGAATGCCGAAGAATATGCTGGAAATGAGCATGAAGGGAGGAAAGAGGAGGAGGTGGAGGGTGCACATGGAGATGAGAGGCCATGGCAGTGCTCTTCATGAAACTGGCCCAGGGAAGCCACTGTTGGATTGAGAGCAATGACAGCAAAGAAGGCCACAGCAGGACACTCATCACCATGCATGGCAGGCACTCAGAAAAGAAAGAGGAGCAGCAGCAGAAGAAACTGAAGGCTGCAGAGCCTAACCCTGAGATGTTCATGAACAGCACACAGTACAGCCCCAGGCTGGAGCACAAGAGTTACAGCCGAAAAAGGAAGCTCAAGGACCCCAGGGGCAAAATAGCAGAGCAGACCACATCATCTGCAAGGAGGAGCAGTGTGGGTGGGAGCATGAGGAGGAGGAAGAGGAAGACAGCACTAGCCACGGTGAAGATGAAGTTGGTGGTGAAGCTGATGCTGAGGAGCCAGAGCACAGCCCCGTTCCCAGCCAGCCCACAGAAGCAGATGAGCAGTGTCACACTGTGTATGGCCACGCTGGTGACATCTGTCTCACACAGATCATCTCCTTCACTGGGTGAGATGGGAGACGAGGACTTAGTGGACACTGCTATGGATGGACCCTGGGCAGGCAGTGGGTTGTGGCCCCTGGCTGTGGTCAGAGTGGATGGGCAGTGAGTGCTTGGAGAATCCCAGTATGAGCCATGTAGCTCCTCAGCAGCTCCCTGCAGTGGGAAAGATTCAGTAGGGAGGAGTGAGATGTGCAGGGGAGGAGGGCAGTGGAAATTGTAAGGTGGGACAGAGAGGCAGTAAGTTGGGCAGTTCAGCAGGAGATGTGGTAGGAAAGCGGAGGATGGAGGAGAGGGGAGCTGGGGAGGGCCCTGCAGTCGCCGGTAGAGGGTGGCAGGAACAGAGCAGCTGCTGCAGGAGAGGAAGGTGGGGTAGGGAGGAAGGCAAACATTCCACTGACCTGTTCCCTGTGGGGCAGCAGCAGGCAAAGGGCTCTGTGCAGATCAGCGGCGCTTCCTGGTCCCTCTTGCTCCTTTGGGATCCATGTCCTAAAGCGGCTCCTGCTAGGTCAGGGACATGAAGGAGAAAGTGCCCAGGTCACCAGGAGCTCCCCATTCCCGTCCTGCTGGCTCCTCTCTGTGCCCTGTCCTGGCGTTGTTCCCCAGGGCTCGGTGCAGTCACAGGGCAGTTGGAAATGGTTTTGCATCTTTGGCTTCCACACAGTTCCACAGCCTCGAGGTTGTTGATCTTCATTTTTTTCATTTTCCCTACGAATCAAGTGGTCTTTTTCTTTGTTGTGAGAAACGACGCCTCACTTCTTAAAATTTTAAAAATTTATTAAACTACAACAAGGGACAAAGTAAAAGGAAAAGTGCGCAGTGCGCACTCGCAGCCAGAGGCACGGCCAGAGGGACACAGAAACAAGAGGCCCAAAACAGAAACAAGATTTGTGCTCTCTTTGTAAACCACCCCCGGGTAATCCATCCCCCACATTCAGACACATTCCGCTTTTCCAACAAAGCTCCTCCTCCGTCCCGCCTTCCCGGAGCTTGTGCCGCGCATCGGGCATCGACTGCCCACAATGGTCAGAGATCTGCATTACAACTCTAAACATGAACACAGTACTCGTATTAGAAAAACTCCAAATTAAAAAAAAAAAAAAAAAAAAAGGAAAAAAAAAAAAAGGAAAAACAAGAAGAAGAAAAAAAAAGACAGAAGGGGAAGGAAGGATGCTCCCTGTGATCCCAACCCCTCTCCTGCCCCGCAGAGATTTGGGAAATCACCACAACCCCGTGCTGGGCGTGTCCCTAGGGATTAAGGTGTCCCATGCTGTGCAGGCAAGAGCTCCCTGAAAACACCATGAAACTCATCTGCTGAGCCAAAGGAGATGGAGTTCATTCCCTGGGGCCGAGGCCATGAGGGTCATTCCATGGGGAATAGAGGTGGGCAACAGCACTGAGCCCAGCTGCACTACTTGGAGCCATGTGGATCCAGGAGGGAGGAGGAAAGCCATGCTCCAGTGTGCTCCCTGCAGAGCAGCCCACAAAAATCACCTAAGGCAATGCCCCTGCTCCCTTCTCCTGCAGGAATACATCACCACGGGGAGGGTGATGCTGTGGGTATTGATTAATAAGGTGACCCAAGGAATCCCTCAGTCACTCTCCTGGGGTCACTCAGCAGAGCAGTGGGAGGATTCAACAGACTCACACCCCAGTGTCCCTGGTGGCATCATTTTTGCGTGCAGTTTTTATTTTCTGCTCCTCAAAGACCCTCTGGAGGGAGAGCCGGAGGGACTCCATGGAGCAGGGCCTCCAGCACCTCCCTGCCAAGAAGTAGATGAAGGGTTTGATGCTGCTGTTGATGCAGGCGAGCAGGAAAACAACCTGGGAGGGCACAACGATGTAACCGAACTCCTGCAGGAAATTCCAGAGGCTGAGGAGGAGAGTGAGGAGCACAGTGATGAATATAATGATGTCGCGCCTCTCGGGCTGCTGCTTCTGGGAGCCCCACTTGGCCTGAATGAAATCAACAGAGCTGAAAACGAGCATGGGTGCAGCATGGAGGAGCAGGATGATGATGTACACAGAGATGAGAGCTGCCCGGCAGTGCTCCTGCTGGTTTGATGGGCACAGGAATGTCACCGAGGGCATGACAATGAAGACAGCAAAGAAGGCCCAGTATCGGAAATAGATCAGCACCCACAGCAGGCGCAGAGGAGGGTCACAGCGGCAGCAGAGCTTGGAGAAGTTCCGCATATGTCGCACATTGCTGCTGGCTGACAGCTCGTGCAGTGCCCAGTAGCAGGAGAAAACTGAGAGCTGGAAAACGAAGTTCATGTACATCAAGGGCAGGACAGGAGAGCAGGACACGTCCTCCACCAGGATGAGGAGGGCAGAGGGGAGCGCAAAGAGGAGGAAGAGGAAGTCGACAAGAGCCAGGTTAAAGAAGCCAGCATTCCTCGTTTTCAGGTTGAGGAGGCCGATGACAGCCCCATTCCCAGCCAGCCCACAGAGGCAGACGAGCAGTGCCACACTGTGTATGGCCACGCTGGTGACATCTGTCTCACACAGATCATCTCCTTCGGTGGGTGAGGCAGGAGATGGGGACACGGTGGTCACCTCCATGGATGGACGCTGGGCAGGCAGTGGGATGTGGCCCCTGGCTGTGGTCAGAGTGGAATGGGCAGTCAGTGCTTGGAGAATCCAGGGATGGACCATGTGGCTCCTCTGCATCTTCCTGCAGTGGGAAGGATTCAGTGCGGAAGAGTGAGATGTGCAGGGGAGGAGGGTGGTGAAAATGGTGGGGTGAGAGAACGAGGAGGGGGGGTGGGCTGATGTGCAGGGAGTTGATAAGGAAGAGAGAATACACATTTTCAACTCTCCTGAAGTTGCTTAAAGACTAAATGGGCAAATAGATAAAAAAACGTAAAGATGTGGACCCTGTGTTATAAATGTGGTTTGAGCCACAGCAGAAACGCATAAGGAGGTCCACAGTATTTTTAGGGCAAGTTCTGTAACAAGAAGCAAGAGCACATGGCCAAAGGAAAAGTTCAGGGCAGGGTTACGTTTAATATCTCAGCACTCAGTGAATGCAACCCCCAGAGTCCCCGCTGAATGAACCTCAAGGGCCATCAGAGGACACTCAGTAGGAAGTGGGTGCATGGAAATCAGTTCTATGAAAATGGTATTTACGTTTATGTTTAAGGTGTTCTTTAGATAAGAAAAACTTTTAATGTCTATGTATGGTTATAATGAATAAAAACACTGTTGTAAAGTCTCACAACACACACAGAAATAAAGAGAGAACCTTCTGCGTGTCCTGCTGCGTAATAGTTAACTGGTAAAACCATTACTTGCTGTTAGGAACTTTATTCTGTCTGATTTTGGTATCACTCCTCATCCATGCCATGCCATGCCATGCCATCCCATCCCATGCCATGCCATGCCATGCCATGCCATCCCATGCCATCCCATCCCATCCCATCCCGATGGGTTCCCAGTTCCTGGCCTCTCCCTGGCTGCAGGTGTGGCCTGTTGGGCTCTGCTGCTCTCCAGTGGGAGATTTGGGATTGGTGGCACCCAGAGCCCTCCTGCCCCCTCCAGCCCCTGTCTGCCTGATGCCTTGGGCTGGCTCCCTGGAACAGAGGCCAGAGCAGGTGAAGAGAATAAAAGGAGGCATTGATGAAAGGCCTTCAAAAGGTTCACCTTGGGCTCTCAAAGCCTCTGAGAGGGGCTGCAACCAAAATGGACAATGGTCATGAGCTTTCCAGACGGATATAAGTTTGGTCTGTTCACAAATCAGGGGTTAATCCTCCAATTACAGCTTCAGGTAATGAAGTCATTTAGCCCCAGTTTGCCCTCCCCAATTCACTTTTGTCTGTACTTTTGTGGGCCTGAGGCAGCAGAGTGTCCTTGAATTTCAGGCCTAGGGGGATTGTTTTGTCTGACCAAAATGTGCACATAATTACTTAACACTTTCCATAGAGTTTAGAGTTATGCACTAATGCAGTACAGGATATGAAAAAAAGAAAGGCTAAAATCCTAAGGCAACATGCCCCCTCTGACATCCTCCAGAAATTCCCCCCAGGCTGCCTTCCCCTCCAGACAGCCCCGCTCCTCTCCTGCCCCACTGGGGAGCCCCAGCAGTGTTTCTGCTCCTCCTGGCAATTCCATGCTTCTGCAGCCCAATGAACAGCAGTGGAGCCATCCCTGTAGTGCCTCTTGTTTGTGTCCAGAGGAGGTTGGGGGGCTGGAGAGCAGGGATGGAGCTGGGGAGGGGCATGTCCAAGAGAAAGACGGCCCCAAAGCCTTCCGGGGCAGGTTGGGGTGAGCAGCCCGTGGGGAGGGAGTGGAGCCTGAGGCCCGGGGCTGGGAGGGATGGGAAGGACGGGAGGTGGGTGGGCTGCATGGGGAGTGGGATGGGAGGGTGGTGTGGGAGGGGTGGGACATGATGGAGCTGCTGGGAAGATGTGGTGGGAAGGTGTGGGGTGTGGTGGGGCTGGAGAGAATGTGTGGGGTGTGGTGGGGCTGGAGAGAAGGTGTGGGGTGTGGTGGGGCTGGTGACGTCAGGGAAGCCCCAGGGAGGGGGTGATGCCCCGTGGAGCCCATGGTGACAAACACAGGTGTCACCCTGCTCCTGGAAGGGGGTGGCTGTGCTGAGGATCACGGCCTCCTCCTCTCCTTGCTGCTGCACCACCTGAGCCTCCTGAGGGAGCAGCTGAAGGCAGTGGAGAGGAAGAATTTCGGAAGGCAGAGACACCTTTGCACCTGGCTCACAAAATTAAAAATTAAAGACCTTAGGGGATATCTCTGGTGTGGCACTCACAGAGCACTCGGGGTGGGGAATGCTGAGTCCCTGGTCCATCCTGTCTGTGCCAGCCCAGCTCTGGCACTGGGGATCATGGTTGCTGCAGGGAGCACAAGCCATGGCTGTGTCCCCTCTGACACCAAGACGTTTAAGTATCACAGCTAAAATGTGTTAGACTAATAAAAATTTTGAGTCAAAATTATGAACATATTGGAAATATATTTGCCATAGACGTGTTCAAAGAAACAGTAATTTTATCATCATTTTTATACACTGTAACATGAAAGATTTTTTCTGGATACTCCCAATATTGCCCCCATTTTTTTTATATCAAGGTAAGGGTGTTTTGTTTATTTTTATTCCTACCAGAATATGTTATCTCTCTTAGTTTAATAGATAACCTGTGAGTTTTTCCTGCTAAACAATGTTTCAATTAATTTTATGTCCTGGTTAGACATTTCCTACAAATTAAGTTTTCTGAGGTGTACAAGCCTAGGAAATGGCTCTCTTATTGCCATTGCAATTTATCTCTTGCAATTTATTAACTAAGTCTTCTGGTATGTATTGTCCTCTGAAATCCTAATTCTCTCAAGATATCATTCTTATTCTATGATGTCCAATTAATTTCTATTTATATGAAAATCATTAAAAATACTTTATTTAATTTTGTTCCCCAACTCTTGACTCAAATCTCGAAGGGCTATGGGTCAATTGAGTTTTCTACTGACACTCAGCCAATACAGATCTTAATCAAAAGCAGGTAAAAAACCACAGTCAAATATGCCTTGACTAATTAAACATAGTTCGTTATTAAATTTCAAAACAGTCACAGAATTCCTGGCTAACTACCTCTCTGTCCCCTCCCTCCAGCCACATTCCCGGCTGGCAGCAGCAGCCAGAGGAAGCCGGGAAGCGCTGCCAGAGGGGCCAAAGGCAGCTCAGGGTTCACGGTGCTGTTTATTGATATCAGACCTCAGTGGGACGCAGGAACCAGGTGCCAGGAGGAATTCTGGGGTCACAGCTGTGTTGGGAAGGATGCATTTGGGGAACAATGCCCTAGGACCAATGAGGGAGGAGCAAATCCATGTTCCAATGTGCTCTGTGCAGAGCATCCCTCCCACATGGCCCCTGTCACTGCCTGTGCTCCCTTTCCCTTCAGGAATAAGGGTGGGAGGGTGATCCTCAGCCACTGCCCCGTGGTCCTGCATGGGGGCACTTGAAGGGTCCAAAAGGCTCAGATCCCCCTGTCCATGGTGGCATCATTACTGGGGGCAGTGCTCCCTTCTGGCTCCTCAAACACCTTCTGGAGGCACTCCCTGAGGGACCCCATGGAGCAGTGCCTCCAGCACTTTGTTACTGAGATGTAGATGAAGGGGTTGATGCTGCTGTGCATGCAGGCAAACAGGAGAACAACCCGGGGGAACACAGTGGTGTAGCCGAGCTGCTGCAGGAAGTTCCAGAGACTGAGGGGGAGAGTGAGGAGCACAGCCAGGAAGACAATGATGTCAAGGCTCTTGGATTGCTGCTGCTGGGAGCTACCCTTGAAGTGAATGAAGAGGATTGTGCTGGAAACGACCATGGATGGAGCAAAGACAAGGAAGTTGAGGATGTACAGGGAGACGAGAGACCCGCGGCAGAGCTTGTGTTCCTGTGACTGGCACAGGGAATTCACCGCAGAAATGGCAGCGATGGCAGTGATGGAAAGGGCCCAGAGTATGGCACTGACCACCACCCATGAGAGGCCCTGGGGAAGGTGGCAGAAGAGCCCAGGTGGGCAGAGCATGGACCTGCCCCTCTCGATGCTGATGCCGTCAGCCGGTACAGCCCTACGCTGTGGAACATCAGGAAGAGGAGAAAAAGGAAGCGTATGGATGCTGGGGCATGATGGAGGAGCAGGAGAAATCCTTCAGCAGGAAGAGCAGAGCGGAGGGGACCATGAAGATGAAGAAGAGGGAGTTCATGATGGCCTGGTCAAGGATGTAGGCAGTGATGGGTTTCATGGTGTCCCTGTGGATGCAGAACCCGAGGACCCAGAGCACAGCCCCGTTCCCAGCCAGCCCACAGAGGCAGATGAGCAGTGTCACACTGTGTGTGGCCATGCTGGGAACATCTGTCTCACACAGATCTTGCCCTTCAGTGGATTAGTTGGTGTGGGGGGGACACGATGTTCATCCCCTGGATGGAAGCTGGGCAGGCAGTGGGATGCGGCCCCTGGCTGTGGTCAGAGTGGATGGGCAGTCAGTGCTTGGAGAATCCAGGGATGGACCATGTGGGACCTCAGCAGCTCCCTGCAGTGGGAAGGATTCAGTGGGGAAGAGTGAGATGTGCAGGGGAGGAGGGTGGTGGAAATTGTGGATTGGGAGACGGAGGTGGGAGGGTTGGGCTGGTTAGCAGGAGGTTGATAAATAACATAAAGAATAAACATTTTGAGTTCTTCTGAATTTCTTCAAAAGCAAAGTGGCCAAAATTTTAAAGGATGTGTTATAGATAGATAATGAGATGATTGCCTCTCACAGTTAAGGAATGAATACTGTGTGAATTTTAAGAGAAGCTTTATTGATGTATGTTATTGCAGTCTGTTGTTTAGATGTCCCCTGTTCTCCCCATAGTCCCCTTCTCCTCCCTCTGTACTGTTGCCATCAGAGATCCTGAGTCATCTAGGAAAGGTAGAAAGAAGGGGTGTACAAAAGCTTGTTGCTGGGTGCGAAGACGTGCAGGATGAGAGCACCTGACCATCCAGTCACGCTGCAGGAAAGCAGGCTCCTGCAGTAAACACAAAGAAGGGCTGACTGACAGACTTTGGGAGGGGCCAGGTTTAGCTGATGCAACCCCCGGGGTATCAAAGGTGAAACACCCATCTTGAAGATCAGCCAGCCACGTGCTTGGCAGCCATGAGGGAAGCTCCCAGGCCTGGTTCTCCTTATTTAGTCTTTTTTTGCAGTTTCTGTTAAGGTTCAATAACCTTTAAAAATTAAAAAAAGTGGGTGTTTTTTCTCACAGGATGTAAAGGCTAGCACACAGGATGACAAACATGGCAGGAACCAGAGCAGAAACAGATCAGGAGGCCTGAAGTGGTTTTGGGGCAAATTCTGGAACAAGAAACAACAGTGCATGGCCAGAGGAAAAGTTTATGGCAAGGGCACCTTAAATATGGCAGAATGAATTTAATATGACCACCAGAGAGACTCTGCTTAATAAACCTCCAGGATCATAGAAGGACCTGCAGGAGGAGGTGGAGACATGGAAATGAGTTCTAGGAAAATGGTGTTTATGTATTAGATAAGAAAGATTTTCAATGCTTCCATGTGGTAGTAATGGATTAATACCCTGTTGTAAAGTCTCACCATAGACACAATACAAGGAGAGATCCCTCTGTGTACGGTGCAGGTCAAGAATTCCTGCTTCCTCATGCTTTGCATTGTGTTATAAAGTTTGTTCTGGCCCATTTCAGTATTAGGTTACAGATGGGATGCACAGGAGAAGAGAGAGGAGCTGTGGAGGGCACTGCAGTCACCGGGAGAGGGTGTCAGGAACAGAGCAGCTGCTGCAGGAGAGGAAGGTGGGGTAGGGAGGAAGGCAAACATTCCACTGACCTGTTCCCTGTGGGGCAGCAGCAGGCAAAGGGCTCTGTGCAGATCAGTGGTGCTTCCTGGTCCCTCTTGCTCCTTTGGGATCCATGTCCTAAAGCGGCTCCTGGCAGGTCAGGGACATGAAGGAGAAAGTGCCCAGGTCACCAGGAGCTCCCCATTCCCATCCTGCTGGCTCCTCTCTGTACTCTGTCCTGCCGTTGATTCGCAAGGCTCGACGGGAGAGTCGGAAATTTAATCTTTGCTTACGTCAGAATTTCCCTTACTCTGAGTTATTTGTCTTGGCTGTTTTTTTCTGCCATAGAGGAAGTAGCTTGACATGCAGATTTCTTTGATTGGCTCCTCATTTCCTCCTGATTATAAACTCTTTTCCAAATGGGAAATTCTCCAAATGCTTCCCCTCTCTCAGCATGTTTCTACCATTCCTCTTTTATCTACCCTGAGGAGTCCTTGTCCCTCCAGCAGCAGAGAGCTGCTGGTGGGGCTGGTGGCACTGGAATGATGCTGGCCATGCTGGAAGTGCTCAGAGCACTGTGCAGTCATCTGGGTGCTTCTCAGAAAAAACTCCCATTCCGGGAAGAGATCCGGGATCATTGCCAAAATGTTCCCTGGCCCTAAGAAAACAAACTGAGCTGAGAATTCCCATTTCTGTCATTACAGTGCAGGCTCACACAGCCCAAGGGAAGGACAGCACTCAGTTGCTTGCAGCCAGGTCAGCAGCACTTGGAGCCCACCCTGATTCCTGCCAATCCCCCTGATGATGCAATGAAAGCAATTAAGGACCAGGGTGCTGTAATCCCCTTTCCAGCCCTTCATTAGAGATCATCCTCCTCCTCCTCAGATTTGGGAGCCCTTGTGTTTGTTTTTACCTGACCCCATCCCTCAGTGAAAACTGTGCCAGGCCCTCAGCACCCTCACAGGGAAGGATTTCTTCCCAAGATCCAATCTGACCCCACCCTCTGTCAGTTGGAAGCCATTCCCCCTTGTCCTGTCACTCCATGCCCTTGTCCAAAGACCCTCTCCACCTTTCCTGGAGCCCCATCAGCTCCTGGATCATGAAGTGTTTGCCCTTGAAAGGATTGGGCTGGTGAGGGGATGTGAGATTCCATAGCTGGGGACATAAAAACGGTGTCAGCAGGGAAGAGAGGTGACAGTTCTGTCCCAGGGCCAGCAGTTTCCAGCAGGAGCATCCCAGACCCCTGAGGCACATGTTAGCCTGGGTGGGAATCATCTCACCACAGCTTTCTGGGAATTCCTTGTAATTCACTGTATGCTGCTGTCTAACTGTCAGAGGAGTGTAGAGGATGACTCATATGAAACATGCAACTTTCTAAGGATTAAAGCCAAGAGAGCAGCATGGATTTGTCTCTGAAAAGAAGTGACATTGCTGACATCCTAAATAACCCATCTGCTCTGGGGCAGTACTCCAGCCCACACACAGAATTTATTATTGCACAAATCTGTTTGGAAACTGTGGGGTGAAGGCGATGTGCCACTGAAATTGCGACATACACATGGCAAAACTAGATTTGAATCCGAAAGAAAAGCTTAACAGTACATTTGTAGTGCAGGGTCAGAAGGATCCAGCCAAGGAATGAGAGGGGGGAAGTTCAGGCAGCTGAAAAGACAAGATTTTGAGATTGGGGTTGCTATAAAATGGAATAGAAGCATCTGAGATGGAGCCCAAGTGCTCTGGGCACAGGTGTGGTTGCTGAGGCTCTCTCCCGTTGCTCATTTGCCGGGCAGAGTGAAGAGCAGCTGAGGAGCAGAGCCCTGAGCCCGTGGCAGGCTCTGAGGCAGCTGCCTGTGTGTGAGAGCCCTGGAGAACACGAGGCAGCACGGAGAGCAGGGGCTGTGGCAGGAGCTGGGACAGAGCCCGCGCCGGACGCTGCTCGGGCTCAGCCCGCGGGCTGCGCTCCCCTTTCCCAAGGGACCATTCCAGGGAACCTCCTGCAGATCCCGGCCCAGGGACAGCAGCTGGAGCCTGGCAGCTGAGGGCAGGGCACTGCGGGCAAGTTCTCCAGGCTGCCAGAGGAAACCAGGTCAGACTCTTCTCTTCCACCTTCACCAGGCCCCCTCATTGGGTGGAACCTGGTTATTGATTTTGGGGGCACAACTGAGGTCTCTAGAGGATTAAGAGCTATAAATACTGTGGGAAAAGGGATGGAATATTGAAATGAGTGTCCTGCAGAAGGAATCCAGCATCTCAGTGATATCAACTGACACCTGAGAGTCCAGCTCAGATCCATCCCAATGCCATTTGCTCTCTGATATCTCCATGGGCAATCCTCTCCTACTCCACTTGTTTTCCTTCTCCAGCTGTGTCCTGTCCACAGCGAGGAAGGAGGTATCTCCCTGGCTTTTGTGCCAGGCACACAGGACCAGGCTCCCACATCCTCCTTGCCATCTGTCCTGTCCCTCGCCCCTCCCTGTGCTGCTCCACATGGAAGCTGTGAGTGGGAAAAGATGGGAAAAGCCACGTTTGGGGACAGCAGCGTTGCTCTGGTGTGTCTGTTTGTCACCCCTGCAGCTGTGTGAGGGCAGGAGAAGCAGCAGAGGTGTCACCATGAGCACTTTGTCCCCTGGCACGGAGGGAGCCAGCCCTGCCTGCTGGAGCCAGCCCGGTGGGAAGGCATCCCAGGGGAGCTGGAATGAGGAGAGCCACGACAACTGGAGCCAGTGTGACAGCAGGCAGTGGAGCAAAGTGCCTGTCCCGCTGCTGCTGCTGCTGCTGCTGCTGCTGCTGCTGCTGCTGCTGTGCCTGTGTGGGATGGTGGGAATGGGGCTGTGCTCTGGCTCCTCGGCCAACTGCAGTGCCCACCCTCTGACTGACTTCCTGGCTGGGAGCTGTGCCAAGGAATTCACCCCCTCTGGTAGTGTTGCCTTCCAGAGGGCTTTTGAGGGAGTGCCAGAGCCACGGCATATGGATAACACAGGGGAGTCATCATCAAGTGGAATCATCATGAAAGAGAGGCATCATAAAATGGAACCATAAAATCTCCAGAGTTGGAACGTAGCCACAAGGTTCATGGAGTTGAGCTCCTGGCCCTGCACAGGACATCCCAGCAATCCCAGCCTGTGCCTGAGAGCATTGTCCAAATGCTCCTTGAGCTCTGTCAGGCTGGTGCTGTTTGCAGCAGGGGAACTCCTGTCTGGGGTGGTTGCTGGATGACCTGAGGAATCCTCATGGAATGGTTTGGGTTGGAAGGAACCTTAGAGATCATCTCATTTCCTCTCTCCTTCTGCCATAGGCAGGGACACCCAGGAAAACTTTTGGTTTGAAATTGTTGCTCTTTTGAAAGGAAGCTCAGGGAGGGAGTGGCCTGGGTGACAGTGGAGACAAGGAAGGTGCTGGGAACTTGGAAAAGTACATTAAGGATCATGATCTTGCTGCACTTGCCTTGGGAGAAGCCCCTTGGCTGAAATGTCATTCCCTGGAAAAAATGTTGTGGAAAGTTCCTACTCTCCACTGGGCAGAAAAAGGGGAGACAGAGAGAGAAAACCCCTTTCAGATGTCAAAGTCTCTCTGTTATCTTAATTATAAAGAACTGGTTAGGAGTTAGAAATGCTTATGAGCATTTTAAATGTTCCTAAGATGTTAAACCTCATGTGTGTCTCAAAGTTTCACTCCACAGAAGGCTTTCACTCTCACTTCCCTTTCCAGAAGCAGTGGCACATTGCTTTTCCCTGGATTTAAGGCAATGGGAAAAGGAGGGACAACTTCCCCCTGAGCAAGAGATGTGGCTGCTGCCCAGGTCTCTCCCAGAAGGAATCAGGAGCTCTTGGCACTGTCAACATCATTCCAAGCATTGCAGGCATGTGCCTTAGAAAGGGCTCTGGTATGAGACAGGGACCTGTCCTGCTCCCAGACCAGCCAGAGGCTTTAGAATGGGATAAAAGAAGGAAATGAGCCATTTTGGACACTGTTTAACAGGCACAGGCTTTGCAGTGAAGCCTGGATGTTGTTTATTCAACACATCTGATTGAGGGGTGGTTCCAGTAATGACAAAGATCAGGAGAGGCTGGACTGTGGCTGGAGCTGCTGTGCAGAGTGGCTGTGCAGCTCCTCCTGAGGGTGGCCAGGTTCAGGATGGAGGTGCTCAAGGGCTTCCCTGGACACTGATGCTGGGGAAGCAGAGGATGGATGGCCCCATTCTGCAGAAGAGCAGCATAACCCCCTAATTTCTGTGCAATTCAATGGTCCAAGCATCTGGTGATGGGAATTTTCATATTCCATGTATTTCTTGATACAGGTATAGCAGTTCAGTGGAGTTCACTATCGACCCTGCACTTTACTCAGAGAGATTCAGTTCTGGAATTCAAGAATGTGACAAATCCCCACTGAGAGGGTAAGGGAATATTGCTGTCCCTCCCCAGCTCTGCAGCCCTACCTGGTGTCCCTTCCCATCAGCTGGGAATGCAGGGCTGGCTCTGCTGGACAGAAGGGGAAGGATGCTCCCTGTGATGCCAACCCCTCTCCTGCCATCCAGAGGCACCAGCCCTGCAGGGATTTGGGAAATCACCACCACCCCGTGCTGGGTGTGTCCCCAGGGATTAAGGTGTCCCATGCTATGCAGGCAAGAGCTCCCTGGAAACACCATGGAACTCATCTGCTGAGCCAAAGGAGATGGAGTTCATTCCCTGGGGCCGAGGCCATGAGGGTCATTGCATGGGGAATGGAGCTGTGGAACAGCACTGAGCCCAGCTGCACTGCTTAGAGCCATGTGGATCCAGGAGGGAGGAGGAAAGCCATGCTGCAATGTGCTCCCTGCAGAGCATCCCACAAAAATCACCCAAGCCAATGCCCCTGCTCCCTCCTCCTGCAGGAATACAGCACCATGCGGTCGGTGGTATTGATTAATCAGGAGGCTCAAGGAAAGCTTCAGCCTCCTTGGGCCCTAGTGGGATCCTTGAGGAAAGCAGTGGAAGTGATCAGCACGTTCAGACCCCCGTGTCCATGGCAGGATAATTTCTGCGGGCTGTTCTTACTTTCGGCTCCTCAAAGACCCTCTGCAGGGAGAGCTGGAGGGACTGCACGGAGCAGGGCCTCCAGTGCCTCCCTGCCAAGAAGTAGATGAAGGGTTTGATGCTGCTGTGGATGCAGGTGAGCACGAAAACAACTTGTGAGGACACAGTGATGTAACCGAGCTGCTGCAGGAAATTGAAGAGGTTGAGGAGGAGAGTGAAGAGCGCAATGATGACGATCACGATGTCGCGCCTCATTGGTTGCTGCTGCTGGCAGCCCTGCTTGGACTTGATGAAATCGACTGTGTGAGAAATGGCCACAGGTGCAGCAAAGAGGAGCAGGATGAGGGTGTACATGGAGATGAAAACTGCCCGGCAGTGCTCCTGCTGCTGTGATGGACACAGGAATGTCACCATGGGAATGACAGTGAAGACAGCAAAGAAGGCCCAGTATTGGACAGTGCCCAGCACCCACAACAGGCGCTCAGGAAGCTCCCAGTGGCAGCAGAGCCAGCAGAGCTTGTACACACACTGCAAATTACGGCCACCTATCAACCACAACAGCCCCCAGTAGGGGGACACCACTGACAGCTGGAAAAGGAAATTCAGGTACAGCAGGGGCAAGATATGAGAGCAGGACACATCCTCCACCAGGATGAGGAGGGCAGATGGGACCGCAAAGAGGAGGAAGAGGAAGTCCATGACAGCCAGGTCAAAGAAGTCAGAGTTCCTGCTTCTCAGGCTGAGGAGGCCGATGACAGCCCCATTCATAGCCAGCCCAGAGAGGCAGATGAGCAGGGTCACACTGTGTATGGCCACATCAGTGACATCTGTCTCACACAGATCATCCCCTTCAGTGGGTGAGGCAGGAGATGGGGACACGGTGGTCACCTCCATGGATGGATGCTGGGCAGACAATGGGGTGTGGCCTCTGGCTGTGGTCAGAGTGGATGGGCAGTGAGTGCTTGGAGAATCCAGGGATGGACCATGCAGCTCCTCTGCATCTTCCTGCAGTGGGAAGGATTCAGTGGGGAGGAGTGAGGTGGGAGGGCAGTGGCTATTTGGCAGGGAATGGGAAAGAAAAGCTCAGGGCAGAGGATGGATGACCTGGGGATGGCACTGCAGTCACCAGGAGAGGGTGTCAGGAACAGAGCAGCTGCTGCAGGAGAGGAAGGTGGGGTAGGGAGGAAGGCAAACATTCCACTGACCTGTTCCCTGTGGGGCAGCAGCAGGCAAAGGGCTCTGTGCAGATCAGCGGCGCTTCCTGGTCCCTCTTGCTCCTTTGGGATCCATGTCCTAAAGCGGCTCCTGCCAGGTCAGGGACATGAAGGAGAAAGTGCCCAGGTCACCAGGAGCTCCCCATTCCCGTCCTGCTGGCTCCTCTCTCTGTGCCCTGTCCTGGTGCTGCTCCCCAAAGCTTGGTGGGGTCATAGGGCAGGTGGAAGTTGTTTTACAACTTTGGCTATGTCACAGCTCCACTCCCTCTGAGGTATTTATCTTGAATATTTTTTTCTTTGCCACAAAGAAATTGGCTTCTGTCAACAGTCCACCTGAAGAATTTGCAAATGTCTCCTCGTTTCCTTCTCATTAGAAATACTCCTTCCCTGCCAAATTTCCCATACTCCATTCATTTTCTCTCTACCATTCCTTATTTTTCTTGTCAGAAGTGTCAATGTTCCTCCAGCAGCAGAGGGATGCAGGGGATGCTGGTGGCACTGGAATGCTGCTGGCAGTGCTGGCAGGGCTGGTGAAGCATCTGGCTGCTCTTCAGAAACTGCTCCCATTCTGGGAAGAGCTCCAGAGCCATTGCCAAAATCTTCCCTGGGCCCAAGGAAGAACAACTGAGGCAAGAATTCCCATTTTTGTCATTCCAATGCAGGCTCACAGAGCCCAAGGGAAGAACAGCACTCAGTTGCTTGCAGCCAGGCTATCAGCACTTGGAGCCCACCCTAATTTCTGCCAATCCCGTTGATGATGCAGTGAAAGCTATCAGAGACCAGGGTGCTGTGAACTCCCTGCCAGCCCTTCACCAGAGCTGCTCCTGCTCCTCCTCAGTCCTGGGACCACTTGGGGTTGTTTTTGTGGCTGTCTGATCCCAGACTGTCTCTCTGCCAGCAGGGACACCTTCCACTATGCCAGGTCTCTCCAAACTCCATCCAGCCTGGCCTTGGACACTTTCAGGGATCAAGGGACGGCCATAGCCTTACTGAGCAACCTGTGCCAGGGCCTTGCCACCCTCAGGGAAGGATTTCTTCCCAATATCCAAGCTAAACCAACCCTCTGTCAGTGGGAAGCCATTCCCCCTTGTCCTGTCACTCCATGCCCTTGTCCAAAGTCCCTCTCCACCTCTCCTGGAGCCCCATCAGCTACTGGATCATGAAGTGTTTGCCCTTCAAAGGATTGGGCTGGTGAGGGGATGTGAGATTGCATAACTGGGGACACAAACACGGTGTCAGCAGGAAGAGAGGTGACAGTTCTGGTCCCAGGGCCAGCAGTTTCCAGCAGCAGCATCCCAGTTCCCTGAGGCACATGTCAGCCTGGGTAGGAACCATCTTGGAATCCACTGTAGGCTGCTGTGTGAGTCCCAATGGAGTGTAGAGGATGACTCAGGTGAAACCTGCAACTTTCTAAGGATTAAAGCCATGAGAGCAGCATTCATTCTCAGAAGAAATTTCATTGCTGGAATCCCAAATCATCCCTCTGCTGTGTGCCAGTGCGCCAGCTCACACTGAATTTATTATTGCATGAATCCCCTTGGAAGCTGCGAGGTGAATGTCCAGTGCCAAATTATGGTATACAAGTGGGAAAACTAGATTTGAACAAGAAATCAAAGTTTAGCAGCACATTTTTTGTGCAGGGTCCTAAGGACCCACTCCAGGAAATATAGGGCACAAGTTCAGGCTTGACCATTCCAGGGAACCTCCTGCAGATCCCGGCCCAGGGACAGCAGCTGGAGCCTGGCAGCTGAGGGCAGTGCACTGTGGGCAAGTTCTCCAGGCTGCCAGAGGAAACAAGGTCAGACTCTTCTCTTCCACCTTCATCAGGGCCCCCTCATTGGGCTATGTTGTGGTTTTGCACGGGAGGTGTTTACATAAGCGACATCAGTTTCTGTTGAATGCTCAATCTGTAGAGCGACTGGGAAAGCTGTGTACACCTCTATGAAAAACACACGTTAAAGATGGAGAATCTCGGGAAAGCTCTTTCTCTTGTGCAGGGTACAGCGGAATCCCAGCTGGGCGGCCCTGCCATGGAGCCGCCCCCTTCCCGGGGCTGCCCCGGCCCAGCCTCGCCTGTCGGCCTCAGGCAGGGCAGGGCAGGCCGCAGAGCCGATGCTGAGCTGAGCCGTGGCTCTGACATCTTGCTCAGCCTCGCCTCTGCCTTAGCCTGAGCCCCATGGCCCGAGCCGGGCCCCAGGAACAGCCCCGGGCCAGGGCCAGAGGTTCGCCCATCAACTCCTCCCCTCTGGTCCCAACTCCCCAAAACACCGAGCCCCGTCTGACCATCTGCAAGCCTTCAGCAAGATATTAACTCGTTCAGTCCTTCAGTCCTCCCTCGAGTGAGAGAAAGGAACTACATACAAGCATGTAAAAAGCAACATAAAAACATCAAAGTCAGTAAAGGAACAGTTAGATCCCAGACAGGAGGGATAAGGAGATACCTTGATCTTAAGGCAGCAATCCTCTTGTAAAGTTATAAAGAAAAGACTCTGTTTCCCTATAACACATGAAAACATGAAGAGTTCCAATTGTGATAAATAGGTATGATTCGTGCTGATAAAAATTGAAACAATAATCAATATTGACACAGTAATTAATATTTGAGAATAATAAAATAGTTAATAGTTAAAAGTTGTAATGCCAAAGATGAGAGGGAAAGGAGGGGCTCCACCCCCCCTTCCCAGCAGATGCTCTCAAGGACCACAAGAAAGAAGCTGAAGATACAGTTGCTAAAAATGACCAAGAACCTGGTTGGGTCCCAAGAAAATGCTAACTATAAGGGGATTTATTGTCTTGATATGTAGATGCAGTGATACGTTAGTCTTGGCTTACATTGTTCTGGCTTGGTGCGCATGTGTAACCCAAAGGTGAATTAAAGGACAACGAAGAAGACTACAGAGCCTTCATCAGTGACAACCCCCAAAGACTTGTGTGACCACCAAACCAAGTGGTGGTGCGTGCGTGATAAGCGAGGTAATGAGGGCAGAGATAGAGATATGACGAACCAAAAATAGGAGGAGATGGTATTGACACATGGCATATAAAGGGTAATTTTACTTAGCAAGCTCGTACGTGAGGTGGCAAGGGTCCCAGAACTCTGCCCTCTGTACCCCGCGGTTATCGTTTGCTTATGCGCTTTTTTTTGAACCAAAATATCCCTTATTTATATATTTTCTAAACTATTCAATTAAAATTGTTACTACTTTTAATATTGTTTAGCTTTTTTTTATGATGGGATAATTGGGCAAACATAACAATTTTGGTGTTGATACCCAGGAATCTCTCAACTCCGGGGAGGTGAATAGTTTCTGGGAAGGAGCTCCCCACCAGACTTTTAAGTAGTCCCAGGGCTAGACCACTCTCCCTTGGGAAAAGAGAGTCTTTTTTACAATAACACATAAGCAAATTAGTTTTAAGAGCGCGCAAGAGAAGCTCCCATCAGAGTGCCGGCTTATAGGAGAGAGAGTACCCATAGAAAACTGCTTTGTGCACAAAGACCTTCGTGAGAAAAGGAGGCTGTGAATATCACAAGATTTTGTGTCGGGGGCGGCTGTATGCATGTGTGAGTGTGTGTGGAGTGTCTGAGACAGGGGCTGGGCAGTCCCGGACCCCCGAAGCAAGTGGGACCTCCCAGTACCGCATTTTCACGCTGTCCGAGAAGAGGCCGGCCGGGAAAGGAGAGAAGTGAAAGAAAAGTAAATGAGTGGGGACCCCGGGAGGGTTTGACCCAGGGCGGGAAGGAGCGGGTCCCTGGTCCAGGCACCTGTAGGAAGGTCTCTGGGCAGGAGGGATTGACTCAGTAGGGAGACTGAGAAAGAGAGTGAATGAATAGGTTCAATTTCCTTGGAGGGGTTGGTAGCAGGCAATTTAGTATGTGATTAGATGGTAAGAGGACGGGGCTAATAGATTGAGAAAGAGGGAGATATAGGAGTGGAACAGGTAGATTGAAAAGGCAGTGTGACAGAGTAATAAGTGAGGAAGTTGGGCCACGAGGTGAGTGTGGGAAACTAATACTCTCCTGGCACTGGGGATTTCTTAGTTTGTTGCCGCCAAGAATGAGTCAGGGAAAAAGTAAGTTCCTTGACCCAGGGGCTGTAGATTGTAAGAAAAATTTGCAGTGGTTTGAGGTATCTGGGAACCGTGAGGGGGGTTCTCAGCGGGGGAGCATTCCTCAGGACAGCCCAGTGGGGATGATAATACGGTTTTGGGATGAATAGGAATCCCGAAGGGAAGAAAATCAAGAAATTCGTAGGGCAGTGCCTAAAAGACATAATATAGGAAAAGCTTTGAATGAGCATCAGAAAAAATATGAGTCCCTGGCAGAATGGTTAAAAAGATTAAAAAGAGACTTGCAATTATATTCAGGTATAGGTACTGATACTGCAGTAGGGCAGGTTCTGTTAAAAATTCAGTTTGTGACCAGATCTTGCGGTGACATCAAGAAAAAGCTAGAAAAATTAGAAGACTGGCAGGACAGGAGACTTCAGGAGTTACTGAGAGAAGCACAAAGGGTGTTTGTAAAGAGAAATGAGAAAAGCAGAAATCAGATGCCAGAAATTTTGTGGCAGCAGTTCAAGAAATGCAGGCAGCTTTGAATACAGAAAAATCTGCAGGGAAAAACAAACAGCGGATGTCAGGATCTATTTTTAGGAACACAGGACCTGTGCATTTTTCCCTCCATGAGAAAAGACACTTAAAAAATTCTTGCCCCACTTTGAAGAGTGCGGGACCCACCTGTTTTTATTGTCATAAAAAGGGGCACCTGCAAAAAAATTGCAGAAAGAAACAGCAAGATGAGAAAATTTCTCAGGAGAATCAGAGAGGTCAAGAGTTTTGTTTAATGAAGAGGACCAAATTATAACCAGAAGAGCCCTTGATAATAAAACTAAAAGTAAGTCCTCAGAGAGAAGAAGTTGTATTTTTAGTCAATACAGGAGTTTCTCGGTCGACAGTGACAAAATTACCCCAGGTATGTGAGATAAGTCGTGGGCGAGTTTCAGTAATTGGAATTACAGAAGAGGCTTTCCCTGTTCCTGTAATAAAAAGAGTACAAATTGAAACAGATGACATATTTAGAGTAAATGATTTATTGTTGATACCAGAGGCCGAGAATAATTTGTTAGGCAGAGATCGAATAATAACCCTAAATTTACAGATAAAACCCTGTGAAGGAAAACTGAAAATTTATTCTTTAACTGAAGAAGATAATCTAGAAATTAATGACATGGGTTGGCATTCAGGTGAAGTGGGAAAAAGTTTAGGGTAAAGGAAAAAGTTTAGTCCCTCCTAGTCAGCACAAGCCTGTGAATTTTATGCATTACTCTGTGCATTATTAATACTAAAAGGGCACGAAGGGACTATTTATACAAACTCCAAATATGCTTTTAGTGTAGTACATACTTTTAGAAAAATTTGGAAAGAAAGGAGACTTATAAACACTCAAGAGAAAGGGTTAGTACATGGGGAATTGGTAATTCAGATACTTAAAGCTTTAAAAGGCTCAAAGGAAAATAGTAGTAGTTCATATAAAAGAACACCAGAGAGGGAGGGATATTAGAGTCAGAGAAATAATTTAGCTGATGAAGAAGCAAAAAGAGCGACCTTGAGAAAAGGAGATACTGAAATCATGACCTTACAAAAAATAGAAATTCAGCAGGAGACACTTTCCCTTCTGCTAGCAGAACTGGCAGCTATAAGGAAATTAGAAGCAACATTTAAAGAGAGAAAGTGAGTTTTTCCTGATGGCAAGATTATGATGCCAAAACCAGTGGCACATTAGATCTTAGATAACTTGCATAGACGGACACACTGGAGAACAAGAGCCTTTTGTGATCACTTTTTAAAATTTTATGGGTGTATAAAGACATTTGAAATTAGAAAGCAAATTACCCAGGAGTGTCTTACCTGTCAAAAGTTAAATAAGAAAATGTTGAGGAGCCCTCCCTCTGGAGGATGCAAAACAGCCTACAGGCTATTTGAAAAGATCCAAGCTGATTTTATAGAATTACTTAAAGTAGGTTGGTAGAAATATTTGTTAGTTATAATAGATCAATTAACTCAGTGAATTGAAGCATTTCCAGCAGCTCGGGCTACAGCTCAAATGGTAGCTAAAATATTGTTAGAACATATAATTCCAAGAATGTGATAATATGGTCGGATTTAAGTTGATTTATATTGACCCTGATTTATTAAGAATTAACTAGGCATCCTGGATGCTGCCGACCGCAATTCCCTTAAGCTCAGAGGCAGAAGAACGTGGGTGGAAAAAGAATAAAAGACTTTCTGTATCAGTGGGAACAGCCTAAAAAGATCGAAGATTTCCTTCAGGTTCACCCACCAGCAACACTATTGGAATTGGTTACAGAACTGCAATCCCAACAGCTGAGATTGATAACACTGGTTGTTCAAGGGGTCCAAAGACAAGTAAAACGTTGGGAGTGCGGTAAACATGGCTTAAGGTATCATCCCTGGATATGTATTGTTTGCACACTTTGTTTTAACTCATGGTGGAGAGTAATTAGGAGGGAAGAAAAGGAAAGACAATTGATTTGCTTGCTTTGCTATGGTTATGTATTTAGCCGGCTAACTATAGAAAGCATTGCTAGTGATTTTTTGGGATACCTTTGAGACTGGGAGGCGGGACCCTTCTAGCAGCAATTAGATTAATAGAGAACTTAGATCAATTGATACTTGCTCTATTGGCTATAGCACAAATAAGAGAACAAGCAATTCACAACATTATAGACCAGTGTCTCATAATTGATAGTTGTTGTGGAGAAGAAGTCTATATACCACATCATAGGCGCATTCCAGGGGCACATTGGCGCCGCGAGTGTGCCTATGGGAGGCGGTGACTTAATGAACTCCCCACCCTGTAAGCAGAAAATAATTAGTAAAATCTTAGTGTAGTTGGCATATCCCTGAAATTTTGGAGAATATAAATTTATGGTGTTCCGGCCTAACCTTTTCCCTGTTCTTTTCATTTTAATTATTCATTCTTAACTAGCCAGAATGGAGAAACAGCATTTAAAAAGGGACAAGCAAACTCTGTGGGGCTATGGGTGCCAAGGAAACTAAAAGCACCAGTGACTAGATCCCGGGATATTACCTTTGCTACCGAGAAGACTGGCATCTCGGCCCTTGGTTGCAACCCAAGGGGCCTTGAGAAAGGTAGAAAGGCAGATTTCCTGAGGATTATTTTCACTGTGATCATTCTGGTACCCTTGGCGGTTGGCCAAAGCCAGAAGGCCACACTGAACAGAGTTTCAGCAATGAAAAAGCAAACAAGGCAAAAACCAAGTCCCAGCAATTTCAATATTTGTGACTATTGCACTCACCCTGTGTGGATTAAAGACAAGATGGAATCTGTGTTTGTGACACACCCGTATGTTAGTTCTGCCTGCTACAATCACAGCTGTTTTATAGATGTTTGTGTTAAAGAAGGAAAGATGTATTGGGTAGAGAAAAATTTGGGATATAATGGATGAGCTCCTTATCCCCATGGTAATCAGATTAGCCCTCAATATGAAAGGTTTTTGTGTTTTGAAAGAAATGATAATGGAAATGATCCAAGTATAGGAATAGGAGGCCGGGCACTAAGAGAAAAATTGAAAGAGAAAATAAAAGAAGAAAAAGAAACAAAGGAGAATAGAGGAAAGAACAGGAGAAAAGAGTCAACAGAATTGGCTGAATTGTGTAAACAGCTAAAACAGTATTACAAAGATTGGGATTTGCCAGCCTCGAATAAGAATCTGTTTGTGGGATTGATGCAAAGGATTGCTACAGAATTGGAATTATCCAGATGAGGGATTTGTGGAGGTCTAAAAATGGCTAAAAGATGGCCGTGGAAAGGTGAGAGCTTAGCTCCAGAGCAATTTTTAAAGTGGAACCACACCCAAATTTCTGGAAAGTTGAAGAGACCTGAAGGACAGATTTTATGCCATCAAGTAATTAGAATAATTTGTATAACTCGAGAAGGAAGAGAATTTAATAAAGTAGCAGGGCATACTCCTTGTAAATCCAAACTGGTGGTTAATATGGATAATTGTTCAAAAATTTGGTGACCTGAAACCCCATTGGATATTGGGGACCAATAAAAGAAATAAATTGTGAATGGGATGAACAGATTAGTTTATGCTGGTCCAAAAGTCCTGGAGCTAACCCCTACCAATCCATCAACAGCCTGAGGTCTTATTGGGAACAACTGGAGAAAACTGATAAGAAATGGAAAGCCTCAGATGGGATATATTGGATTTGTGGGCAATGAGTACACAGTGAGTTACCTCAAAAATGGGAAGGAACCTGTACCTTGGGAACAATACAACCCTCCTTCTTTGTTCTACCAAAGTCTAGGAGCAATGTGCTAGGAACTCCACTGTAGGAAACCCTGCAGTGGAATAAAGGAGATTTGAATTTAAATTTTCCAACAGCAGGAGGGAATCAAAAATGAAGGGAGGACGAATGGCCTGCAGAACAAATTATAGCATATTATGACCCAGCAACATGGGCTCAAGATGAGTAATGGGGATACAGGACCCCAATTTACCTGTTGAATAGTTTAATAAGACTCCAAGCAGTAGTGGAGGTGGTGTCAAATCATACCTCCGGTGCTTTAAAAATGTTGGCCAGGCAATATACACAAATGCGGGCATTTGTGTACCAAAACAGGATCGCCCTAGACCATCTGTTAGCAGAAGAAGGAGGAGTTTGTAGAAGATTTAACGAATTTAAGTGCTATGTAGAAATTGATGATTATGAGGAAGCTATCACAGAACTTGCAGAGGAAATTAAAAGAGTAGCTCATGTGCCAGTACAAAAGTAGAATTCAATCTTGAAAGCAGATTGGTAGGGTAACCACTTTGGAGGTGTTTGGAGGAAAAAGTTAGAGTTCATGTTGTTATGCTCAATTCGGAGACTTCTGTTTCTGCCTTGTATGATTTTGTGTTCTATTAGGCTAATTCACTCAGTGATTCAGGGGATGCAGATTGCAACAATGTCTCTAGATTCAGAATCAGCAAAATAGGAAAACCGAGATCTATAATGGTATTAAAAGCTAAATCGACCCCGTTAAAGAACAAGTATTTTAAAAGATTGAAATAGACCAGGAAATGCTAAACTTGAAAGAGAGTGTGAAAGACTAGAAGCAGTAATAGAAACGCTGGAAAAGTTTGAAGCAGGAAAGAGACAATGAGAAAAGCAAAATTCTGAAAGCTATAAAAGATATCAGGGCACAGCATTTTAAATAAAGCACGAATCATAATGATCAAGAAGAGAAATGGGGGATTTGTGATAAATAGGTACGATTCATGCTGATAAAAATTGAAACAGTAATCAATATTGACACAGTAATTAATATTTGAGAATAATAAAATAGTTAATAGTTAAAAGTTGTAATGCCAAAGAAGAGAGGGAGAGGAGGGGCTCCACCCCCCCCCCCCACCTCCCCCCTCTTCCCAGCAGATGTCCTCAAGGACCACAGGAAAGAAGATGAAGATACAGTTGCTAAAAATGAGCAAAACCCTGGTTAGGTTCCAGAAAATGCTAATTATAGGGGATTTATTGCCTTGATATGTAGATGCAGTGATACGTTAGTCTTGGCTTGCATTGTATTGGCTTGATGCACATCTGTAACCCAAAGGTAAATTAAAGGACAAAGAGGAAGAGGAGAGGTCTTCATCCAAAATGACCCCCAAAGACTTGTGCGACCACCAAACCGAGTGGTGGTGCGTGCATGATAAGCGAGGTAATGAGGGCAGAGATAGAGATATGACAAACCGAAAATGGGAGGAGATGGTATTGACACATGGCATATAAAGGGTAATTTTCACTTGGCAAGCTTGTACGTGATGTGGCAAGAGTCCCAGAACCCTGCACTCTGTACCCTGCGGTTATCGTTTGCTTATACACTATTATTGAAACCAAATTCTCCCTTATTTTAATCAAATGATATTGTATCCAATTTTATATTTTTTATTTTAACTATTCAATTAAAATTGTTACTACTTTAAATATTGTTTGGTTTTTTTATGATGGGATAATTGGGCAAACAAAATGATCCCAAAGCCATTTGCTCTCTGATATCTCCATGGGCAATCCTCTCCTTCTCCAATTGTTTTTCTGCTCCAGCTCTGTCATTTCCACAGCCAGGAAGGAGGTATCTCCCTGGCTTTTGTGCCAGGCACACAGGACCAGGCTCCCACATCCTCCTTGCCATCTGTCCTGTCCCTCACCCCTCCCTGTGCTGCTCCACATGGAAGCTGTGGGTGGGAAAAGATGGGAAGAGCCACGTTTGGGGGACAGCAGCGTTGCTCTGGTGTGTCTGTTTGTCACCCCTGCAGCTGTGTGAGGACAGGAGAAGCAGCAGAGGTGTCCCCATGAGCACTTTGTCCCCTGGCATGGAGGGAGCCAGCCCTGCCTGCTGGGGCCAGCCCGGTGGGAAGGCATCCCAGGGGAGCTGGAATGAGGAGAGCCACGACAACTGGAGGCAGTGTGACAGCAGGCAGTGGAGCAAAGTGCCTGTCCCGCTGCTGCTGCTGCTGCTGCTGCTGTGGCTGTGTGGGATGGTGGGAATGGGGCTGTGCTCTGGCTCCTCAGCTTCTGCATCCACAGGAACCCCATCACCCCCTGTGTGTTCAGCCTGGCCATGGCTGGCTCCACCTTCCTGCTCTCCATCACCATCACCCTGGGGATATTTTCTGTCCCAGAGAGCTTCTGCCACCAGCTGGGCTCGTGGGGTGTGACAGCTGGGCTGAAGGTCCCCATCCTCTTGGCTTTCACTGCCACTGTCTCCTCTCTGACAGCCCTCAGTGCTGT
Source organism: Melospiza melodia melodia (assembly GCF_035770615.1). Lineage (NCBI taxonomy): Eukaryota > Metazoa > Chordata > Aves > Passeriformes > Passerellidae > Melospiza > Melospiza melodia. The sequence continues at coordinate 54,967,553 of NC_086199.1, read as the reverse complement.
CACAGCTCTGTTTGTCCTCCCGTGTCCTGCTGGCCCTGCCCCTGCTCCCAGTGCTTCCCGGTGCTCCTGTGTGCCCTGCTCTGGCTGCTCTCCTTCCTGCTCACTGCCACCCTCCATTGCTGCCCTTTGGTGCCCATGGCCTTGGTGCTGAGCTGCCCCTTCTCAGTGCTCAGCCTGCCCTGTTCTGCTCTGGCCCTGCTGGCCAGGCTCCTGTGCTGCTCATGGAAACAGCTGCCAGGGAAGCTCTGTGCCCTGCTCCTGCTGCTCCTGTCATCTCCTTCCCCTTCCTCACTGCTGATTTTGGGCACTGGCTCTTGCTGAGGGCGTTTGACTTCTCTGTCTTTGCCCCCAGCCCCTCTCTCCATCTCACCTGTGCCCAGAGCTGTGCCCGCCCTCAGATTGACTGCCTGGCTGGGAGCTGTGCAAAGGAATTCACCCCCTCTGGTAGTGTTGCCTTGCAGAGGGCTTTTGAGGCTTTTGTGCCAGAGCCAGGGCATAGGGACAACACAGTGGAACCATCATCAGGTGGAATAATCATGAAAGAGAGTCATCACAATATAGAACAATAAAATATCCAGTGTTGGAAATGATCTCTAAAGGTCTTGGTGTTGAGCTCCTGGTCCTTCACAGGACATCCCAATAATCCCAGCCTGTGCCTGAGAGCATTGTCCAAATGCTCCTTGAGCTCTGTCAGGCTGGTGCTGTGTGCAGCAGGGGAACACCTGCCTGGGGCGGTTGTGGGTGCCATGAGGAATTCTCATGGAATGGTTTGGGTTGTGTCCTCTGGTTTATGGAAAATTTAGGAGGAAACCTCGAAATGGGATCCCTCTAGAAAACAAATTCAAGCAGCTCCCCTTCCCCAGCTGGTTCAGGAAAAGATTTCCTTCGAGAAAAGTTAAAAAACTGTTTATTTAACAAGGAGATATTCACCAGCATAAGAAATGAAAACAATATGAAACAATAAAATCTCTTGCTGTTCTGAAGAGTTGGCAAAATTCAGTCCTTGTTGTGGAGTGTAGTTTGGCTCACTCAGTCCCTTATCAGTCCCTCTGGTGCTGGAAAATGCCGCGTCCCAGGCCCCAGTGGGCCACAGGTGTGAGCTCCCAGTGCCCTTCTGGGTTTTCAGTCCAGAGCAGGTTTGAACAGTTCCAAGCAAAAGGAAAGCCACAGTCCAGGGAACTTCTCGGCCTCAGCCAGCTGAAAAAGCCTAAAAGCAAAGGAGATTTCTGTGTTGCATGTCTGTGCTGCAGACAGCATGGTCTGGGAGCAGGAATGGGGAGGAGTGAGCGCAGCTTCTGGAAACAAACTGCTGCATCTGCTCTGCCCCTCTTTGCTCAAGAACCAGTCTGAAATGTGCAAAACCTATTTCTGGGTGAAACAGATGAATGGGGATAAAATTCAGCTCATAAAGTCACGCAGGAGAGGTTGGAACCAACGGTAGAGATCATCTCATTCCATCTCTCCTTCTTCCATGGGCAGGGACAGCTAGGAAAACTTTTGCTTTGAAGTCTTGCTCTTTTGAAAGGAAGCTCGAGTAGGGAGTGGCCTGGGTGACAGTGGAGACAAGGAACATGTTGGGAAGCAGAAAAACTTCATGGAAGGATAATGGACCTTCTGCACTTGCCTTGGGAGGGACGCCCAGGCTGAGTTGTTTTTCCCTGAACAAGGGGTTCCACCATGGAAAGTTTTCTGTTTCCAATGGACAGGAGATGGGAGTCAGGGAGAGAAAAACCATATCAAAAGTCAAAGTCTCTTCTGTTAATTTTTACCAACTCTGTTAACAAATGCTCCTTAGGTGTTTAACCTCATGTGTGTCTACAAATCCTGACTGCACACATGACTTTCATTCTCACTTCCCTTCCCAGAAGCAGTGGCATGTTGGTTTCCCCTGGATTTAAGGCAGTGGGAAAAGGAGGGACAACTTCCCCCTGAGCAAGAGATGTGGCTGCTGCCCAGGTCTCTCCCAGCAGGAATCAGGAGCTCTTGGCACTGCCAACATCATCCCAACCATTGCAGGCATGTGCCTTAGGAAGGGCTCTGGTATGAGACAGGGACCTGCCCTGCTCCCAGACCAGCCAGAGGCTTTAGAATGGGATAAAAGAAGGAAATGAACCATTTTGGACAGTGTTTTACCAAAGCAGGCCCTGCAGTGAAGCCTGGATGTTATTTATTCCACTAATTCTGGGCCAGGAATTACCGCTCTGGAAACAAAGATCAGGAGAGGCTGGACTGTGGCTGGAGCTGCTGTGCAGAGTGGCTGTGCAGCTCCTCCTGAGGGTGGCCAGGTTCAGGATGGAGGTGCTCAAGGGCTTCCTTAGACATTGATGCTGGGGAACCAGAGGATGGATGGCCCCATTCTGCAGAAGAGCAGCATAACCCCCTAATTTCTGTGCAATTAAATGGTCCAAGCATCTGGTGATGGGAATTTCCATGTTTAAAGCTCTTTTTGTCCACCTGTTCCAGGCTTCAGTGGAGTTCACCTTTCATCCAGCACTTTGATATTCAGAAGGATTTAATTGTGGAATTCAAGAATGTGAGACATTCCCACTGAAAGGATTAGGGAATGTTGCTGTCCCTCCCCAGCTCTACAGCCCTACCTGGTGTCCCTTCCCATCAGCTGGGAATGCAGGGCTGGCTCTGCTGGACAGAAGGGGAAGGATGCTCCCTGTGATCCCAAGCCCTCTCCTGCCATCCAGAGGCACCAGCCCTGCAGGGATTTGGGAAATCACTGCCACGCTGTGCTGGGTTTGTCCCCAGGGATGAAGGTGTCCCATTCTTTGCAGGAAAGAGCTCCCTGGAAACACCATGGAACTCATCTGCTGAGCCAAAGGAGATGGAGTTCATTCCCTGGGGCTGAGGCCATGAGGGTCATTGCATGGGGAATAGAGCTGGGGAACAGCACTGAGCCCAGCTGCACTGCTTGGAGCCATGTGGATCCAGGAGGGAGGAGGAAAGCCATGCTGCAATGTGCTCCCTGCAGAGCATCCCAAAAAATCACCCAAGGCAATGCCCCTGCTCCCTTCTCCTGCATGAATACACCACCATGGGGAAGGTGATCCCATGGATATTTATTAATGAGAAGACTCAAGGAAACCCTCAGCCTCTGGCCGAGGTCCTTCAGCAGAGCAGTGGAAGGGATCAGCAGGCTCACATCCCCGTGTCCCTGAGGCATCATCGCTGTGGTCAGTTTTTTGTTTCTGCTCCTCAAAGACCCTCTGGAGGGAATCCCTGAGAGATCGCACTCTACAGAGCCTCCAGCAGCTCGCCATGGAGCAGGGTCTTGTGCACCACCCTGCCAAGAAGTAGATGAAGGGTTTGATGCTGCTGTTGATGCAGGTGAGCAGGAAAACCACCTGTGAGGACACATCGATGTAACCGAGCTGCTGCATAAAATGGCAGACGCTGAGGAGGAGAGTGAGGAGCACAGTGATGACGATAACGGTGTCGCGCCTCTTGTGTTGCTGCTGCTGGGAGTCCCACTTGGCCTTAAGGGAATCCATTGTGCTGGAAACGAGCATGGGTGCAACAAAGAAGAGCAGGATGAGGGTGTATATGGAGATGAGAGGCGCACGACAGTACTTCTCCTCGTGTGACGGGCACAGGAAAGTCACTGCAGGAATGACAGCAAAGAGAGCAAAGAAGGCACAAGATTGGACACTTCCGACCACCAACCACATGCACTCGGGAAGGTCATAGGGGCAGCAGCGCTGGAAGAGGTTGCGCACATAAAGCACAGTGATACTGCGTATCAGCTGAAACAGCCCCCAGTAGTAGGAGACCACTGACATCCGGAAAAGGAAACTCAGGTACAGCAGGGGCATAATATGAGAGCAGGACACATCCTCCACGAGGAAGAGAAGGGCAGAGAGGACTGTGAAGAGAAGGAAGAGGAAATCAGTGACAGCCAAGTCAAAGATGCCAGAGTTATGGCTTTGCAGGCTGAGGAGGCCGATGACAGCCCCGTTCCCAGCCAGCCCACAGAGGCAGATGAGCAGTGTCACACTGTGTATGGCCACTCTGGTGACATCTGTCTCACACAGATCATCTCCTTCAGTGGGTGAGGCAGGAGATGGGGACACGGTGGTCACCTCCATGGATGGACGCTGGGCAGGCAGTGGGATGTGGCCCCTGGCTGTGGTCAGAGTGGATGGGCAATGAGTGCTTGGAGAATCCAGGGATGGACCGTGTGGCTCCTCAGCAGCTCCCTGAGGTGGGAAGGATTCAGTGGGGAGGAGTGAGATGTGCAGGGAAGGAGGGCAGTGGAAATAGTGGAAATGGTGGGGTGGGAGAGGAAGATGGGAGGAACAGAGCAGCTGCTGCAGGAGAGGAAGGTGGGGTAGGGAGGAAGGCAAACATTCCACTGACCTGTTCCCTGTGGGGCAGCAGCAGGCAAAGGGCTCTGTGCAGATCAGCGGCGCTTCCTGGTCCCTCTTGCTCCTTTGGGATCCATGTCCTAAAGCGGCTCCTGCCAGGTCAGGGACATGAAGGAGAAAGTGCCCAGGTCACCAGGAGCTCCCCATTCCCGTCCTGCTGGCTCCTCTCTGTGCCCTGTCCTGGTGTTGCTCCCCAGCTTTCAGTGCAGTCCCAGGGCAGTCGCAAATTGCATCTTGGGCTACATCCAAATGTTGCTTCCTCCAAGACAATTATCTTGGGGTTTTTTGCAACAGAGAAAGTGTTTTTTTGTCAAAAGGTCCTAAATGAAATATTCTGCACATGGTTTATTTCTTCCTCATTAGGAATATTCCTTCTCAGCTAAACCTCCCATATTCTGACTGCCTTCCATCTCCTGACAGGCTTTTACCAGTCCTCATATCTCATGCCTGAGCAGTCATAGCTATGATAAAATAGAAGCATAAAATATCCAGAGTTGGAACGTAGCCACAAGGTTCATGGAGTTGAGCTCCTGGCCCTGCTCAGGACATCCCAACAATCCCAGCCTGTGCCTGAGAGCATTGTCCAAATGCTCCTTGAGCTCTGTCAGGCCTGGTGCTTTTTGCAGCAGGGGAACTCCTGTCTGGGGTGGTTGTTGGATGACCTGAGGAATCCTCATGGAATGGTTTGGGTTGGAAGGAACCTTAGAGATCCTCTCATTCCATCTCTCCTTCTGCAATGGGCAGGGACATCCAGGAAAACTTCTGATTTGAAATCATTTCTCTTTTGAAAGGAAGCCCCGGGAGGGAGTCGCCTGGGTGACAGTGGAGACAAGGAAGGTGCTGGGAACTTGGAAAAATACATTGAGGATCATGATCTTGCTGCACTTGCCTTGGGAGAAGCCCCTTGGCTGAAATGTCATTCCCTGGATAAGATGATGTGGAAAGTTCCTACTCTCCACTGGGCAAAAAAACGGGAAACAGGGAGAGAAAAATCCTTTCAGATGTCAAAGTCTCTCTGTTCTCTTAATTATAATCAATTCCTTAGGAGTTAGAAATGCTTATGAGCATTATAAATGTTCCTAAGATGTTAAACCTCATGTGTGTCTCAAAGTTTCACTCCACAGAAGGCTTTCACTCTCAGTTCCCTTTCCAGAAGCAGTGGCACATTGGTTTCCCCTGGATTTAAGGCAGTGGGAAAAGGAGGGACAACTTCCCCCTGAGCAAGAGATGTGGCTGCTGCCCAGGTCTGTGCCAGGAGGAATCAGGAGCTCTTGGCACTGCCAACATCAACCCAATCATTGCAGGCACGTTCCTTAGGAAGGGCTCTGGTATGAGACCGGGACCTGCCCTGCTCCCAGACCAGCCAGAGGCTTTAGAATGGGATAAAAGAAGGAAATGAACCATTTTGGACACTGTTTAACAGGGACAGGCCCTGCAGTGAAGCCTGGATGTTGTTTATTCAACAAATTTGGGGTCCAATATTACCCTGATGAAGGCAAACAAAAACCATGAATGCAAATCTGATTGAGGGGTAGTTACAGAATGACAAAGATCAGGAGAGGCTGGACTGTGGCTGGAGCTGCTGTGCAGAGTGGCCGTGCAGCTCCTCCTGAGGGTGGCCAGGTTCAGGATGGAGGTGCTCAGGGGCTTCCCTGGACACTGATGCAGGGGAACCAGAGGATGGATGGCCCCATTCTGCAGAAGAGCAGCATAACCCCCTAATTTCTGTGCAATTCAATGGTCCAAGCATCTGGTGATGGGAATGTCCATATTCCATGTACTTTCTGGATACAGGCACAGGAGTTCAGTGGAGTTCACTATCAACACTGCACTTTTCTCAGAAAGATTAAGTTCTGGAATTGAAAAATGTGAGACATTCCCACTGAAAGGATAAGGGAATGTTGCTGTCCCTCCCCAGCTCTACAGCCCTACCTGGTGTCCCTTCCCATCAGCTGGGAATGCAGGGCTGGCTCTGCTGGACAGAAGGGGAAGGATGCTCCCTGTGATCCCAACCCCTCTCCTGCCATCCAGAGGCACCAGCCCTGCAGGGATTTGGGAAATCACTGCCACGCCGTGCTGGGTGTGTCCCCAGGGATTAAGGTGTCCCATTCTTTGCAGGCAAGAGATCCCTGATGAAAACACCATGGAACTCATCTGCTGAGCCAAAGGAGATGGAGTTCATTCCCTGGGGCCGAGGCCATGAGGGTCATTGGCATGGGGAATAGAGCTGGGGAACAGCACTGAGCCCAGCTGCACTGCTTAGAGCCATGTGGATCCAGGAGGGAGCAGGAAAGCCATGCTGCAATGTTCTCCCTGCAGAGCATCCCAAAAAATCACCCAAGGCAATGCCCCTGCTCCCTTCTCCTGCAGGAATGCACCACCATGGGGAAGGTGATCCCATGGATATTTATTAATGAGAAGACTCAAGGAAACCCTCAGCCTCTGGCCGAGGTCCTTCAGCAGAGCAGTGGAAGGGATCAGCAGGCTCACATCCCCGTGTCCCTGAGGCATCATTGCTGTGGTCAGTTTTTTCTTTCTGCTCCTCAAAGACCCTCTGGAGGGAATCCCTGAGAGATCGCACTCTACAGAGCCTCCAGCAGCTCGCCATGGAGCAGGGTCTTGTGCACCACCCTGCCAAGAAGTAGATGAAGGGTTTGATGCTGCTGTTCATGCTGGTGAGCAGGAAAACAATGTGGGATGACACAGCGATGTACCCAAGCTGCTGCAGGAAATTGCAGAGGCTTAGGATGAGAGTGAGGAGCACAGTGAGGAAGACAGAGATGTCACTCCTCATGGGTTGCTGCTGCTGGGAGCCCCACTTGGCCTTAATGAAATCGATTGTGCTGGAAATGACCACGGGTGCAGCAAAGAAGAGCAGGATGATCGTGAACACAGAGATGAAAGTCGCCCGGCAGCGCTCCTGCTCTTGTGATGGGCACAGGAAAGTCACCGTGGGAATGACAGTGAAGAGAGCAAAGAAGCCATAGGATTTGGCACTGTTTGCCACCAACCACATGCGCTCAGGAGGGTTCCAGTGGCAGCACAACTTCCATATCTTGTACATGTACCGCACGGGGCTGTTGACCATCAGCCAGAACAGTGCCCAGTAATACGAGGACACAGACAGCTCAAAAAAAAACTGTATGTACAGCCTGGGCATGATATGAAAGCAGGACACGTCCTCCACCAGGAAGAGGAGGGCAGAGAGGACTGTGAGGAGAAGGAAGAGGAAGTCAGTGACAGCCAGGTCAAAGATTTCGTTTTTGCAGCTTTTCAGGCTGAGGAGGCCGATGACAGCCCCGTTCCCAGCCAGCCCACAGAGGCAGATGAGCAGGGTCACACTGTGTATGGCCACATTTGTCACATCTGCCTCACACAGATCTTCTCCTTCAGTGAGTGAGGCAGGAGATGGGGACACGGTGGTCACCTCCATGGATGGATGCTGGGCAGGCAGTGGGATGTGGCCCCTGGCTGTGGTCAGAGTGGATGGGCAGTCAGTGCTTGGAGAATCCAGGGATGGACCATGTGGCTCCTCAGCAGCTCCCTGCAGTGGGAAGGATTCAGTGGGGAGGAGTGAGATGTGCAGGGGAGGAGGGCAGTGGGAATGGTGGGGTGTGAGAGGGAGTTGGGAGGGTTGGGGTTGTTTGGCAGGACATTGCTAAAGAAGGGACAATAAACATTTTCACCTCCCCTGAAGTTGCTTAAAGATTACCAGGGCAGAAAGATAAAAGGATATATAGGTGTGGACACAGGATGATAAACATGGCTGGAATCACGGGGGACAGTGATAAGGAGGCCCACAGTAATTTGGGGTAAGTTCTGCAACAAGAAGCAAGAGCACATGGTGAAAAGAAAAGTTCAAGGCAAGACCACCTTTAATATCAGAGCACTCGGTGAATACGAACTCCAGGGACCCCTCTCAGTGAACCTCCTTGAGCATCAAAGGATGTTCAGTGGGAAGTGGATGCCAGGAAATGAGTTCTAGTAAAATGGTTCTTCTGTACTGGACAAGAACAAATTTTTAATGTCTACGTATGGCTATAGTGGATAAAATCACTGTTGCAAAGTCTCACAATACACATACAAATAAGGAGGGATCCTTCTGCATGTCCTGCTGCCTAATACTTCACTTGGCAACACCATTAGTTGGTGTTAAGAGCTTTGGTGTCAGTCCTCATCCATGCCATGCCATGCCATGCCTCCCATCGCCTCCCATGCCATGCTATCCCATGCCATCCCATCCCATCCCATCCCATCCCAGTTCCTGGGTTCCCAGTCCCTGGCCTCTCTCTGGCTGCAGGTGTGGCCTGTTGGGCTCTGCTGCTCTCCAGTGGGAGATTTGGGATTGGTGGCACCCAGAGCCCTCCTGCCCCCTCCAGCCCCTGTCTGCCTGATGCCTTGGGCTGGCTCCCTGGAACAGAGGCCAGAGCAGGTGAAGAGAATAAAAGGAGGCTTTGATGAAAGGCCTTCAAAAGGTTCACCCTGGTCTCTCCAAGCCTCCGAGAGGGGCTGCACCCAAAATGGACAATGGTCACTAGTTTTTCAGACAGATATCAGTTTGGTCCATTAAAAAATTTGGGGTTAATCCTCCAATTACAGCTTCAAGGAATGAAGTCATTTAGCCCCAGTTTGCCCTCCCCCAATTCACTTTTGTCTTTACTTTTCCATGCTGATGGCAGTGTCCTTGAATTTCAGGCCTAGAGGGATTGTTTTGTCTGACCAAAATGTGCAGACAGTTAACTAACACTTTCCATGGAGTTTAGAGTTATGCACTAATGCAGTACAGGATATGAAAAATAGAAAGGCTAAAATCCTAAGGCATCATGCCCCCTCTGACATTCTCTAGAAATTCCCCCCAGGCTGCCTTCGCCTCCAGACAGCCCCGCTCCTCTCCTGCCCCACTCAGGAGCCCCAGCAGTGTTTCTGCTCCTCCTGGCAATTCCATACTTCTGCAGTGCAATGAACAGCAGTGGGGCCATCCCTGTAGTGCCTCTTGTTTGTGTCCAGAGGAGGTTGGGGGACTGGAGAGCAGGGATGGAGCTGGGGAGGGGCATCTCCAAGAGAAAGACGGCCCCAAAGCCTTCCGGGGCAGGCTGGGGTGAGCAGCCCGTGGGGAGGGAGTGGAGCCTGAGGCCCGGGGCTGGGAGGGATGGGAAGGACGGGAGGTGGGTGGGCTGCATGGGGAGTGGGATGGGAGGGTGGTGTGGGAGGGGTGGGACATGATGGAGCTGCTGGGAAGATGTGGTGGGAAGGTGTGGGGTGTGGTGGGAAGGTGTGGGGTGTGGTGGGGCTGGAGAGAAGGTGTGGGGTGTGGTGGGGCTGGAGAGAAGGTGTGGGGTGTGGTGGGGCTGGAGAGAAGGTGTGGGATGTGGTGGGGCTGGAGGGAAGGTGTGGGATGTGGTGGGGCTGGAGAGAAGGTGTGGGGTGTGGTGGGGCTGGAGAGAAGGTGTGGGGTGTGGTGGGGCTGGAGAGAAGGTGTGGGGTGTGGTGGGGCTGGAGGGAAGGTGTGGGGTGTGGTGGGGCTGGTGGCCTCAGGGAAGCCCCAGGGAGGGGGGTGATGCCCCGTGGAGCCCATGGTGACAAACACAGGTGTCACCCTGCTCCTGGAAGGGGGTGGCTGTGTGGAGGGTCACGGCCTCCTCCTCTCCTTGCTGCTGCACCACCTGAGCCTGCTGAGGGAGCAGCTGAAGGCAGTGGAGAGGAAGAATTTCGGAAGGCAGAGATACAATTGCACCTGGCTCACAAAATTAAAAATTAAAGATCTCAGGGGATATCTCTGGTGTGGCACTCACAGAGCACTCAGGGTGGGGAATGCTGAGCCCCTGGTCCATCGTATCCATACCAGCCCAGCTCTGGCACTGGGGATCGTGGTTGCTGCAGGGAGCACAAGCCATGGCTGTGTCCCCTCTGACACCAAGACGTTTAAGTATCACAGCTAAAATGTGTTAGACTAATAAAAATTTTGAGTCAAAATTATGAACATATTGGAAATATATTTGCCATAGACGTGTTTAAAGAAACAGTAATTTTATCGGCATTTTTATACACTGTAACATGAAAGATTTTTTCTGGATACTCCCAATATTGCCCCCAGTTTTTTTTATATCAAGGTAAGGCTGTTTTGTTCGTTTTTATTCCTACCAGAATATGTTGTCTCTCTTAGTTTAATAGATAACCTGCGAGGTTTTTACTGCTAAACAATGTTTTAATTAATTTTATGTCCTGGTTAGACATTTCCTACAAATTAAGTTTTCTGAGGTGCACAAGCCTAGGAAATAGCTCTCTTATTGCCATTGCAATTTATCTCTTGCAATTTATTAACTAAGTCTTCTTGTACGTATTGTCCTCTGAAATCCTAATTCTCTCAAGATATCATTCTTATTCTATGATGTCCAATTAATTTCTATTTATATGAAAATCATTAAAAATACTTTATTTAATTTTGTTCCCCAACTCTTGACTCAAATCTCGAAGGGCTATGGGTCAATTGAGTTTTCTACTGACACTCAGCCAATACAGATCTAAATCAAAAGCAGGTAAAAAACCACAGTCAATTATGCCTTGACTAAATAAACATAGTTTGTTATTAAATTTCAAAACAGTCACAGAATTCCTGGCTAACCACCTCTCTGTCCCCTCCCTCCAGACACATTCCCGGCTGGCAGCAGCAGCCAGAGGAAGCCGGGAAGCGCTGGCAGAGGGGGCAAAGGCAGTTCGGGGTTCACGGTGCTGTTTATTGATATCAGACCTCAGTGGGATGCAGGAACCAGGTGCCAGGGGGAATTCTGGGGTCACAGCCGTGTTGGGAAGGATGCATTTGGGGCTAAAGTGCTCCAGGACCTGTGAGGGAGGGTCAAAGCTCCAATCATGCTCCAATGTGCTCTGTGCAGAGCATGCCTAACACATGGCCCTTGTCAAATGTCCCTGCTCCCTTTTCCTGCAGGAATATAGAGCAGGAGGGTGATAGCATGGATGTTTAATAATCTGCAGGCTCAAGGAAAACTTCAGTCACTGCCCCATGGTCCTGCATGGGGGCACTGAAGTGTTCAACAGGCTCAGATCCCCCTGTCCATGGTGGCATCATTACTGGGGGCAGTGCTCCCTTCTGGCTCCTCAAACACCTTCTGGAGGCACTCCCTGAGGGACCCCATGGAGCAGCACCTCCAGCACTTTGTTACTGAGATGTAGATGAAGGGGTTGATGCTGCTGTGCATGCAGGCAAACAGGAGAACAACCCGGGAGGACACAGTGGTGTAGCCGAGCTGCTGCAGGAAATTCCAGAGACTGAGGGGAGAGTGAGGAGCACAGCCAGGAAGACAATGATGTCAAGGCTCTTGGATTGCTGCTGCTGGGAGCTGCCCTTGAAGTGAATGAAGAGGATTGTGCTGGAAATGACCATGGATGGAGTAAAGATGAGGAAGTTGAGGAATGTATAAGGAGATGAGAGCCCCGCGGCAGCAGAGCTTGTGTTCCTGTGACTGGCACAGGGAATTCACCGCAGAAATGGCAGCGATGGCAGTGATGGAAAGGGCCCAGAGTATGGCACTGACCACCACCCATGAGAGGCCCTTGGGAAGGTGGCAGAAGAGCCCAGGTGGGCAGAGCATGGACCTGCCCCTCTCGATGCTGATGCCGTCAGCCGGTACAGCCCTACGCTGTGGAACATCAGGAAGAGGAGAAAAAGGAAGCGTATGGATGCTGGGGACATCATGGAGGAGCAGGAGAAATCCTCCTGCAGGAAGAGCAGAGTGGAGGGGACCATGAAGATGAGGAAGAGGAAGTTGATGAGGGCCAGGTCAAGGATGTAGGCAGTGATGGGTTTCATGGTGTCCCTGTGGATGCGGAACCCGAGGACCCAGAGCACAGCCCCGTTCCCAGCCAGCCCACAGAGGCAGATGAGCAGTGTCACACTGTGTGTGGCCATGCTGGGGACATCTGTCTCACACAGATCATCTCCTTCAGTGGGTGAGGCAGCAGATGGGGACACAATGCTCACCTCCATGGATGGATGCTGGGCATGCAGTGGGATGTGGCCCCAGGCTGTGGTCAGAGTGGCTGGGCAGTCAGTGCTTGGAGAATCCAGGGATGGACCATGTGGCTCCTCAGCAGCTCCCTGCAGTGGGAAGGGTTCAGTGGGGAGGAGTGAGATGTGCAGGGCAGGAGGGCAGTGGAAATTGTGGAGTGGGAGAGGGAGGTGGGAGGGTTGGGCTGGTTAGCAGGAGGCTGATAAATAACATAAAGAATAAACATTTTCAGTTCTTCTGAAGTTGTCCAAAAGTAAAGTGGCCAAATAATAAAAGGATGTAAAGACTGGCACACGAGATGATAAATGTGGCTGGAGCTGCCAGTGTAGAAGCAGATAAGGAGGCCTGCAAGATAAGGAGGTAATTGGGCCAATTCTGGAACAAGAAACAACACTGCTTGGCCAAAGTTCAAGGCAAGGGCACCTTTAATATGGCAGCATTCATTGAATATGACCCCCAGAGACACCCCTCTTCAAAAACCTCCAGGATTATAAAAGGACTTCCAGGATGAGTTGGATGCATGGAAATGAGTTCTAGAAAATGGTGGTTTTGTATTAGAAAAGAAATACTTTTTAATGCCTACATGTGGTTCTAATGGATAAATACCAAGTTGTAAAGTCCCACCATATACACAACACAAGAATAGATCCCTCTGTGTCCTATGCAGGTCGAGAATTCCTGCTTCCTCATGCTTTGCATTGTGTCAGAAAGTTTGTTCTGGCCCATTTCAGTATTAGGATACAGATGGGATGCACAGGAGAAGAGAGAGGAGCTGTGGAGGGCCCTGCAGTCACCGGGAGAGGGTGGCAGGAACAGAGCAGCTGCTGCAGGAGAGAAAGGTGGGGTAGGGAGGAAGGCAAACATTCCACTGACCTGTTCCCTGTGGGGCAGCAGCAGGCAAAGGGCTCTGTGCAGATCAGCAGCGCTTCCTGGTCCCTCTTGCTCCTTTGGGATCCATGTCCTAAAGCGGCTCCTGCCAGGTCAGGGACATGAAGGAGAAAGTGCCCAGATCACCAGGAGCTCCCCATTCCTGCCCTGCTGGTTTCTCCCTGTTCCCTCTCGTGGTGCTGCTCCCCAAGGCTCGGTGGGGTCACAGGGCAGACAGAAGGGGTTTTACAACATTGGGTACCTCAGAGCTCCACTCCCTTGGAGCTGTTTATCTTGAATTTTTATTTCTTTGCTACAAAGTAATTGGCTTTTGTCAAAAGTCCACGTGAAGAATTTTGCAAATGGCTCCTGATTTTCTTCTGATTACAAACACTCCTTCCCTGCAGGACGTCCCTTTCTCCAACTGCCTTCTCCCTCCCAAGAATTACTACCATTTCTTGTTTCTCTTCCCATAGGAATCATTATCCCTCCAGCTCCAGAGTGTTACTGGTGGCACTGGAATGCTGGCAGTGATGTTGAATTATCTGTTTGCTTGTCAGAAACAACTCCCATTCTGGAAATAGCTCCAGAATCATTGCTAAAGCCTGCCCTGGGCCCAAAGGAGCACAATTGAGAAAAGAATTCACATTTTTGTTATTGTCCCCCAGGCTCACAGAGCCCAAGGGAAGGACAGCACTCAGTTGCTTGCAGCCAGGTCATTGGCACTTAGAGCCCACCCTGATTACTGCCAATCCCCTTGATGATGCAATGAAAGCTATTAGAGACCAGGTTTGGGCTGCTGTGATTCCCTTTCCAGCCCTTCATTGGGGCTTATCCTCCTCAGGCCTCAGACTTGGCTGCACTTGTGTTTGTTTTTACCTGACCCCATCCCTCTGGGCAGCCTGTGCCAGGGCCTCAGCACCCTCACAGGGAAGGATTTCTTCCCAATATCCAATCTGACCCCACCCTCTGTCAGTGGGAAGCCATTCCCCCTTGTCCTGTCACTCCATGCCCTTGTCCAAAGTCCCTCTCCAACTGTCCTGGAGCCCCATCAGATCCTGGATCATGAAGTGTTTGCCCTTGAAAGGACTGGGCTGGTGAGGGGATGTGAGATTCCATAGCTGGGGACACCAACACGGTGTCAGCAGGGAACAGAGGTGACAGTTCTGGTCCCAGGACCAGCAGTTTCCAGGAGGAGCATCCCAGATCCCTGAGGCACATGTCAGCCTGGGTAGCCTCAGCTTTTTAGGAATTCCTTCTAATTCACTGTAGTCTGCTGACTGATTGCCAAGAGATTGTGGAAGAGGACTCAAATGAAAACTGCAACTTTCTAAGGATTAAAGCCAAGACAGCAGCGTGGATTTGCCTCTTCTCGGGAGAAATGCCATTGCTGACATCCTAAATCATCCCCATGCTGTGTGCCAGTGCTCCAGCTTGCACAGAGAATTTATTATTGCATTAATCTTCTAGGAAACTGTATGGTGAAGGTGAAAAACCTCTGAAATTGCAGTATACAAGGGGGAAAACTAGATTTGAATCAGAAATCGAAGTTTAACAGGAAATTTGTAGTGCAGAGTCCTTAGGATCCACCTCAAGAACGAGAGAGGGTAAGTTCAGGCTGTTCAAAAGATAAAATTTAAGGATTGAGGTTGCTATAAAATATAATACAAGTGGAGATGGAGCCCAAGTGCTCTGGGCACAGGTGTGGTTGCTGAGGCTCTCTCCCGTTGCTCATTTCCCGGGCAGAGTGCAGAGCAGCTGAGGAGCAGAGCCCTGAGCCCGTGGCAGGCTCTGAGGCAGCTGCCTGTGTGTGAGAGCCCTGGAGAACACGAGGCAGCACGGAGAGCAGGGGCTGTGGCAGGAGCTGGGACAGAGCCCGCGCCGGACGCTGCTCGGGCTCAGCCCGCGGGCTGCGCTCCCCTTTCCCAAGGGACCATTCCAGGGAACCTCCTGCAGATCCCGGCCCAGGGACAGCAGCTGGAGCCTGGCAGCTGAGGGCAGGGCACTGCGGGCAAGTTCTCCAGGCTGCCAGAGGAAACCAGCTCAGAGTCTTCTCTTCCACCTTCACCAGGGCCCCCTCATTGGGTGGAACCTGGTTATTGATTTTGGGGGCAGAACTGAGGTCTGTAGGGAATTCAAACCTATAAACACTGTGGGAAAAGGGAGGGAATATTGAAATGAATGTCCTGCTGAAGGAATCCAGCAGCTCAGTGATATCAACTGACACCTGAGAGTTCAGCTCAGATCCATCCCAATGCCATTTGCTCTCTGACACCTTCATGGGCAATCCTCTCCTTTTTCAATTCCTTTTCTGGTCCAGCTGTGTCATTTCCACAGCCAGGAAGGATGTATCTCCCTGGCTTTTGTGCCAGGCACACAGGACCAATCTCCCACATCCTCCTTGCCATCTGTCCTGTCCCTCACCCCTCCCTGTGCTGCTCCACATGGAAGCTGTGGGTGGGAAAAGATGGGAAAAGCCACGTTTGGGGGACAGCAGCGTTGCTCTGGTGTGTCTGTTTGTCACCCCTGCAGCTGTGTGAGGGCAGGAGAAGCAGCAGAGGTGTCACCATGAGCACTTTGTCCCCTGGCACGGAGGGAGCCAGCCTGTCGGTTTCTTGGCTGTTTAGGTGGCCTGGAAAGGCCCAGAGTGGCCTTGGACAGTCTGGCGCTTCAAAGGACGAGGAGAGACTTCAGATCTTTTCTCGGTCTCGGTGTTTATTAATTGTTTATCTAAAAGATTTTCTTTCAGCCTAACAGAGGTCTGCACAGCAAGCCAGCCATGGGCACACTGCGAGCCCCTAGGGCAGTCACTTATCTTTATATTCGAAGTTACGTGTACAATATTTATAATTTTTCTCCAATACCTTCTACCCTTATTAACTAGTGCACTTCTAGCAATAACCAATCTCAAAGTGCCAACATCACCACAGAAGATAGAAACCAAGAAGAAGAAGAACAAAACACGCCCCAATTCCTCCATCTTACTTCTTTAGACTCCCCTGTACAGAAATCTTAAACTCTGTATTTTATACTCTAATTAATTTATCTCTTCACCATTCACCCCAGTGAAATCTTCCCATCTTCATACAAGTGTCGTCTTCTGTGTAAGATCAAAGTCTTGCTACTAGACACTTCTAGCAACATTCCAAGACTCCCGAGCACCCCAAGAGTAGTCTCAGCCACTCTGCACCTCAGTCCTGAGGTGCTGAGATCCCACACCAGCCCTGCCTGCTGGAGCCAGCCCGGTGGGAAGGCATCCCAGGGGAGCTGGAATGAGGAGAGCCACGACAACTGGAGCCAGTGTGACAGCAGGCAGTGGAGCAAAGTGCCTGTCCCACTGCTGCTGCTGCTGCTGCTGCTGCTGCTGTGCCTGTGTGGGATGGTGGGAATGGGGCTGTGCTCTGGCCCCTTTGGCCAACAGCAGTGCCCACCCTCTGACTGACTTCCTGGCTGGGAGCTGTGCCAAGGAATTCACCCCCTCTGTTAGTGTTGCCTTCCAGAGGGCTTTTGAGGATGTACCAGAGCCAGGGAACAGGGACAACACAGGGGAGTCACCATCCAGTGGAACCATCATGAAAGAGAGGCATCTTAAAATAGAACCATAAAATATCCAGAGCTGGAAGGGACCCACAAGGATCATGGAGTGGTATAGTTGTTACCCTCTGCAAGAGGCCCAGGTAAACCTGAGTGGGAATGAAAATGCAACACATAAAAATCAGGCTGCCAGCTGTTAATCAAAGTTCACCATGTTCTTAACTCTGTCAGCAAAAGATGTTGTTTACATGTGTTAAATAGAAGATTCTAAATGGAATGCAACATTGGCAGCAGATGAGGAATTAGTTCTGATGTTTTGTTCTTCTGTGAAAATAAGTGAAAGGTATATCTGATAGCAGCCAAATCTAAAATCTGCACAGAGTCATCCTTTAACATTGATACCCTTTTATGCCACTGCGCAGAGTCACCTCCATGCCAAATCACTGCAGCTTTGTGTGTTTTGCTGGATGCCTCTGTAAAAACAGTTGGTCTGTTGACAGGAGTCAGTGCTGTGGTGTCAGCTTTCCATACAGGGGGAGGTTTCCCATATCTGTCCATAAATTATGTGAAGGATAATTGATAGGTAATTGCCAAAAAAATTTTGCAAGCATGGTTTGAAAACTGGTGTCCTCTGATAGCAGCCATGCCACATTGTCTTTCCTTGCAGGTATGTAGATGGTATGTGGATCCTGGCCACTGAGAGTTTGTTGTCGCTCTCTGCCTTTCTTAACCAAGAATGAGAACATATCATTAACAGTGCACACAGTCTTTGTTGCTGTGTAAGGCAAGCATAACCATTCTAACACTTGCAAAGGGTCTTTATCATTAACAAACCATGGAAACAAAACAGCTGAAGGTTGAAATTTGCTAGGAGTTATAGCAGGTACACAGATTTGTCAGGATCCCATCTCCAATTCTGTCAGTTTTCTATTGCTTGAGCACAGTGTGCAAGGGCAGTTTTAGCTTCTGGGGTCAATTGTCGAAGTGAGTACAGTTGAGGGTTTCTTCTGAGTAAGCTAAATAAAGGGTGTAAAAGTTCTGTAGACAAACCAAAAACAGGACACAATCAATTAAAGGAACCTAGCAGTTTCTGTAGTTAATTTCAAGTTAGGGTATCTTTAACACAATGCCTTAAAGACTGAGGGCTGATGGTCTGTTGAGTAATTCTCCATCCTAGAGGATGCCATGGGGACTCATGATGAGTCCTGCATTTTGAATTGCCTTCATTACAGCTACCTGAATAGAACATAAAATGGATTGATCATGAGCTGCGAGTAAAATGTCATCCATATAGTGATATATGGTGCAGTAGGAAATTTATGACAAACAGGCTGTAGGGCAAGATCAACTACCCTTTGGCAACACCTGCCTTGTGGCAGTACAGTCCAGTGAAATCTCTTCATTGGTTCTGGGTGGTTTAAGGCAGGCATGGAAAAGGCAAACTGAGGTGCATCATCAGGATGTAGAGGCATGGGGAAAAAAAAGAATTTTAGCTCTAAAATTAGTCAGGGCCAATTGACGGGAATCATTGTGGGTGATGGAAGCCCAGGCTGCAGATCCCCCATAGGTTCCCCATTTATTGCCCATAGATCCTGTAATAATTGTGGATTGCCATTTTGCTTACGTGCACAGAATATATGGGTGTGCCAGGGGCTAGAAGATGGATTGATATGGCCTAAAGACAAGCGTTCTTCCACAAGCTGTTTTAAGTTTAGTAGCTGTTCCTTTCCTAGGGGCCATTGTTTGACCCACACAGGGTCTTCAGTCCGCCATGTGAATTTACATGTGTCCAGTACTTGATTTTGGAACGGCTGATCAATGGCCCCTATGAAAAGGCCCTGCTGTGAGGCTGAGTCTATTTATATGGTTGTTCCAAATTGTCCCAGAACATCTCTTCCCCATTACATGTGTGGTATAGAGGCAATGAATGGGGCAGTCCAGGCAGTTTGCCCATCAGAGCCAAGGACAAGGCAAAGGTGAGTGCTCTGTCTAGGGCGCTGCATCCCTCCCACCCCAATCAGGGATGATGCACAGCTGATTGTGGGCCAATTACTAGGCCATTCATTAGTTTTAATGATACAGACATCAGCTCCCCTATCATCAACCCCTTTAAATCTTTTGCCATCTAACATTGGGCTAATTAGAATTGGCTGAGCTGTTCTAATAGAGCTTGTCCAGAAAATCTGTGGCTGACCTGTGGTGTCGAAGTTATCTGTGGCACTTTTGCCCTTGCCACTAGGGGTTTTGTTGGGGAAGGGAATAAGGTGTGATATACGTTGACCTGCAGGGATAAAGCAGGGTGGCGTGGGGGCCCATAGTATAATCTGTATTTTGCCCTCATAATCTGAATTAATAATTTTGGGCAGTACAAAAAGTCCCAACCTGGTGGCAGAGGAATGTCCTATTAACAAAGCATGAGTGTTATTACCAAGGGGTCCCCAGACCAAAATGTAGGAGCTAAATGTACCAAAGATGTCATTAGAGTTATGGATTCTCGTGAAGGCAAGATCCAGCCTGGGAGTGCCTGCAGTTGTAGGCAGGAGCTCACTTGCTAAAAGTCTTGTCTTGAATTGTTTTTGATTCTCAGGGGCACGTGGACCGGCCACCAGTTGAAAGTTTCCTGGCTGTGTAGCATTCCAATTCACAGGGTACTGGGAGTGGCAGTCAACAGCCCAATGCTTTCTCCTTCCACACCTGGACAATCTTTAGATGGTATTTTTATCCCACCCCCTTGTTGAGGGCAATCCTTTTTAAAATGACCCATCGAACCACATTTAAAACAGCCCCCTGCCCGCGTGTCCAGAATGCGAAATGTGCAGTTAAAGCCGCTGCTACAGAATTAGTGTTATCAGCAGCAGTTCCCACATTTTGGTATGCTCTGACCATATCTGCTATGTGGGTTATGAACAGCGAGCAATGCATTTCTACAATCTTTGTTTGCATTTGTAAAAGCAAGCAGCTGCAACAGGATAACTCTGGCCTCATCACTGTTGACCCACCAGGAGAGCGCGTCTTGTAGTCTGTCCAGGAACTGCATTAATAACTCTGCTGGAGCCTGTAAAGGCTTAGCAAAAGACAGGTTAGAATCTATACCCATCCCTGGGAGTCGCCGCAGGGCCTGCAGGGCTAGGCAAGCAATGATATCACATGCATCACACGAGTGGCCTGCCTGCACTGCACAGACTGCAGAGGGACCCTCTCCGGTCAGCTGCACAACAGGGTCTGGTGCATTTCTGTCCTGCAGCGCTTCTGCCTGCGCTGTACACAGCTCTTGCTAATCTGAGCCAGACTGCAAACTGAGTCACTGTTAGGATCATTTTCATGATGCTTTTCCATTATGCTTTTCATGGGGAGTGAGGATGTACGTGGTCCTGAAAGATCGTAGGTGGCTTAGGCCGTGATGGGAGGATATGCCGCTTTCTTTTACTAGCGCCCTCAGTTCTGTAATTACTTTATAGTCTAGCTCCTGATGTGCCGGCCAATGCTTCAGCTCATCTATTACTGGGCAGGCTGTAAGGCCACCAAATCACCCTCCTCAAAGCAGCTTCCTTCCATTTTTGCCAGTGCTGGACTGCTGCATGGCCATCTAGGGCAGGAAGTGAGCCGCTGCCCACTTGTGAGATGAGAGTTCCGCACACAGGGGTCCCACCGTGCAGGAACTTTTATCGGGGTAAGGCAATCCCCCAGGGCCTGGGTTGATCTCAGGGTAAGGCAATTCTGCAGGGTTTGGATTATTCTTGGGGTCATATACGGCTTCTAGTGGCACTGAGGGTTTGGGGGAATTAATGTCCAAAGCTGCAAAATGGCCGACATTCGCGTGACTTCATTTAATGGCCGCCATGATTGTCCCCCATGTAGCGAGGTGCCCGCAACCTTTGGCACTGCTGTACCTGGCGATATCAAAAAGTCTCTGCTGTATTGCTTGCCAGGTTGCTAATCCCGCTAAAGGGAAAATCTTTAACTTGATTAGACACCCAGTCCAGCAAGGTCCTTAGTTTCACATCAGCCATATTAATCGATTGCTGATGTAGGAGCCGCTTTACCTAGCCCAAGCTCCTACTTTGTTCCAGGGATATTCCACTCCAATACATTCTCCCACAGGCCTACTCACCCCCTAGGAGAGGTTGGCGCAATTTTAAATTCCTGAGTTCCTTCCCGAACTTCTCTCGGATCCTTCACTGAATACTTTTCCCAGATTTTCTCGGATGGCTCCTTGACCTAGTGGAAGCTGCTACTGGACTGGCCAGCACATTCTGTGCCGCCTTTGTAGGTCCCGATTCAGGTCTGCCATTTGTAGCACTTGGAACAAAGCGACACGGACTCCCTTATACATCCAAAGGAGATTGCTTCATTGTAAAAATCGACTGCTGTTTATACCTTTAATCTCAACCTGACATAATGGAAACCAAACTGAGGCCTAAAAGAACTTAACAGAAGGAGGGCACCCATTGACTGGCTCAGCTGCATTGCTGCTATGATCATGTCCTGCCATCCAATCAGCTTCCCGCTCATACTCTTGTCTGCATGTTCCCCCAGCCAATCAGCTTCCTGCTCATATGCTGTTCATGTGTTCCCCCAGCCAATCACAATCTCACTCCCATCTGACTCTCCCCTCGCTCCTGACTGCCTCTCAGCCCTCAGGCACCTCCCACCCGCCCAGCCTGCAGCTCTGCCTTTCCCTCAGGGCCTTCTGGCAAGCACAAGGCTTAATAACTTCAACAATAATAACAACTACAACCCCGTGTCCTACAGTCAGTTGTACCACACTGGAATCAAACTGAAACCAGAAATCCAACTCTCATTTATGGGTAGTTACAGAATGACAAAGATCTGGAGAGGCTGGACTGTGTCTGGAGCTGCTGTGCAGAGTGGCTGTGCAGCTCCTCCTGAGGGTGGCCAGGTTCAGGATGGAGGTGCTCAAGGGCTTCCCTGGACACTGATGCTGGGGAACCAGAGGATGGAAGGCCTCATTCTGCAGAAGAACAGCATAAGCCCATAATCTCTGTGCAATTCAATGGTCCAATCACCCGGTGATGGGAATTTTCATATTCTTCATATTCAGTTTACTTTCTGGTACAGGAGGCACAAAGGATCAGTGGAGTTCACTATTGACCCTGCACTTTACTCACAGGGATTTAATTCTGGAATTCAAGAATGTGACAAATTCCCACTGAAAGGATAAGGGAATGTTGCTGTTCCTCCCCAGCTCTGCAGCCCTACCTGGTGTCCCTTCCCATCAGCTGGGAATGCAGGGCTGGCTCTGCTGGACAGAAGGGGAAGGATGCTCCCTGTGATCCCAACCCCTCTCCTGCCATCCAGAGGCACCAGCCCTGCAGGGATTTGGGAAATCACTGCCACTCCATGATGGGTGTGTCCCTAGGGATGAAGGTGTCCCATTCTTTGCAGGCAATAGCTCCCTGGAAAAACCATGGATACTCATCTGCTGAGGCAAAGGAGATGGAGTTCATTCCCTGGGGCCGAGGCCATGAGGGTCATTGCATGGGGAATAGAGCTGGGGAGCAGCACTGAGCCCAGCTGCACTGCTTGGAGCCATGTGGATCCAGGAGGGAGGAGGAAAGCCATGCTGCAATGTGCTCCCTGCAGAGCATCCCACAAAAATCACCCAAGGCAATGCCCCTGCTCCCTTCTCCTGCAGGAATACAACAATAAAGGGAGAGTGGTCCGGTGGATATTGATTAATCAGGAGGTTAAAGGAAAGCTTCAGCCGCTCTCCTGGGGTCCTTCAGTAGAGCAGTGGAAGGGATCAGCAGGCTCAGATCCCCGTGTCCATGGCAGGGTCATCGCTGTGGGCCGTTTTTCCGTTTGACTCCTCAAAGACCCTCTGGAGAGAGAGCCAGAGGGACCCCATGGAGCGGGGCCTGCAACACCTCCCCACCAAGAAGTAGATGAAGGGTTTGATGTTGCTGTGGATGCAGGCGAGTAGGAAAACAACTTGTGAGGACACAGCGATGTAACCGAGCTGCTGCAGGAAATTGCAGAGGCTGAGGAGGAGAGTGAGGAGCACAATCATGACGATAACGATGTTGCGTTTCTCGGGCTGCTGCTGCTGGGAGCCCCACTTGGCCTTAATGAAATCAACTGTGTTGGAAATGAGCAGGGTGGCAACAACGAGGAGCAGGGTGATGGTGTGCACGGAGATGAGAGCTGCCCGGCAGTGCTCCTGCTGTGTGATGGGCACAGGAATCTCACTGTAGGAATGACAGCAAAGAGAGCAAAGAAGGCCCAGTACTGGACACTGTCCAAGACCCACACCAGGCGCTTGGGAAGGCCACAGCGGCAGCAGAGGCAGCAGAGCTTGTCCATATACCGCACTTTGCTGCTGTGCATCAGTCTGAATAGCACCCAGTAGTAGGACACCACTGAGAGCTGTAAAAGGTAATTCAGGTACAGCCGGGGCAAGATAGGAGAGCAGGACACGTCCTCCACCAGGAGGAGGAGGGCGGAGGGGAGCGCAAAGAGGAGGAAGAGGAAGTCAATGACAGCCAGGACAAAGAAGCGAGATTTATGAAATTTCAGTCGGAGAAGGCCGATGACAGCCCCATTGCCAGCCAGCCCACAGAGGCAGATGAGCAGGGTCACACTGTGTATGGCCACGCTGGTGACATCTGCCACACACAGATCATCTCCTTCAGTGGGTGAGGCAGAAGATGGGGACACGGTGCTCACCTCCATGGATGGATGCTGGGCAGGCAGTGGGATGTGGCCCCTGGCTGTGGTCAGACTGGATGGGCAGTCAGTGCTTGGAGAATCCAGGGATGGACCATGTGGCTCCTCAGCAGCTCCCTGCAGTGGGAAGGATTCAGTGGGGAGGAGTGAGGTTGGAGTGTCGGGTTGTTCTGTAGGGGATGCAGTAGGGAAGTACAGGACAGAGGAGGGGGGAGCTGTGGAGGGCACTGATCACCCAGAGCGGGTGTCAGGAACAGAGCAGCTGCTGCAGGAGAGGAAGGTGGGGTAGTGAGGAAGGCAAACATTCCACTCACCTGTTCCCTGTGGGGCAGCAGCAGGCAAAGGGCTCTGTGCAGATCAGCGGCGCTTCCTGGTCCCTCTTGCTCCTTTGGGATCCATGTCCTAAAGCGGCTCCTGCCAGGTCAGGGACAAGAAGGAGAAAGTGCCCAGGTCACCAGGAGCTCCCCATTCCCGTCCCGCTGGCTCCTCTCTGCGCCCTGTCCTCATGCTGCTCCCCAAGACTCAATGGGGTTATAGGGCAGGTGGAAGTTGTTTTACAACTTCAGCTACATCAGAGCTCCACTCCCTCGGAGTTATTTATCTTGATTTTTTTTTTCTTCGCCACAAAGAAATTGGCTTTTGTCAAAAGTCCACATGAAGGACTTTGCAAATGGCTCCACTATTTCTTCTGATTGGAAACACTCCTTCCCTGCAGAATGACCCATTCTCCAACTGCCTTCTCTCTACCATTCCTTATTTCTCTTCCCTGAGGTGTCATTGTCCCTCCATGAGAAGAGGGATGCTGGTGGTGCTGGTGGCACTGGAATGCTGCTGGCAGTGCTGGCAGTGCTGGTGAAGAGTCTGGCTGCTTGTCAGAAACTGCTCCCATTCTGGGAAGAGCTCCAGAACCGTTGCCAAAACTACCCCTTTGCCCAAAGAAGCAAAACTGAGGCAAGAATTCCCATTTTTGCATTCTACCCCAGGCTCACAGAGCCCAGAGGAAGGACAGCACTCAGTTGCTTGCAGCCAGGCTATCAGCACTTGGAGCCCACCCAATTACTGCCAATCCCCTTGATGATGCAATGAAAGCTATCAGGACCAGGGTGCTGTGAACTCCCTGCCAGCCCTTCACCAGAGCTGCTCCTGCTCCTCCTCAGTCCTGGGAACACTTGGGGTCGTTTGTGACACCTGATCCCAGACTGTCCCTATGCAAGCAGACATAACTGCCACTATACCAGATTGCTCCAAACCACATCCAGCCTGGCCTTGGCGACTTTCAGGGATCCAGGGACAGTCACAGCCTCTCTGGGCAACCTGTGCCAGGGCTCAGCACCCTCACAGGGAAGGATTTCTTCCCAATATCCAATCTGACCCCACCCTCTGTCAGTGGGAAGCCATTCCCCCTTGTCCTGTCACTCCATGCCCTTGTCCAAAATGCCTGTACACTGGTTCTAGAGCCCCATCAGCTGCTGGATCATGAAGTGTTTGCCCTTGAAAGGATTGGGCTGGTGAGGGGATGTGAGATTCCATAGCTGGGGACACAAACACGGTGTCAGCAGGGATGGGAGGTGACAGTTCTGGTCCCAGGGCCAGCAGTTTCCAGGAGGAGCATCCCAGATCCCTGAGGCACATGTCAGCCTGGGTAGGAATCATCTCACCTCAGCTCTCTAGGAATTCCTTGAATTCACTGTAGGCTGCTGTCTGACTGCCAAGGGAGTGTAGAAGATGACTCAGAGGAAACCTGCAACGTTCCAAGGATTAAAGCCACTGTGTTGTCAATGCAGAGAGATAGGGAGACTGACTTGGCGATCAGAATCAGATTTTATTGTGGGATACAAATGTTTATATACTATTTCAGGGAGACTAGTGATGTGTACTACAATGATTAGGTTAAAATCACATAGACAACCTTTTGTGTATAACAACATCTCTTGCTTGCAGAGTTTAATGGGATTTTCTTTTTCCGGTAAACCTGACTGATTTATTCTTTTTGCAATCTAGGTCTGATTTTCAAAGTTCTGTTTGCTTTTGCCAAGGCATCCTGTTATCAAACTCTTATGTTAACCAGGTCCAAAGTCCATCATCTGTCTTGTGTCCCCCAACATTCCAATACCACGGGAGTAGCATTGATTTGCCTCTTCTCAGAAGAAATGACCTGGCTGCATTCCTAAATCATCCCTCTGCTCTGTGCCAGTGCTCCAGCTCATGCACAGAATTTATTATCGTATGAATCCTCTTGGAAACTGTATGGTGAAGGTGAAATACCACTGAACTTGCAGTATACAAGGAGGAAAACTAGATTTGAACCAGAAATCAAAGTTTAATGAGCATTTGTATTACAGAGCCCTAAGGATCCACCTCAAGAATGAGAGGGGACAAGTTCAGGCAGTTCAAAAGACAAGATTTTGGGATTGAGGTTGCTATAAAATAGAATAGAAGCTGAGATGGAGCCCAAGTGCTCTGGGCACAGGTGTGGTTGCTGAGGCTCTCTCCCGTTGCTCATTTGCCGGGCAGAGTGAAGAGCAGCTGAGGAGCAGAGCCCTGAGCCCGTGGCAGGCTCTGAGGCAGCTGCCTGTGTGTGAGAGCCCTGGAGAACACGAGGCAGCACGGAGAGCAGGGGCTGTGGCAGGAGCTGGGACAGAGCCCGCGCCGGACGCTGCTCGGGCTCAGCCCGCGGGCTGCGCTCCCCTTTCCCAAGGGACCATTCCAGGGAACCTCCTGCAGATCCCGGCCCAGGGACAGCAGTTGGAGCCTGGCAGCTGCGCAAAGGAATTCACCTCTTCTGTAATTGTTGCATTGCAGACGTCTATTGAGGATGTGCTAGGGAATAGGGACAACACCTGGGAGTCATCATCAAGTGGAATCATCATGAAAGAGAACCATCATGAAATAGAGCAACTCTAACCCAAAGTTGGAAGGGAGCCACAAGCACCATGGAGTTGAGCTCCTGGCCCTGCACAGGGCATCGCAACAATCCCAGCCTGTGCCTGAGAGCATTGTCCAAATGCTCCTTGAGCTCTGTCAGGCTGCTGCTGTGTGCTGCAGGAGAACTCCTGCCTGGGCTGGATGCAGACTGATGTCAGGAATCCTTACGGAATTGTTTGGGTTAGAAGGAGCTTTAGAGATCATCTCATTCCATCTCTCCTCTACCATGGTCAGGGACATCCAGGAAAACTTATGTTTGAAATCGTTGCTCTTTTGAAAGGAAGCTCAGCTGGGGAGTGACCTGGGTGACTGGGAAGTAGAAAATGTACATTGGAGGATCATGATCCTCCTGCATTTGCCTTCAGAGAAATTCCCTGGCTGAGTTGTTCATCCCTGGAAAAGAGGTTGCACCTTGGAAAGTGTTGTCTTTCCAATTAACAGGAAAATGGGAGACAGAGAGAGAAAAACTTTCTCAGATGTCCAACTGTCTCTCTCTCATGTGTATGTCCAAAGCCTGACTCACCACACAAACCTTTCACTCTCACTCCCTTTCCAGAAGCAGTGGAACGTTGGATTCCCCTGGATTTAAGGCAGTGGGAAAAGGAGGGACAAATTTCCCCTGAGCAAGAGATGTGGCTGCTGCCCAGGTCTCTCCCAGGAGGAATCAGGAGCTCTTGGCACTGCCAACATCATCCCAAGCATTGCAGGCACGTGCCTTAGGAAGGGCTCTGGTATGAGACAGGGACCTGCCCTGCTCCCAGACCATCCAGAGGCTTAGAATGGGATAAAAGAAGGAAATGAGCCATTTTGGACACTGTTTAACAGAGACAAGCTCTGCAGTGCAGCCGGGATTTGGTTTATTCAACAAATTCAGAGGTTGGGACTACCACAGTGGAAAGAAACAAAAATCATGAATGCGAATCTGATTGGGGGTGGTTACAGAATGACAAAGATCAGGAGAGGCTGGACTGTGGCTGGAGCTGCTGTGCAGAGTGGCTGTGCAGCTCCTCCTGAGGGTAGCCAGGTTCAGGATGGAGGTGCTCAAGGGCTTCCCTGGACACTGATGCTGGGGAACCAGAGGATGGATGGCCCCATTCTGCAGAAGAGCAGCATAACCCCCTAATTTCTGTGCAATTAAATGGTCCAAGCATCTGGCGATGGGAATTTCCATATTCTGTGTACTTTATGGACACAGGCACAGGAGTTCAGTGGAGTTTGCTATCGACCCTGCAGTTTCGTCTGAAGGATTCAATTCTGGAATTGAAGAATGTGACAAATTCCCACTGAAAGGATAAGGGAATGTTGCTGTCCCTCCCCAGCTCTGCAGCCCTACCTGGTGTCCCTTCCCATCAGCTGGGAATGCAGAGCCAGCTCTGCTGGACAGAAGGGGAAGGATGCTCCCTGTGATCCCAACACCTCTCCTGCCATCCAGAGGCACCAGCCCTGCAGGGATTTGGGAAATCACTGCCACCCCATGCTGGGTGTGTCCCCAGGGATTAAGGTGTCCCATTCTTTGCAGGCAAGAGCTCCCTGAAAACACCATGGAACTCATCTGCTGAGCCAAAGGAGATGGAGTTCATTCCCTGGGGCCGAGGCCATGAGGGTCATTGCATGGGGAATAGAGCTGGGGAACAGCACTGAGCCCAGCTGCACTGCTTGGAGCCATGTGGATCCAGGAGGGAACAGGAAAGCCATGCTGCAATGTGCTCCCTGCAGAGCATCCCACAAAAATCACCCAAGCCAATGCCCCTGCTCCCTCCTCCTGCAGGAATACAACATGGCGAGGAGGGTGATCCTGTGGATATTGATTGATCAGGTGACTCAAGGAATCCCTCAGTCACTGTCCTAGGATCACTCAGCAGAGCAGTGGGAGGAATAAACAGGCTCAGATCCCCGTGTTCATGGCAGGATCATTTCTCTATGCAATTTCTTTTTCTGCTCCTCAAAGACCCTCTGGAGGGAGAGCCGGAGGGACCCCATGGAGCAGGGCCTGCAGCACCTCCCCAAGAAGAAGTAGATGAAGGGTTTGATGCTGCTGTGGATGCAGGCGAGCAGGAAAAAAACCTCTGATGACACAACGATGTAACTGAGGTGCTGCAGGAAATTGCAGAGGCTGAGGAGGAGAGTGAAGAGCGCAGTGATGAGGATAACAATGTCGCGCCTTTTGGGCTGCTGCTGCTGGGAGTCCACCTTGGAATTAATGAAATCAACTGTGATTGAAATGAGCATGGGTATAACAAAGAGGAGCAGCATGATGATGTACATGGAGATGAGAGCTGCCCGGCAGAGCTCCTGCTCATCTGATGGGCACAGGAATGTTACTGTGGGGATGACAGCAAAGAGAGCAAAGAAGGCCCAGTATTGGACACTTTCCACCACCCAAGTCAGGCGTAGAAGAAGGTTACAGTGACAGCAGAACTTGCAGAGCTTGTCCATATATACAACAGGTCTCCTGGGCATCAGCCATAACAGCGCCCAGTAGTAGGAGACCACTGAGAGCTGGAAAAGGAAACTCAGGTACAGCAGGGGCATGACAGGAGAGCAGGACACATCCTCCACCAGGAAAAGGAGGGTGGAGGGGACTGTGAGGAGAAGGAAGAGGAAATCAGTGACAGCCAGGACAAAGAAGCGATAGTTGGGGATTTTCAGGTTGAGGAGGCCGATGACAGCCCCGTTCCCAGCCAGCCCACAGAGGCAGATGAGTAGGGTCACAGTGTGTATGGCCACATCAGTGACATCTGTCCCACACAGATCATCTCCTTCAGTGGGTGAGGCAGCAGATGGGGACACTGTGGTCACCTCCATGGATGGATGCTGGGCAGGCAGTGGGATGTGGCTCCTGGCTGTGGTCAGAGTGGATGGGCAGTGAGTGCTTGGATAATCCAGGGATGGACCGTGTTGCTCCTCAGCAGCTCCCTGCAGTGGGAAGGATTCAGTGGGGAGGAGTGAGATGTGTAGGGGAGGAGGGCAGTGGAAATTGTGGGGTGTGAGAGGGAGGTGGGAGCTTTGGGTTGTTCAGGCACAGGGCTGGGCAGGGCACTACAGGCACTGGGAGAGGGCAGGAATTCCTGCTTCCAAATGCTTCCCATTGTGTTAAAAAATTATTTCAGCTGAACTCAGGGTCAAGATATAGAGGGGATGCACAGGGCAGAGGATGGGAGAGCTGGGAGGGCCCTGCAGTCACCGGGAGAGGGTGGCAGGAACAGAGCAGCTGCTGCAGGAGAGGAAGGTGGGGTGGGGAGGAAGGCAAACATTCCACTGACCTGTTCCCTGTGGGGCAGCAGCAGGCAAAGGGCTCTGTGCAGATCAGCAGCGCTTCCTGGTCCCTCTTGCTCCTTTGGGATCCATGTCCTAAAGTGGCTTCTCCTAGGTCAGAACCATGCAGAAGAAGTCTCCACATCACCAGGAGCTCCCCACTCCTATCCCTCTCTGCCCTGTCCTGTTGCTGCTCTCCAAGACTCAGTGGGGTCACAGGGCAATCGGAATTGGTTTTACAACTTTGGCTGTGTCAGAGTTCCACAGCTTAGTGTTACTGATCTTGATTTTTTTTTCCTTTGCCACAAAGGAGGTGGATTTTTTAATGGCTGTGCAATTTTTTCTGATAAGAAACAGTCCTTCCCAGCTCAAGGTGCATTCTGCAACTGCCTTCCCTCTCACAATAGGTTTCTACCATTCCTCATTTCTCTTCCTTGACAGGTCATCCTCCCTCCAGCAGCAACAGAATGCTGGAGCTGCTGGTGGCACTGGAATGCTGGCAGTGCTGCTGAGGCAGCTGGGTGTTTCTCAGAAATAACTCCCAGTCTAGAAATAGCTCCATGATACTTGCAAAAAGATTCCCTGGGCCTAAGGAAGCACAGCTGAGCTGCTTCTTTGTTCTAACCCCTTACCATCCTCATCTCTGCCCCCACTCCCCATCCCCACCCCATCCTATCACATCCCACAGGTTTCCCAGACAGAGCTGTTCCCCTACTCTGAGCGTGGTCTGTCAGGCTCTGCTCTCCTCCAGTGTGGAGATTTTCACGGCTTCCAGACCCCCTCCAACCCACTCTGACCCTCTCCTGGCCACTCCAAAACAGACTCCAATACCCCAGATGCCCCTGGGACCCTGTTCCCCCCCCGAACACCCTCGATCTTCCCCTGATCCACCAGGGACCCCCGGCAGTGTCCCTGCTCCTCCTGGCCATAGGGTTCTTGGACCCAGGAGGGAGGAGGAAAGCCCAGCTCCAATGTGCTCTTCAGGATCACACAGGATGATAAATGTGGCTGGAGCTAGTGCAGAAATAGATTTGGAGGCCTGCAGAGATTTTGGGGCAAGTTCTGTAACAAGCAGCAAGAGCACATGGCCAAAGGAAAAGTTCAAGGCAAGGTCGCCTTTAATATCTCAGCACTCAGTGAATGAGACCACCAGAGATCCCTCTAAATGATCCTCCAGGCCCAGGAAAGGACTTGGAGAAGGAGATAGATTCATGGAAATGAGTCCTAGGAAAGTGATGTTTATGTATTAGATAAGAAAGACACTTTAATGACTCTCTGTGGTTATGATGGATAAAACCCCTCTTGTAAAGTCTCTCCCCAAACACAAATATGGAGATATCCATCTGTATGTCCTCTGCTTCCTAATGCTTCCTATTCTGTTGCAAAGTTTATTCTGGCTGATTTTGGTATCACTCCCGATTCCCATCTCCACTCCTCATGCCACGCCATGCCACGCCATGCCAAGCCACGCCATGCCAAGCCACGCCATGCCATCCCATGCCATCCCATGCCATGCCATCCCATCCCATCCCTTCCCAACCCATCTCATCCCATCCCAACCGAACCCATCCCATCCCATCCCAACCCAACCCATCCCATCCCATCCAAACCCAATCCATCCCATCCCATCCCATCCCAACCCAAGCCAACCCAACCCAACCCATGGTCATTCCCCATGTTGAAGCTCTGCCCGTCAGGCTCTGCTGCTCTCCCATCAGGACATTTGGGATCAGCACCATCCAGATCCTTCCTGGTGCCTCCTGTCTGTTGCATATTCATACATCTCATATATGGTGCATAAATTCCATTCAAACAAAGGATTCTGTCTGGTCATCGTCAACTGTTCCCTCATAATCCTGATGGCATCTTCAGGACTGAGTGAGGCCAGAAGAAGTTTGTTTCTCCTGTTAAAGGAAGAAATAAATTCGTTTTCACAGAAAGAATTAGGTGTCCTGCGATTACTATCTCAGTGAAAGTACCTCATTCCTCTCTTTTAAAAAAAGTATCTTAACAGCATTACACTTGAAACTTTTTCTTTCTATTCTTGGAGTGTTTTTTTCTCCCAGTCCTCATCTCAACTCATGAGCGCCCTCTGTTAATTTTTGTTTCCCTCTCCTCTGCCCAGCTGAGAGCAGGAGAAAGTGAGTGAACGGCTTTCATGGGTGCCTGGCGTTTGGCCAGTGCCAAACCACGACAGGCTTGCAGCAGGTTATCAGCATCAGAGCCCACATTTCCTACTCACAGTACCCCTGATGATGCAATAAAAGTTATTGGTCACCAGATGTTGGGGTGTTGTGGTGCCCCTTGCAGCCCTTCACCAGAGCTCATCCTCCTCCTCCTCCTCAACCTTGGGAATACTTGTGGTTGTTTTTTCCTGATTTCACCCTTTGCCAGCAGGGACACCTTCCACTAGACCGGGCTGCTTCAAACCCCATCCAGCCTGGCCTGGAACACCTCCAGGGATGGGGAGGCCAGAGCATCTCTGGGAACCTGTGCCAGGGCCTCTCCTCCCCTGACAGGGAAGAATTTCTTCCCAATATTCCCCCTAACCCTGTTCTCTGGCAGTGGGAAGCCATTCCCCCCTTGTCCTGTCACTTCAGGCCTTTGTCCAAGGCACCTCTGCTGTTCTTGGAGCCTCTTCAGGCCCTGGAAGGGGCTCTAAGGTCTCCCTGAAGCCTTCCCTTCTCCAGGCTGAACAGCCCCAGCTCAGAGACCTCAGAGAAGCCACAGGGAGGGGGCTGATGCCCCGTGGACACAATGGTGACAAAGACAGATGTCATCCTGCTCCTGGAAGGGGGTGGCTGTGCTGAGGAGCGCGGACTGCTCCTCCCCTTGGAGCTGCACCATCTGAGCCTGCTGAGGGAGAGGCCAAAGCCAGGGCACAGGAAGAATTTCTGAAGGCACAAAACCACCAGCAAGGATATCAGTAAAAACCAGGTTTAATAATAAGCAGCAGCACAACAAAGTTCTGTCCCTGTGTGTGTGTGTTTGTGTGAGTGCAAGGGCAGGTGACAAAAGGACAGTAAGGATAAGGATTAAAAGGCAAATGGCCTGAATTCTGTAGAGCACTCAAACTTAACAGTAATTCAGTTCCACCTTAAACTGAACAATTCAGCTGAGGTATATCACTTAGCATCATTTAACCTTATTTATGCCTGATACTTCCTTCCAGGCTTGCCCCAGTGAGATGTCTCAGGTACTAACACAGCCGAGAGAGCAGCATTTCTGCCACATTTGCCCCAGCAGATGCAGACGTGTGTGCACACAGCCAGCCAGCCAGGCAGAGTGAGTGCAAGGTGCCTGTGAGCAATTGCCCTGGCAGGCAGTGAAATGCTCCCTGCGGATCCCTTTGCATCTCCTCCCTGGGCCAAGGGCTGGGCCTGGAGCCCCGGCAGGATGGGCCCAGGAGCCGTCGGCGTTCGGGGATCAGCCCAGGGCAGCAGCCGGGAGAGATCCCAGCTGGGAGAGGCCCCAGTGCCAGGGAGCTTCTGCTCAGCGCTGCTGGGCCCAGCAGAGCTCCAAGGCTCTCCTTTGGGGCCGCTGCTCACAGGGCCCCAAGGCATGGGCGGCACTCACAGCAATGGCTCAGCCTGGCCACACTTGGGGCCGGCAGCTTCCTGGGACAGTGGCAGAGCAGGGATGCTGTGGCATCCAGGGCAGTACAAGAATTTCCAAGGCTGTTGATGAAAGCCCAGGAGGTGGTTGGACAGCAGCAGTTGCTGGGAGCAGAGGGTGTTTCTGATCAGCGCCACAGGAGCTGAGCCCAGGGGCTGCTCCTCAAGGCTGAGGCCTAAGGAGCCTTTCTGAGATCCCAGTGCAGCCTGATTTTAGGAAAATTAATCCACAAACATCAGAGGTTTATGTCCAAACAGGAGACTGAGGAGTCCTTTGACTTTATTTGAGTAAAGGTAGAGGCTATGAGGCATTCCCCTGGGATCTCTCCAGTTTTTGTGAGGGCACAGCCTCCCTTTTTGTTCTAATTTCCTGGCTGCATTTCCATTCTCTCTTTCCCCACTGGCTCAGGTACTTGAGAGGTACAGACTCCCCAATACACCTTACACTAAAGATTTCCCTCTAATGTATAACCGACCCTTTCAATTTTTAAATCTTACACAATTTAGGGGTTTTTCTTCCCCATTCTTTCTTTCACGTTTTGATGTCTAATTTCATTTATCAGCATACCTGAAGTTTCTTTGCAAATGGAAATATCTTCTTCCATTCATCAATCAGTGGAATCCTTCCCATTGTTTCTTTTATTTCCCAGTGCTAGTTGTATCTACCAGCAGACCCACAGCTTGTTTGTGAAGACAAATCCGTCCTTGCTCTCACTGGAAAGGGGTTGGGTGATGCACCAGCACAGGGAGGGTGACACTTTAGATATTTATTCATCAGGTGAATTAAGCAGTCCCTCAGCCACAGTCCCAGAGTCCCTCAGTAGTGCAGCGGGAAGATTCAACAGACTCAGAGCACTGTGTCCATGGCAGGATCATGGCTGTGGGCAGTGTCTGTCTCCTCAAAGACCCTCTGGAGGGAGAGCCGGAGGGACCCCACAGAGCAGGGCCTCCAGCACCTCCCCACCAGGAAGTAGATGAAGGGTTTGATGGTGCTGTGGATGCAGGCGAGCAGGAAAACAACCTGAGAGGACACAATGGTGTAGCCGAGGTACTGCAGTAAATTCCAGAGGCTGAGGGGCAGAGTGAAGAGCACAATGAGGCAGATGACAATGTTGAGTCTCTTGGGTTGCTGCTGATGGGAGCCAGGCTTGACCTTAATGAAGAATATTGTGCTGGAAATGAGCACGACGGGAACACAGAGGAGAAGGTTGAAGGCGTGCACAGAGACGAGAGACACCCAGCATTGCTCAGATAGCTGGACAAAACACAGAGAAATCATGGTGGCAAAGACAGTGATGAAAGTGATGAGCAGGGCAAGCACCACCCATGAGAGGTGTTGGGGACGGTGGCAGCAGAGCCAGAGCGGGCAGCGGATGGAGAGGCACCTCAGGATGCTGATGCATGTCAGTGTGTACAGACAAAAGGTGTGTGACACCAGTGGCACCCTGAAAAGAAACCACACATACTGCAAGGGCATGATGATAGAGCAGGACACATTGCCCAGCAGGAAGAGCAGAGGGGAGGGCAACAGAATGAAGAGGAAGAGGAAGTCCAGAAGAGTCAGCATGAGGATGTAAATGATGGTGCTGTTCCTGGACAAACAGCGGGAGCCAAGGAGCCAGAGCACAGCCCCATTCCCAGCCAGCCCACAGAGGCAGATGAGCAGTGTCACACTGTGTATGGCCACACTGGTGACATCGGTCTCACACAGATCATCTCCTTCAGTGGGTGAGGCAGGAGATGGGGACACGGTGGTCACCTCCATGGATGGATGCTGGGCATGCAGTGGGATGTGGCCCCTGGCTGTGGTCAGAGTGGATGGGCAGTCAGTGCTTGGAGAATCCAGGGATGGACCAGGTGGATCCTCAGCAGCTCCCTGCAGTGGGAAGGATTCAGTGGGGAGGAGTGAGATGTGCAGGGGAGGAGGACAGTGGAACATGTAGGGTGAGAGAGGGAGGGTTGGGCTATTCGGGCACAGGGCAGAGGAGGGGGGAGCTGGAGCTGGCACTGCAGTCACCCAGAGAGGGTGGCAGGAACAGAGCAGTTGCTGCAGGAGAGGAAGGTGGGGTAGGGAGGAAGGCAAACATTCCACTGACCTGTTCCCTGTGGGGCAGCAGCAGGCAAAGGGCTCTGCGCAGATCAGCGGCGCTTCCTGGTCCCTCTTGCTCCTTTGGGATCCATGTCCTGCCAAGTCAGGGACATGAAGGAGAATGTGCCCAGGTCACCAGGAGCTCCCCATTCCCGTCCAGCTTGCTCCTCTCTGTGCCCTGCGCTGGAGTTGCTCCCCAAGGTTTGGAGGGATCATAGGGCAGGTGGAAGTTGTTTTACAACTTCACCTACGTCAGAGCTCCACTCCCTCATAGTTATTTATCTTGATATTTTTTTCTTGGCCCCAAAGGAATTGGCTTTTGTCAAAAGTCCACATGAAGAACTTTGCAAATGGCTCCACTATTTCTTCTGATTGGAAACACTCCTTCCCTGCAGAATGACCCATTCTCCAACTGCCTTCTCTCTACCATTCCTTATTTCTCTTCCCTGAGGTGTCATTGTCCCTCCATGAGAAGAGGGATGCTGGTGGTGCTGGTGGCACTGGAATGCTGCTGGCAGTGCTGGCAGTGCTGGTGAAGAGTCTGGCTGCTTGTCAGAAACTGCTCCCATTCTGGGAAGAGCTCCAGAACCATTGCCAAAACTACCCCTTTGCCCAAAGAAGCAAAACTGAGGCAAGAATTCCCATTTTTGCATTCTACCCCAGGCTCACAGAGCCCAGAGGAAGGACAGCACTCAGTTGCTTGCAGCCAGGCTATCAGCACTTGGAGCCCACCCAATTACTGCCAATCCCCTTGATGATGCAATGAAAGCTATCAGGGATCAGGGTGCTGTGAACTCCCTGCCAGCCCTTCACCAGAGCTGCTCCTGCTCCTCCTCAGTCCTGGGAACACTCGGGGTCGTTTGTGACACCTGATCCCAGACTATCCCTTTGCAAACAGAGACAACTGCCACTATACCAGATTGCTCCAAACCACATCCAGCCTGGCCTTGGGGACTTTCAGGGATACAGGGACAGCCACAGCCTCTCTGGGCAGCCTGTGCCAGGGCCTCAGCACCCTCACAGGGAAGGATTTCTTCCCAATATCCAATCTGACCCCACCCTCTGTCAGTGGGAAGCCATTCCCCCTTGTCCTGTCACTCCATGCCCTTGTCCAAAATGCCTGTACACTGGTTCTAGAGCCCCATCAGCTCCTGGATCATGAAGTGTTTGCCCTTGAAAAGATTGGGGTGGTGAGGGGATGTGAGATTCCATAGCTGGGGACACAAACACGGTGTCAGCAGGAAGAGAGGTGACAGTTCTGGTCCCAGGGCCAGCAGTTTCCAGCAGCAGCAACCCAGATCCCTGAGGCACATGTCAGCCTGGGTAGGCGTCATCTCACCTCAGCTCTCTAGGAATACCTTGGAATTCACTGTAAGCATCTGTCTGACTCCTAATGGAGTGTAGAGGATGTCTCAGATGAAACCTGCAACTTTCTAAAGATTAAAGCCAAGAGAGGAGCATGGATTTGGCTCTTCTCAGAAGAAATGCCATTGCTGACATCCTAAATCATCCCTGTGCTGTGTGCCTGTGCTCCAGCTCACACACATAATTTATTATTGCATGAATCTTCTTAAAACTGCCTGGTAAAGGTAAAGCACCTCTGAAATTGTGGCATACACATGGCAAAATTACATTTGAATCAGAAATCAAAGTTTAACAGCACATTTGTAGTGCAGGGTCCTGAGGATCCAACTCAAAAATGAGAGGGGGCAAGTTCAGGCTGTTCAAAAGATAAGAGTTCTGGATTGAGGTTGCTATAAAATGGAATAGAAGCTGAGATGGAGCCCAAGTGCTCTGGGCACAGGTGTGGTTGCTGAGGCTCTCTCCCGTTGCTCATTTCCCGGGCAGAGTGCAGAGCAGCTGAGGAGCAGAGCCCTGAGCCCGTGGCAGGCTCTGAGGCAGCTGCCTGTGTGTGAGAGCCCTGGAGAACACGAGGCAGCACGGAGAGCAGGGGCTGTGGCAGGAGCTGGGACAGAGCCCGCGCCGGACGCTGCTCGGGCTCAGCCCGCGGGCTGCGCTCCCCTTTCCCAAGGGACCATTCCAGGGAACCTCCTGCAGATCCCGGCCCAGGGACAGCAGCTGGAGCCTGGCAGCTGAGGGCAGGGCACTGCGGGCAAGTTCTCCCGGCTGCCAGAGGAAACCAGGTCAGACTCTTCTCTTCCACCTTCATCAGGGCCCCCTCATTGGGTGGAACCTGGTTATTGATTTTGGGGGCAGAACTGAGGTCTGTAGGGAATTCAAAGCTATAAATAGTGTGGGAAAAGGGAGGGAATATTGAAACAGGAGTGTCCTGCTGAAGGAATCCAGCATCTCAGTGATATCAACTGACACCTGAGAGTCCAGCTCAGATCCATCCCAAAGCCATTTGCTCTCTGATATCTCCATGGGCAATCCTCTCCTAATCCAATTGTTTTCCTCCTCCAGCTGTGTCCTGTCCACAGCCAGGAAGGAGGTATCTCCCTGGCTTTTGTGCCAGGCACACAGGACCAGGTTCCCACATCCTCTTTGCCATCTGTCAAGTCCCTCACCCCTCCCTGTGCTGCTATACATCGAAGCTGTGGGTGGGAAAAGATGGGAAAAGCCACGTTTGGGGGACAGCAGCGTTGCTCTGGTGTGTCTGTTTGTCACCCCTGCAGCTGTGTGAGGACAGGAGAAGCAGCAGAGGTGTCACCATGAGCACTTTGTCCCCTGGCACGGAGGGAGCCAGCCCTGCCTGCTGGAGCCAGCCCGGTGGGAAGGCATCCCAGGGGAGCTGGAATGAGGAGAGCCACGACAACTGGAGCCAGTGTGACAGCAGGCAGTGGAGCAAAGTGCCTGTCCCGCTGCTGCTGCTGCTGCTGCTGCTGTGCCTGTGTGGGATGGTGGGAATGGGGCTGTGCTCTGGCTCCTCAGCTACTGCATCCACAGGAACCCCATCACCCCCTGTGTGCTCAGCCTGGCCATGGCTGGCTCCACCTTCCTGCTCTCCATCACCATCACCCTGGGGATATTTTCTGTCCCAGAGAGCTTCTGCCACCAGCTGGGCTCGTGGGGTGTGACAGCTGGGCTGAAGGTCCCCATCCTCTTGGCTTTCACTGCTGCTGTCTCCTCTCTGACAGCCCTCAGTGCTGTCACAGCTCTGTTTGTCCTCCCGTGTCCTGCTGGCCCTGCCCCTGCTCCCAGTGCTTCCCGGTGCTCCTGTGTGCCCTGCTCTGGCTGCTCTCCTTCCTGCTCACTGCCACCCTCCATTGCTGCCCTTTGGTGCCCATGGCCTTGGTGCTGAGCTGCCCCTTCTCAGTGCTCAGCCTGCCCTGTTCTGCTCTGGCCCTGCTGGCCAGGCTCCTGTGCTGCTCATGGAAACAGCTGCCAGGGAAGCTCTGTGCCCTGCTCCTGCTGCTCCTGTCATCTCCTTCCCCTTCTTCACTGCTGATTTTGGGCACTGGCTCTTGCTGAGGGCGTTTGCCTTCTCTGTCTTTGCCCCCAGCCCCTCTCTCCTGCTCACCTGTGCCCAGAGCTGTGCCCTCCCTCTGATTCACTGCCTGGCTGGGAGCTGTGCAAAGGAATTCACCCCCTCTGGTAGTGTTGCCTTGCAGAGGGCTTTTGAGGCTTTTGTGCCAGAGTCAGGGCATAAAGAGAATACAGTGGAATCATCATCAAGTGAAATCATCAGGAAAGATACTCTGCATAAAACAGAAGCATAAAATATCCAGAGTTGGAAGGGAGCCACAAGGATCATGGAGTTGAGCTCATGGCCCTGCACAGGACATCCCAACAATCCCATCCTGTGCCTGAGAGCATTGTCCAAATGCTCCTTGAGCTCTGTCAGGCTGGTGCTGTGTGCAGCAGGGGACCTCCTGCCTGGGGCTGTTGCTGGTGACACACGGAATCCTCATGGAATGGTTTGGGTTGTGTGCTGGTTTTGGGTAAATTTGGGAGGAAACCTTCAAATGGGATCCCTCTTGAAAACAAATTCAAGCAGCCCCTCCCCCAGCTGGTTCAGCAAAATATTTCCTGAGAGAAAAGTGGAAAAAACTGTTTATTTAACAAGAAAAGTATTCACAAGCATAACAAATCAAAATAATATGAAACAATAAAATCTCTTGCTGTTCTGAATGGTTGGCAAATTCAGACAGTCCTTGTTGTGGAGTGTAGTTTTGCTCACTCAGTCCCTTATCAGTCCCTCTGGTGCTGGAAAATGCCGTGTCCCAGGCTCCAGTGGGCCAGAGGTGTGAGCTCCCGGTGCTCTTCTGGGTTTTCAGTCCAGAGCAGGTTTGAACAGTTCCAAGCAAAAGGAAAACCACAGTCCAGGGAACTTCTCTGCCTCACAAGCTGAAAAAACCCAAAAGCAAAGGAGATTTCTGTGCTGCATGTCTGTGCTGCAGACAGCCCGGTCTGGGAGCAGGAATGGGGAGGAGTGAGCGCAGCTTCTGGAAACAAACTGCTGCATCTGCTCTGCCCCTCTTTGCTCAAGAACCAGTCTGAAATGTGCAAAACCTATTTCTGGGCTAAACAGATGAATGGGGACACAATTCAGCTCATAAAGTCAACCCAGTAAATGTTGGAAGGAACAGTAGAGATCATCTCATTTCATTTCTCCTTCTTCCATGGGCAGGGACAGCCAGGAAACCTTTTGCTTCAAAGTCTTGCTCTTTTGAAAGGAAGCTCAGGTAGGGAGTGGCCTGGATTACACAGGAGACAAGGAAGGTGCTGGGAAATAGAAAAAATACATGGAAGGATAATGGTCCTTCTGCACTTGCCTTGGGAGGGACTCCCTGGCTGAGTTATTCTTCCCTGGACAAGAGGTTGTACCTTGGAAAGTTTTGTCTTTCCAATGGACAGGAAATGGGAGTAAGGGAGAGAAAACCCCTCTCAGATGTCAAAGTCTTTCTTTACTGTTAATTATTAAAAATTCTGTGCATAAATGCTTCTTAGCTTTTTAACCTCATGTGTGTCCCCAAAGCCTGACTCACCACCCATGGCTTTCACTCTCACTCCCTTTGCCGAAGCAGTGGCACATTGGTTTTTCCTGGATTTAAGGCAGTGGGAAAAGGAGGGACAACTTCCCCCTGAGCAAGAGATGTGGCTGCTGCCCAGGTCTGTGCCAGGAGGAATCAGGAGCTCTTGGCACTGCCAACATCATCCCAAGCATTGCAGGCACGTGCCTTAGGAAGGGCTCTGGTATGAGACAGGAACCTGCCCTGCTCCCAGACCAGCCAGAGGCTTTAGAATGGGATAAAAGAAGGAAATGAACCATTTTGGACACTGTTCAACAGAGACAGGCCCTGCAGTGAAGCCTGGATATTGTTTATTCAACAAATTCAGAGGGTGGGTCTACCGCATTGGAAAGAGTCAAAACCCATGAATGCAAATCTGACTGAGGTGTAGTTACAGAATGACAAAGATCAGGAGAGGCTGGACAGTGGCTGAAGCTGCTGTGCAGAGTGGCTGTGCAGCTCCTCCTGAGGGTGGCCAGGTTCAGGATGGAGGTGCTCAGGGGCTTCCCTGGACACTGATGCTGGGGAACCAGAGGATGGATGGCCCCATTCTGCAGAAGAGCAGCTTAACCCCCTAATTTCTGTGCAATTAAATGGTCCAAGCATCTGGTGACAGGAATTTCCATATTCCATGTACATTCCTGGTACAGGCACAGGAGTTCAATGGAGTTCACTACCAACCCTGCACTTTCCTTGGAAGGCTTTAATTTTGGAATTCAAGCATGTGACAAATTCCCACTGAAAGGATAAGTGAATGTTGCTGTCCCTCCCCAGCTCTGCAGCCCTACCTGGTGTCCCTTCCCATCAGCTGGGAATGCAGGGCTGGCTCTGCTGGACAGAAGGGGAAGGATGCTGCCTGTGATCCCAACCCCTCTCCTGCCATCCAGAGGCACCAGCCCCGCAGAGATTTGGGAAATCACTGCCACCCTGTAGTGCTGGGAGTGTCCCCAGGGATTAAGGTGTCCCATGCTTTGCAGGCAAGAGCTCCCTGGAAACACCATGGAACTCATCTGCTGAGCCAAAGGAGATGGAGTTCATTCCCTGGGGCCGAGGCCATGAGGGTCATTGCATGGGGAATAGAGCTGGGGAGCAGCACTGAGCCCAGCTGCACTGCTTGGAGCCATGTGGATCCAGGAAAGAGGAGGAAGGTCATGCTGCAATGTGCTCCTTGCAGAGCATCCTACAAAAATCACCCAAGGCAATGCCCCTGCTCCCTTCTCCTGCGGGAATACAACAATAAAGGCCGGGTGATCCTGTGGATATTGATTAATCAGAAGGTTCAAGGAAACTCTCAGCCTCTGTGCTGAAGTTATTTATCACAGCAGTGGAAGGGATCAGCAGGCTCAGATCCCCGTGTCCATGGTGGGATCATTGCTGTGGGCAGTGTTTTCTCTCGGCTCCTCAATGACCCTCTGGAGGGAGAGCTGGAGGAACCTTATGGAGCAGGGCCTCCAGCACCTCCCTGCCAAGAAGTAGATGAGGGGTTTGATGGTGCTGTGGATGCAGGCGAGGAGGAAAACAACCTGAGAGGGTACTGTGATGTAACCGAGCTGCTGCAGGAAATTCCAGAGGCTGAGGAAGAGAATGAAGAGCGCCATAAGAAAGATAACGATGTCGTGCCTCTCGGGCTGCTGCTGCTGGGAGCCCCACTTGGCCTTAATGAAATTAATTGTGCCAGAAATGACCACAGGTGCAACAAAGAGGAGCAGCATGATGTTGTACAAGGAGATGAAATTTGCCTGACAGTTCTCCCTGCACCAGAATGTCACCATCAACATGACAGCAAAGAGAAGAGTGAAGGCCGACTTCTGGACACTGATTAGCACTGGCCTCAGGTGCTTGGGAAGCTCCCTGCGGCAGCAGAGCCAGCAGATCTTGCACATGTACAGCATAGTGCTGTTGAATATCAGCCAAAACACCCCTATGCTGTAGGAGAACAGTGACAACCCAAAAAGGAAATTCAGGTACAGCAGGGGCAGAATAGGAGAGCAGGAGACATCCTCCACCAAGAGGGTGAGGGCAGAGGGGACTGTAAGGAGAAAGAAGAGGAAGTCAAAGACAGCAAAGTAAAAGATGTCAGAATTACAGCTTATCAGGCTGAGGAGGCCGATGACAGCCCCGTTCCCAGCCAGCCCACAGAGGCAGATGAGCAGGGTCACACTGTGTATGGCCACACTGGTGACATCTGTCTCACACAGATCATCTCCTTCAGTGGGTGAGGCAGGAGATGGGGACACGGTGGTCACCTCCATGGATGGACGCTGGGCAGGCAGTGAGATGTGGCCCCTGTCTGTGGTCAGAGTGGATGGGCAGTCAGTGCTTGGAGAATGCAGGGATGGACCATGTGGCTCCTCAGCAGCTCCCTGCAGTGGGAAGGATTCAGTGGGGAGAAGTGAGATGTGCAGGGGAGGAGGGCAGTGGGAATGGTGGGGTGGGAGAGGGTGGCGGGAGGGTTCAGCTGCTGTGCAGGGGATTGATAAGTAGGAGACAATAAACATTTGTAACTCTTTTGAAGTTGCTTATACACTAACTGGGCAAATATATAAAAATATTTAAATATGTGGACCGTGGGTGATAACCATGGCTGGAGCCAGTGCAGAAACAAATAAGGAGGTCAGCAGTATTTTTAGTGCAAGTTCTGTAACAGGAAGCAAGAGCACATTGCCTAAGGAAAAGTTCAAGGCAAGGTCACCTTTAATATCAGAGCACTCAGGGAGTACATCCACGAGAACCCCTCTCAATGAAACTCCAGGATTATAAAAGGACTCCCACTGGGAAGTGGATGCATGGAAATGAGTACTGGGAAATTGGTGCTTATGTACTAGATAAGAAAAACTTTTTAACGTATGGTCAAAAAGAATAAAAACACAATTGTAAAGTCTCACAACATACAGAAATATGGAGAGATAAATCTGTGTGTCCTGCTGCTTAATACTTCCTTTGGTAGCAACATTAGTTGTTTTTAGGAACTTTATTCTGTCTGATTTTGGTATCATACCTCATCCCTATCTCCACCCCAATCTGCATGCCATGCCATGCCATGCCATGCCATGCCATGCCATGCCATGCCATGCCATGCCATGCCATGCCATGCCATGCCATGCCATGCCATGCCATGCCACGCCATGCCACGCCATGCCATGCCATGCCATGCCATCCCGATGGGTTCCCAGTCCCTGGCCTCTCCCTGGCTGCAGGTGTGGCCTGTTGGGCTCTGCTGCTCTCCAGTGGGAGATTTGGCATTGGTGGCACCCAGAGCCCTCCTGCCCCCTCCAGCCCCTGTCTGCCTGATGCCTTGGGCTGGCTCCCTGGAACAGAGGCCAGAGCAGGTGAAGAGAATAAAAGGAGGCATTGATGAAAGGCCTTCAAAAGGTTCACCTTGGGCTCTCAAAGCCTCCGAGAGGGGCTGCACCCAAAATGGACAATGGTCATGAGTTTTTCAGACAGATATCAGTTTGGTCCATTCACAAATTAGGGGTTAATCCTCCAGTTAGAGCTTCAGGTAATGAAGTCATTTAGCCTCAGTTTGCCCTCCCCCAATTCACTTTTGTCTATACTTTTCTGGGCCTGAGGCAGTAGAGTGTTCTTGAATTTCAGGCCTAGAGGGATTGTTTTGTCTGACCAAAATGTGCAGACAGTTAACTAACACTTTTACATGGAGTTTAGAGTTAGGCACTAATGCAGTACAAGATGTGAAAAATAGAAAGGCTAAAATCCTAAGGCATCATGCCTCCTCTGGCATCCTC
This sequence comes from Melospiza melodia melodia, assembly GCF_035770615.1. Lineage (NCBI taxonomy): Eukaryota > Metazoa > Chordata > Aves > Passeriformes > Passerellidae > Melospiza > Melospiza melodia. The sequence continues at coordinate 54,923,466 of NC_086199.1, read as the reverse complement.
TAGAAATTCCCCCCAGGCTGCCTTCCCCTCCAGACAGCCCCGCTCCTCTCCTGCCCCACTCAGGAGCCCCAGCAGTGTTTCTGCTCCTCCTGGCAATTCCATGCTTCTGCAGCGCAATGAACAGCAGTGGAGCCATCCCTGTAGTGCCTCTTGTTTGTGTCCAGAGGAGGTTGGGGGACTGGAGAGCAGGGATGGAGCTGGGGAGGGGCATCTCCAAGAGAAAGACGGCCCCAAAGCCTTCCGGGGCAGGCTGGGGTGAGCAGCCCGTGGGGAGGGAGTGGAGCCTGAGGCCCGGGGCTGGGAGGGATGGGAAGGACGGGAGGTGGGTGGGCTGCATGGGGAGTGGGATGGGAGGGTGGTGTGGGACATGATGGAGCTGCTGGGAAGATGTGGTGGGAAGGTGTGGGGTGTGGTGGGGCTGGAGAGAAGGTGTGGGGTGTGGTGGGACTGGAGAGAAGGTGTGGGGTGTGGTGGGGCTGGAGAGAAGGTGTGGGGTGTGGTGGGGCTGGAGAGAAGGTGTGGGGTGTGGTGGGACTGGAGAGAAGGTGTGGGGTGTGGTGGGGCTGGTGGCCTCAGGGAAGCCCCAGGGCGGGGGGTGATGCCCCGTGGAGCCCATGGTGACAAACACAGATGTCACCCTGCTCCTGGAAGGGGGTGGCTGTGTGGAGGGTCACGGCCTCCTCCTCTCCTTGCTGCTGCACCACCTGAGCCTGCTGAGGGAGCAGCTGAAGGCAGTGGAGAGGAAGAATTTCTGAAGGCAGAGACACCTTTGCACCTGGCTCACAAAATTAAAAATTAACGATCTCGGGGGAGATCTCTGCTGTGACACTCACAGAGCACTCGGGGTGGGGAATGCTGAGCCCTTGGGCCATTGTGTCTGTGCCAGCCCAGGTCTGGGCACTGGGGATCAGGGTTGCTCCAGGGAGCACAAACCACGGCTGTGTCCCCTCTGGCACCAAGAAGTTTAAGTGTAAAATCAAAAATGTATTAGACTAGAAATAATTTTGAGTTGAAATTGTTAACATATTGGAAATATATTTGCCATAGACAGTTTGAAAGCACCAACAATTATCAGGCATTTTTATACACGATAATGTCCAAGATTTTTTACAGATAGACCCCAAAGTGCTCCCAATATATTATATTTTGATATCTGTGTTGTAATTATTACCTGGATGTGCTGTCTCTTTTTGTTTAATGGATAACAGGGGTCGTTTCCAGGTAAACAGTGTTTTATTGGCAGTGCTTCAATGCTGGTGAAGGACGTCCATGCCCTGTCTCCCTGCACTATGAATGGGAAAGACGGAGGGGTTGGGGAAAGAAAGGTGATTTGAAGTTTTATTTTACTTCTCATTATCATCTTCTGAATCTGTTAATAATAATTTACTGGATACCAGGAAATTTGAACGTTTTCTTTTGCGTAGACTATTTTTTTCTCCCAGTCCTCATCTGAACTCATGAGCCCTTTGTTAATTTTTGTTTCCCTCTCCTCTGCCCAGCTGAGAGCAGGAGAAGGTGAGTGAACGGCTTTCATGGGTGCCTGGCGTTTGGCCAGTGCCAAACCATGACAGGTTTGCAGCAGGTTATCAGCATCAGAGCCCACATTTCTTACTGACAGTACCCCTGATGATGCAATAAAAGCTATTGGAGACCAGATGTTGGGGTGCTGGGGTGCCCCTTGCTGCCCTTCACCAGAGCTCATCCTCCTCAGCCTTGGGAATACTTGTGGTTGTTTTTTCCTGCTCTCACCCTTTGCAAGCAGGGACACCTTCCACTAGGCTGGGCTGCTTCAAACCCCATCCAGCCTGGCCTGGAACACCTCCAGGGATGGGGAGGCCAGAGCATCTCTGGGAACCTGTGCCAGGGCTTCTCCAGCCTGACAGGGAAGAATTTCTTCCCAATGTTCCCCCTAATCCTGTTCTCTGGCAGTGGGAAGCCATTTCCCCTTGTCCTGTCACTTCAGGCCTTTGTCCAATGCTCCTCTGCGGTTCTTGGAGCCTCTTCAGGCCCTGGAAGGGGCTCTAAGGTCTCCCTGCAGCCTTCCCTTCTCCAGGCTGAACAGCCCCAGCTCAGAGACCTCAGAGAAGCCACAGGGAGGGGGTTGATGCCCCGTGGAGACAATGGTGACAAACACAGATGTCACCCTGCTCCTGGAAGGGGGTGGCTGTGCTGAGGAGCACGGACTGCTCCTCCCCTTGGAGCTGCACCATCTGAGCCTGCTGAGGGAGAGGCCAAAGCCAGGGCAGGAGGAGAATTTCTGAAGGCACAAAACCACCAGCAAGGAAATCAGTAAAAACCAGGTTTAATATTAAGCAAACCAATATGCTATCCCTATTTGTGTGTTTGTGTGTGTTCAAGGGCGCATGACAAAAGGACAGCATGGGTAAGGATTAAAAGGAAAATGGCTTAAAAGCTTTACAACACTCAAACTGAAGAGTACTTCACTTACACCTTAAACTTAGCAATTCACCAGAGGAATATCAGCAGCATTTAATCTTATTTATTCCTGATAGATCCTTGGAGGCCCGACTCGCTCAGATGTCTCAGGTACTAACACAGCTGAGAGAGCAGCATTTCTGCCACATTTGCCCCAGCAGATGCAGACGTGTGTGCACACAGCCAGCCAGCCAGGCAGAGTGAGTGCAAGGTGCCTGTGAGCAATTGCCCTGGCAGGCAGTGAAATGCTCCCTGCGGATCCCTTTGCATCTCCTCCCTGGGCCAAGGGCTGGGCCTGGAGCCCCGGCAGGATGGGCCCAGGAGCCGTCGGCGTTCGGGGATCAGCCCAGGGCAGCAGCCGGGAGAGATCCCAGCTGGGAGAGGCCCCAGTGCCAGGGAGCTTCTGCTCAGCGCTGCTGGGCCCAGCAGAGCTCCAAGGCTCTCCTTTGGGGCCGCTGCTCACAGGGCCCCAAGGCATGGGCGGCACTCACAGCAATGGCTCAGCCTGGCCACACTTGGGGCCGGCAGCTTCCTGGGACAGTGGCAGAGCAGGGATGCTGTGGCATCCAGGGCAGTACAAGAATTTCCAAGGCTGTTGATAAAAGCCCAGGAGGTGGTTGGACAGCAGCAGTTGCTGGGAGCAGAGGGTGTTTCTGATCAGCGCCACAGGAGCTGAGCCCAGGGGCTGCTCCTCACGGCTGAGGTCTCCCAAGCACGGATCAGAGCCCAGAGCGGCCTGGAAAGGGGCTGGGGATGCAGCAGCATAGGGAGGGTGATCCTGTGGGTATTTATTGATCAGGAGACTCAAGGAATCTCTCAGCCACTGTCCCGGGGTCCTTCAGGAGTGCAGTGGAAGGGATCAATAGGCTCAGATAACTGTGTTCACAACAGGATCACCTCCACAGGCAGTGTTTTCTTCTGGCTCCCCAAAGACCCTGTGGATCGCCTCCCTTAGGGACTGCATGGAGAAGTACCTCCTGCAGCCCTCCATGGAGCAGTGTCTCCAGCAGCTCCCCGTGGAGTAGTCTCTCTTCCAGTTCCCCACCAAGAAGCAGATGAAGGGTTTGATGCTGCTGTTGATGCAGCCAAGTAGGAAAAGCGCCTGGGAGGACACAACTGTGTAACCGAGCTGCTGCAGGAGAAACCAGACACTGAGGGGCAGACTGACGAGTGCAACGAGGAAGATAACAACGTCAAGCCTCTTGTGTGGCTGCTGCTGGGAGCCAGGCTTGAGATGAATGAAGAGGATTGTGCTGGAAATGACCATGGGTACAGCAAATAGAAAAAGGTTGAGGGCGTACATGGAGGTGACAGCCACCTGGCATTGCTCCTGCTCGTGTGACTGGCACAGGGAAGTCACTGTGGGATTGACAGCGAAGGAAATGAAGAGGAGGACCCAGAACAGTGGAGTCATCAACACCCACAACAAGTGTTCGGACAGTTGGCAACCACAGAATACCAGGCAGAGGATGGATCTGCATCTCTGAATGCTGATGAACGTCAGCCGGTACAGCCCTATAATGTAGGTGAACAGCGACAGCTGGAAAAGCAAGCTCAAATACATCAGGGGCATTATAGCAGAGCAGGAAACCTCCTCCACAAGGAAGAGCAGGGTGGAGGGCAACATGAAGATGAGGAAGAGGAAGTCAACGTTGGCCTGTTTGGAGATGAAGTGGGTGATGGCATTAACGTGCAGGAGCCAGAGAATAACTCCATTCCCAGCCAGCCCACAGAGACCAACGATCAGCATCATAAAGTCTATGGCCATGTTGGAGACATTGATCTCACACTGAGCAGGTGTGTCAGTCGGTGAGGTGAAAAGAGGGGACACGGTGCTCACCTCCATGGATGGACACTGGGCAGGCAGTGGGATGTGGCCCCTGGCTGTGGTCAGAGTGGCTGGGCAGTCAATGCTTGGAGAATGCAGGGATGGACCATGTGGCTCCTCAGCAGCTCCCTGCAGTGGGAAGGATGTGGGTGGAGGAGGACTGGGGAGGAGGGAGATGTGCAGGGGAGGAGGGCAGTTGAAATTGTGGGGTGGGAGAGGGAGGTGGGAGGGTCGGACTGGTTAGCTGGAGGCTGATAAATAACATAGAGAATGAACATTTTCAGTTCTTCTGGAGTTTTTCAAAAGTAAAGTGGCCAAAATTTTAAAGGAATGTGTAATAGATAGATAATGGGATGATTCCTCTCACAGTTAAGGGATGAATACTGTGTGAATATTAAGAGAAGCTGTATTGATGTATGTTATTGCAGTCTGTTGTTTAGATGTCCCCTGTTGTCCCCAGAGTCCCCTTCTCCTCTTACGGTGTTGTTGCCATCAGAGAGCCTGAGTCATCTAGAACAGGTAGAAGGAAGGGCTGTACAAAAGCTTGTTGCTGGGGGCGTAGAGGTGCAGCATGACAACACCTGACCCTCCAGTCAAGCTGCAAGAAAGCAGGCTCCAGCAGTAAACACAAAGAAGGGCTGACTGACAGACTTTGGGAGGGGCCAGGTTTAGCTGATGCAACCCCCGGGGTATCAAAGGTGAAGCATCCATCTTGAAGATCAGCCAGCCACGTGCTTGGCAGCCATGAGGGAAGCTCCCAGGCCTGCTTCTCCTTATTTAGTCCTTTTGTTGCATTTTTTGTTAAGGTTTAATAAATCTTTAAAAATTTTAAAAAGTGGGTGGTTTTTTCTCACAGGATGTAAAGGCTGGCACACAGGATGACAAACATGGTAGGAACCAGTGCAGAAACAGATCAGGAGGCCTGCAGTGATTTTGGGGCAAATTCTGGAACAGGAAGCATGGCCAGAGGAAAAGTTCAAGGCAAGGGCACCTTTAATATAGCAGCATTCATTGAATGTGACCACCACAGAGACCCCTCTAAATGAACCTCAAGGATCATAAAATTACTTCCAGGAGGAGGTGGACGCATGGAAATGAGTTCTAGGAAAATGGTGTTTATGTATTAGATAAGAAAAACTTCTAAATGCCTACATGTGGTTCTAATGGATTAATACCCTGTTGTAAAGTCTCACCATACACCCAAGATAAGGAGAGATCCCTCTGTGTCCTGTGCAGGTCAAGAATTCCTGCTTCTTCATGCTTTGCATTGTGTTATAAAGTTTGTTCTGGCCCATTTCAGTATTAGGATACAGACAGGATGCACAAGAGGAGAGAGAGGATCTGGGGAGGGCCCTGCAGTCACTGGGAGAGGGTGTCAGGAACAGAGCAGCTGCTGCAGGAGAGGAAGGTGGGGTAGGGAGGAAGGCAAACATTCCACTGACCTGTTCCCTGTGGGGCAGCAGCAGGCAAAGGGCTCTGTGCAGATCAGCGGCGCTTCCTGGTCCCTCTTGCTCCTTTGGGATCCATGTCCTAAAGCGGCTCCTGCCAGGTCAGGGACATGAAGGAGAAAGTGCCCAGATCACCAGGAGCTCACCAGGAGCTCCCCATTCCTGCCCTGCTGGCTCCTCTCTGTGCCCTGTCCTGATGTTGTTTCTCAGGGCTGGGTGCCGTCATGGGGGTTAGGGGAAGTCAAAAATTACAACTTTGCGTACTTCAGATATTCAGTTCCTCTGAGTTATTTACGTTGGGTGTGGGGGTTCTTTTGGTGGTTTTTTTTTCCCGACAGCGGAAGTGGCTTTTGTCAGAAGCTCTAAATGAAGATTTTTTGTGACCGGCTCATCTTTTCCTCCTGATAAGAAACACTTCTTCCCTGCAGAGTGTCCCATTCTCCAACTGCCTGACCTGTCTAAATAAGTTTCTACCATTCCTCATTACTCTTCCCTGAGGGGTCATTGTCCCTCCAGCAGCAGAGGGATGCTGGTGTCACTGGAATGCTGCTTCCAGTGCTGGCAGTGTGGGTGAGGCAGCTGGGTGCTTCTCAGAAACACCTCCTGTTCCAGGAAGGGCTCTGAGATCATTGCAAAAACATGCTCTGGTCCCGAGGAAGCACAATTGAGATGCTTCCTCCTCCTATCCCGATCCCATCCCCATCCCCATCCCTCTCCCCACCCCACTCTCCATTCTCACCCCATCCTATCATATCCCACAGGTTTCCCAGACAGAGCCATTCCCCCACTCTGAACATGGCCTGTCAGGCTCTGCTCTCCTCTAGTGGGCAGATTTGGGATTGTTGGCATCCAGACCCCCTCCAGCCCACTCCGAGCCTCTCCTGACCCCTCCGAAACTGCCTCCAACACCTCAGACCGTCCCCAGGGCCCCCTGTTCACCCCTGTGGGAATTCAGCACATCCCTCTGGATGTCCAGAGTTGCCAAGAACCACGTCGGGGGACTTGGAGACCCAGGCATTTTGCCCGGAACACCTGGTGACTTGATTTTGATCCTTGCAATGAATTGCCAGCTTGGCATGGGGATGTGAAAGCCACACAGGTTTGAATGGTGTAATAATAGAATATTCACAGGGTGAAAATGTAGATTTTGGGATTTTTGGTATAGGGGTTATGGGGACAAGAAGGAGGAATCAGGGCATGTCTAGTGCCGCTTCTTTCTTCTTCTTGTTCTCCATTTTCTGCTGTGATGTTGGCACTTGGGGATGGTTTAGAATAGAAATGCATTGTCTAACATAGGTGATAGCTATTGGGAATTAAAAGTAAATATCATATATGTAGTTTGTAGTATAAAAAGACCACAGCGCCTCGGGGCGGTCAGAGTACTTGCGGCTGGTGTGCTGACCAGATCTTGGCTGGGCAGAAAGAAAATTTTGTAGATAAGAATTATGAAACAACCTGAAGACTGAAAAGTGAAGAGTCCAGACTCATTCTTCACAGTGTGGGCTGCTGCAGAACCATATCATGCATTTCGGGGCAGAGAACAGCCAGCCAGCCTGAGAACCCCAACAGCCCTGATCCTCCCCTGATCCACCAGGGACCCCCGGCAGTGTCCCTGCTCCTCTTGGCCATAGGGTTCGAGGGCCCAGGAGGGAGGAGGAACGCCTAACTCCAATGTGCTTCTCAAGAGAACAAAGGATAATAATCGTGGCTAGAGCCAGTGCAGAAACGGATTTGGAGGCCTGCAGTGGTTTTGGGGCAAGTTCTGTAACAAGAAGCAAGAGCACATGGGCAAAGGAAAAGTTAGAGTAAAAGTGACCTTTAATATTAGCGCACTCAGTGAATGCAACCACCAGAGACGCCTCTCAATGATCCTCCAGGATCAGAAAAGGACTTCAAGAAGGAGGTGGATGCCTGGGAATGGGTCCTAGGAAAGTGATGTTTATGTATTAGATAAGGAAAAAACGTTAATAACTCTGTGTGCTTATGATGGATAAAACCCGTGTTGTAAAGTCTCACTCCAAGGAGATATATGGAGAAATCCATCTATGTGTCCTTTGGAGGTAAAAAATTCCTGGTTCCTAATGTTTCCCATTGTTTTTGAAAGTTTATTCCAGATGAATTTAGTATCACTCCCAGTTCCCATCTCCACCCATTTCCCCATGCCATGCCATGCCATGCCATGCCATGCCATGCCATGCCATGCCATGCCATGCCATGCCATGCCATGCCATGCCATGCCATCCATTCCCATGCCATGCCATGCCATCCCATCCCGATGGGTTCCCAGTCCCTGGCCTCTCTCTGGCTGCAGGTGCGGCCTGTTGGGCTCTGCTGCTCTCCAGTGGGAGATTTGGGATTGGTGGCACCCAGAGCCCTCCTGCCCCCTCCAGCCCCTGTCTGCCTGATGCCTTGGGCTGGCTCCCTGGAACAGAGGCCAGAGCAGGTGAAGAGAATAAAAGGAGGCATTGATGAAAGGCCTTCAAAAGGTTCACCTTGGGCTCTCAAAGCCTCCGAGAGGGGCTGCACCCAAAATGGACAATGGTCATGAGTTTTTCATACGGATATAAGTTTGGTACATTTACAGATCAGAGGTTAATCCTCCAATTACAGCTTCAGGTAATGAAGTCATTTAGCCCCACTTTGCCCTCCCCCAATTCACTTTCTCTATACTTTTCCATGCTGATGGCAGTGTCCTTGAATTTCATGCCTAGAGGGATTGTTTTGCCTCAGCAAAATGTGCAGACAGTTAACTAACACTTTCCATGCAGTTTAGGGTTATGCACTAATGCAGTGCAAGATGTGAAAAATAGAAAGGCTAAAATCCTAAGGCATCATGCCCCCTTCTGACATCCTCTAGAAATTCCCGCCAGGCTGCCTTCCCCTCCAGACAGCCCCGCTCCTCTCCTGCCCCACTCAGGAGCCCCAGTAGTGTTTCTGCTCCTCCTGGCAATTCCATGCTTCTGCAGCGCAATGAACAGCAGTGGAGCCATCCCTGTAGTGCCTCTGGTTTGTGTCCAGAGGAGGTTGGGGGGCTGGAGAGCAGGGATGGAGCTGGGGAGGGGCATGTCCAAGAGAAAGACGGCCCCAAAGCCTTCCGGGGCAGGCTGGGGTGAGCAGCCCGTGGGGAGGGAGTGGAGCCTGAGGCCCGGGGCTGGGAGGGATGGGAAGGACGGGAGGTGGGTGGGCTGCATGGGGAGTGGGATGGGAGGGTGGTGTGGGAGGGGTGGGACATGATGGAGCTGCTGGGAAGATGTGGTGGGAAGGTGTGGGGTGTGGTGAGGCTGGAGAGAAGGTGTGGGGTGTGGTGGGGCTGGAGGGAAGGTGTGGGATGTGGTGGGGCTGGAGAGAAGGTGTGGGGTGTGGTGGGGCTGGTGGCCTCAGGGAACCCCCAGGGCGGGGGGTGTTGCCCCGTGGAGCCCATGGTGACAAACACAGGTGTCACCCTGCTCCTGGAAGGGGTTGGCTGTGCTGAGGATCACGACCTCCTCCTCCCCTTGCTCCTGCACCACCTGAGCCTGCTGAGAGAGCAGCTGAAGGCAGTGGAGAGGAAGAATTTCTGAAGGCAGAGATACAATTGCACCTGGCTCACAAAATTAAAAATTAACGATCCCAGGGGAGATCTCTGCTGTGACACTCACAGAGCACTCGAGGTGGGGAATGCTGAGCCTCTGGGCCATCCTGTCTGACCCTGCCCAGCTCTGGGCACTGGGGATCAGGGTTGCTCCAAGGAGCACAAACCACGGCTGTGTCCCCTCTGGCACCAAGAAGTTTAAGTGCAAAATCAAAAGTGTATTACAGAAGTAATAATTTTGAGTTGAAATTGTGAACATATTGGAAATATATTTGCCATAGACAGTTTGAAAGTACCAACAATTATCAGGCATTTTTATACACCATAATGTCCAAGATTTTTTACAGATAGACCCCAAAGTCCTCCAAATATATTATATTTTGATATCTGTGTTGTAATTATTACCTGGATATGCTGTCTCTTTTTGTTTAATGGATAACAGGGGTCGTTTCCAGGTAAACAGTGTTTTATTGGCAGTGCTTCAATGCTGGTGAAGGACATCCATGCCCTGTCTTCCTGCACTATGAATGGGAAAGATGGAGGGGTTGGGGAAAGAAAGGTGATTTAAAGTTTTATTTTACTTCTCATTATCATCTTCTGAATCTGTTAATAATAATTTACTGGATACCAGGAAATTTGAACGTTTTTTTTTTTTGCGGTGACTATTTTTTCTCCCAGTCCTCATCTGAACTCATGAGCCCTTTGTTAATTTTTGTTTCCCTCTCCTCTGCCCAGCTGAGAGCAGGAGAAAGTGAGTGAATGGCTTTTGTGGATGCCTGGCGTTTGGCCAGTGCCAAACCATGACAGGTTTGCAGCAGGTTAGCAGCATCAGAGCCCACATTTCCGACTCACAGTGCCCCTGATGGTGCAGTAAAAGGCATTGCAAACCAGATGTTGGGGTGCTGGGGTGCCCCTTGCAGCCCTTCACCAGAGCTCATCCTCCTCCTCCTCAGCCTTGGGAATACTTGTGGTTGTTTTTTTCTGCTCTCACCCTTTTCAAGCAGGGACACCTTCCACTAGGCTGGGCTGAGTCAAACCCCATCCAGCCTGGCCTGGAACACCTCCAGGGATGGGGAGGCCAGAGCATCTCTGGGAACCTGTGCCAGGGCCTCTCCACCCTCACAGGGAACAATTTCTTCCCAATGTTCCCCCTAATCCTGTTCTCTGGCAGTGGGAAGCCATTTCCCCTTGTCCTGTCACTTCAGGCCTTTGTCCAACGTGCCTCTGCAGTTATTGGTGCCTCTTTAGGCCCTGGAAGGGGCTCTAAGGTCTCCCTGAAGCCTTCCCTTCTCCAGGCTGAACAGCCCCAGCTCAGAGACCTCAGAGAAGCCACAGGGAGGGGGTTGATGCCCCGTGGAGACGAAGGTGACAAACACAGATGTCACCCTGCTCCTGGAAGGGGGTGGCTGTGCTGAGGAGTGAGGACTGCTCCTCCCCTTGGAGCTGCACCATCTGAGCCTGCTGAGGGAGAGGCCAAAGCCAGGGCAGAGAAAGAATTTCTGAAGGCACAAAACCACCAGCAAGGATATCAGTAAAAACCAGGTTTAATATTAAGCAAACCAATATGCTATCCCTATTTGTGTGTTTGTGTGTGTTCAAGGGCGCATGACAAAAGGACAGCATGGGTAAGGATTAAAAGGAAAATGGCTTAAAAGCTTTACAACACTCGAACTGAAGAGTACTTCACTTACACCTTAAACTTAGCAATTCACCAGAGGAATATCAGCAGCATTTAATCTTATTTATTCCTGATAGATCCTTGGAGGCCCGACTCGCTCAGATGTCTCAGGTACTAACACAGCTGAGAGGGCAGCATTTCTGCCACATTTGCCCCAGCAGATGCAGACGTGTGTGCACACAGCCAGCCAGCCAGGCAGAGTGAGTGCAAGGTGCCTGTGAGCAATTGCCCTGGCAGGCAGTGAAATGCTCCCTGCGGATCCCTTTGCATCTCCTCCCTGGGCCAAGGGCTGGGCCTGGAGCCCTGGCGGGATGGGCCCAGGAGCCGTCGGCGTTCGGGGATCAGCCCAGGGCAGCAGCCGGGAGAGATCCCAGCTGGGAGAGGCCCCAGTGCCAGGGAGCTTCTGCTCAGCGCTGCTGGGCCCAGCAGAGCTCCAAGGCTCTCCTTTGGGGCCGCTGCTCACAGGGCCCCAAGGCATGGGCGGCACTCACAGCAATGGCTCAGCCTGGCCACACTTGGGGCCGGCAGCTTCCTGGGACAGTGGCAGAGCAGGGGTGCTGTGGCATCCAGGGCAGTACAAGAATTTCCAAGGCTGTTGATGAAAGCCCAGGAGGTGGTTGGACAGCAGCAGTTGCTGGGAGCAGAGGGTGTTTCTGATCAGTGCCACAGGAGCTGAGCCCAGGGGCTGCTCCTCAAGGCTGAGGCCTCCCAAGCACGGATCAGAGCCCCGAGCGGCCTGGAAAGGGGCTGGGGATGCAGCAGCACAGGGAGGGTGATCCTGTGGGTATTTATTGATCAGGAGACTCAAGGAATCCCTCAGCCACTGTACCGGGGTCCTTCAGGAGTGCAGTTGAAGGGATCAAGAGGCTCAGACATCTGTTTGTTTGGTGGGATCATTTCTGTGGGCAGGGTTTTCTTCTGGCTCCTCACACACCCTCTGTGGGGAGAGCCAGAGTGTCCCCACAGAACAGGGCCTCCAGCACCTCCCTGCCAAGAAGAAGATAAAGGATTTCATGCTGCTGTTGGTACAGGTGAGCAGGAAAAAAAAATGGGAGTGCACAGCAATGTAACAAAGCTGCTGCAGGAAATTCCAGAGGATGGAAAGGAGAGTGAAGAGACCAATGGAGACAGCAACGATGTCGAGCCCCTCGGGTTGCTGCTGCTGTGAGCCCCACTTGGCCTTAATTGAATTAATTGTGCTGGAAAATACCAGCACAGTTATGGGTGTGACAAGGAGGAGCAGGATGATGGCCCACGTGGTGATGAGGGCTGCCTGGCAGTGCTCCAGGTAATTTGATTGGCACTGGGATGTCAGTGTGGGAATCTCAGTGAAGAGAGTAGAGAAAGCCCAAAACTGGACAATCATCACCACCCAAAGCAGATGATCAGGAATGTCACGGCGGCAGCAGCACTTCAAGAGCTTTTTGATATACATTGCAAGGCCGAAAGTCATCAGCCAGAGCGGCGCCCAGTAGCAGGAGAACAAAGAGAGCTGGAAAAGGAAATGCAGGTACAGCACGGGCAGGATAAGAGAGCAGGAGACGTCCTCTTCCAGGAGGATGAGGACAGAGGGGACTGTGAGGAGAAGGAAGAGGAAGTCGGTGACAGCCATGCCACGGATGAAAAAGTTATCACCTTTCAGGCTGAGGAGGCTGATGACAGCCCTGTTCCCAGCCAGCCCACAGAGGCAGATGAGCAGCGTCACACTGTGGGTGGCCAGAGTGGTGACATCAGTGTCACAGAGATCATCTCCTTCAGTGAGTGAGGCAGGAGATGGGGACACGGTGCTCACCTCTATGGATGGATGCTGGGCAGGCAGTGGGATGTGGCCCCTGGCCATGGTCAGAGTGGATGGGCAATGAGTGCTTGGAGAATCCAGGGATGGACCGTGTGGCTCCTCAGCAGCTCCCTGGAGTGGGAAGGATTCAGTGGGGAGGAGTGAGATGTGCAGGGGAGGAGGGCAGGGGAAATTGTGGATTGGGAGAGGGAGGCAGTAAGTTGGTCAGTTCAGCAGGGGATGCGGAACTAAAGCACAGGGCAGAGGAGGGGGAAGTTAGGGAGGGCACTGCGGTCACCGGGAGAGGGTGTCAGGAACAGAGCAGCTGCTGCAGGAGAGGAAGGTGGGGTAGGGAGGAAGGCAAACATTCCACTGACCTGTTCCCTGTGGGGCAGCAGCAGGCAAAGGGGTCTGTGCAGATCAGCGGCGCTTCCTGGTCCCTCTTGCTCCTTTGGGATCCATGTCCTAAAGCGGCTCCTGCCAGGTCAGGGACATGAAGGAGAAAGTGCCCAGGTCACCAGGAGCTCCCCATTGAGCCGGCTCCTCTCTGTGCCATGACCTGCTGCTGTTTCGTAAGTCTCAGTGCCTGGGCACGGTGCTTTTACAACTTCGGCTTGCTTGGAGTTCCACAGCCTCTGTGTTAATGATCTTGATTCTTTTCATTTTCCCCTAAAAATCAAGTGGTGTTTTTGTTTGTGGTGAGAAACGACGCCTCACTTAAACTTTTTAGAAGTTTTTTAAACTACAGCAAGGGACAAGATAAGGTAAAAGTGCTCACTGGCAGCCAGAAGCACGGCCAGAGGCACACTGCCCAAAATAGTAACAGGATTTGTAGCCTCTTTGTAATCCAACCCCCACATTCAGACACATTCCGCTTTTCCAACACAGCTCCTCCTCCCTCCCTCCCTCCTTCCCGGAGCTTGTGCAGCGCTTCGGGCTTCGGCTCCCCACCACGGTCAGAGATCAGCATTACAACTCTCAACGTGAACACAGTACTCATGTTAGAAAAACTCCAAAGCTTAATTTTATTTTTTTTTTAATAAGACAAAAGAGGAAGGATGCTCCCTGTGATTCTAACCCTTCTCCTGCCATCCAGAGGCACCAGCTCTGCAGGGATTTGGGAAATCACTGCCACCCTGCGCTGGGTGTGTCCCCAGGGAATAAGGTGTCCCATGCTTTGCAGGCAAGAGCTCCCTGGAAACACCATGGAACTCATCTGCTGAGCCAAAGGAGATGGAGTTCATTCCCTGGGGCCGAGGCCATGAGGGTCATTGCATGGGGAATAGAGCTGGGGAGCAGCACTGAGCCCAGCTGCACTGCTTGGAGCCATGTGGATGCAGGAGGGAGGAGGAAAGCCATGCTCCAATGTGCTCCCTGCAGAGCATCCCACAAAAATCACCCAAGCCAATGCTCCTGCTCCCTTCTCCTGCAGGAATACAGCACCATGGGGAGGGTGGTCCTGTGGATAAAGTAATCAGGTGACTCCAGAAAACCTTCAGCCTCTGTGCTAAAGTCCTTCAGCAAAGCAGTGGAAGGGATCAAAAGGCTCAGATCACTGTATCCCTGGTGTCATCATCCCTGTGGTCAGTTTTTTCTTTCTGCTTCTCAAAGACCCTCTGGAGGGAATCCCTGAGGGCCCCCACTGTACAGTGCTTGCAGCAGCTCGCCATGGAGCAGGACCTCCAGGAGTTCTGCATGGAGTTGTCTGTCCTCCAGCTACCAACCAAGAAGCAGATGAAGGGTTTGATGCTGCTGTTGATGCTGGCGAACAGGAAAAAAAATTGGGATGGCACAACGATGTACCCGAGCTGCTGCAGGAAATGGCAGAAGCTGAGGATGACAGTTAACAGTGCAGTGAGGTGGATAACGATGTCACGCCTCTTAGGCTGCTGCTGCTGGGAGCCACACTTGGCCTTAATGAAATCACTTGTGATTGAAATGAGCAGGGGTGCAGCAAAGAAGAGCAGGACGAAGGTGTACATGGAGATGAGAGCTGCCCAACAGTGCTTCTGCTCGTGTGATGGGCACAGGAATGTCACAGTGAGAATGACAGTGAAGAGAGCAAAGAAAGCCCAGTATTGGACACTGATCACCAACAGCCACAGGCGCTTGGGAAGGTCCCAGTGGCAGCAGAGCTTGCAGGACACGTATATATACTGCACATTGCTCATGGGTATCAGCTGGAATAACCCCCAGTAGTAGGAGACCACTGTAAGCTGGAAAAAGAAATTCTGGTACAGTAGGGGCACAATAGAGGAGCAGGAGGCATCCTCCACCAGGAAGAGGAGGGCAGAGGGGACTGTGAAGAGAAGGAAGAGGAAGTCAGCAACAGCCAGGTTAAACATGCGATAATTACCGCTTTTCACTGTGAGGAGGCAGATGACAACCCCGTTCCACAGAGGCAGATGAGCAGTGTCACACTGTGTATGGCCATGCTGGAGACATCTGTTTCAGACAGATCATCTCCTTCAGTGGGTGAGATGGCAGGGGGGGACACGGTGGTCACCTCCATGGATGGATGCTGGGCAGGCAGTGGGATGTGGCCCCTGGCTGTGGTCAGAGTGGATGGGCAGTCAGTGCTTGGAGAATCCAGGGATGGACCATGTGGCTCCTCAGCAGCTCCCTGGAGTGGGAAGGATTCAGTGGGGAGGAGTGAGATGTGCAGGGGAGGAGGGCAGGGGAAATTGTGGATTGGGAGAGGGAGGAGGGAAGGTTGGGCAGTTCAGCAGGGGATGTGGAAGGGAAGTGCAGTGTAGAGGAGGGGGGAGCTGGGGAGAGCACTGCAGTCACGGGGAGAGGGTGTCAACAACAGAGCAGCTGCTGCAGGAGAGGAAGGTGGGATAGGGAGTAAGGCAAACATTCCACTGACCTGTTCCCTGTGGGGCAGCAGCAGGCAAAGGGCTCCGTGCAGATCAGCGGCGCTTCCTGGTCCCTCTTGTTCCTTTGGGATCCATGTCCTAAAGCGGCTCCTGCCAGGTCAGGGACATGAAGGAGAAAGTGCCCAGGTCACCAGGAGCTCCCCATTCTCATCCTGCTGGCTCCTCTCCGTGCCCTGTCCGGGTGCTGCTCCCCAAGGCTCAGTGGGGTCATAGGGCAGGCAGAAGTGGTTTTGCAACTTCAGCTACGTCAGAGCTCCACTCCCTCGGAGTTACTTATCTTGAATTTTTTTTATCTTTGTCTCAAAGGGATTGGCTTTTCTCAGAAGTCCACATGAAGAATTTTGCAAATGGCTCCTCTTTTTTTCTGTTTAGAAACATTTCTTCCCTGCAGTGTCCCATTCTCTGATTGCTTTTCCTCTCTCAGCAGGTTTCTACAACTCCTTGTTTCTCTTCCCTGAGTGGTCATTGTCCCTCCAGCAGCAGAGGGATGCTGGTGATGCTGGTGTCACTGGAATGCTGCTGGCAGTGCTGGCAGTGCTCTTGAAGCACCTGGCTGCTTCTCAGAAACTGCTCCCATTCTGGAAAGATTTCTGACATCTTTGCCAAAACCTGGGCCCGAAGCACCACAACTGAGACAAGAACTCCCATTTTTGTCATTCCAATGCAGGCTCACACAGCCCAATGGATAGACAGCACTCAGTTGCTTGAAGCCAGGTTATCAGCACTTAGAGCCCACCCTGATTACTACCATCACCTTGATGAGGTAATGAAAGTTTTAGGGACCAGATTTTGGGGTGCTGTGATCCCCTTTCCAGCCCTTCATTGGGGATCATCCTCCCCCTCCTCAGATATGGGAGCCCTTGTGTTTGTTTTTACCCGACCCCATCCTTCTGGGCAACCTGTGCCAGGGCCTCAGCACCCTCACAGGGAAGGATTTCTTCCCAATATCCAATCTGACCACACCCTCTGTCAGTGGGAAGCCATTCCCCCTTGTCCTGTCACTCCATGCCCTTGTTCAAAATGCCTGTCCACCGGTTCTAGAGCCCCATCAG
The DNA here is from genome assembly GCF_035770615.1 of Melospiza melodia melodia. Taxonomy (NCBI): domain Eukaryota; kingdom Metazoa; phylum Chordata; class Aves; order Passeriformes; family Passerellidae; genus Melospiza; species Melospiza melodia. The sequence goes on along the minus strand of NC_086199.1, from coordinate 54,906,797 downwards.
CTCTTGGATCATTAAGTGTTTGCCCTTGATAGGTCTGGCCTGGTGAGATTTCATAGCTGGGGACACAAATGCAGTGTCAGCAGAAAGAGAGGTGACAGTTCTGACCCCAGGGCCCCCACACATGCCAGTTTCCCGGAGGAGCATCCCAGATCCCTGAGGCACATGTCAGCCTGGGTAGGAATCATCTCACCTCTTTTTAGGAATTTCTTGGAATTCACTGTAGGCTGGTATCTGATTGCCAGGGGAGTGTAGAGGATGACTCAGATGAAACCTGCAACTTTCTAAGGATTAAAGCCAAGAGAGCAGCATGGATTTGCCTCTTCTCAGAAGAGATGACATTGCTGAAATCCTAAATCATCCCTCTGCTGTGTGTTTCACCTCATTCACAGAATTTATTATTGCATGAATCCTCTTGGAAACTGCATGGTGAAGGTGAAGTACCACTGAAATTGTGGTACACAATTTGCAAAATTAGATTTGAAACAGAAATCATAGGTTTTGTCCTGCAGAGTCCAAAAAATCCACCTGTGCAACGCGAGGTAGCGATTTCAGCCAATTCACAGACAAGATTTCAGGATAAGTGTTGCTAAGAGGAACCTGACATAAACTGCTTTTCCTAGAAGGAATGTAGTGCTCTTGGAATTGTCAAAAGATGGCTCATTCCAGACATTGTAGGCACTAGCCTTAAGAAGAGCTCTTCTGTGAGACAGGTACCTGCCCTCCTCACAGAAAATCCAGAGGCTTTAGAATGGGAAAAACTAAGGAAATGAGTCAGTTTCTGATGCAGATTCCCAGGGACAAGCTCTGCAGCAAATCCCTGATGTTGTTTATTCAGTAAAATCTGGGGCAGGAGTTACCACATTGAAAAAAACCAAAAAGAAATAATCCAAACATGATTTCGGGGTAGCAACAAAATTAAAAATATCAGTACATGAGAGTTTATTCCTTGAGGCCAAGGCAATGAGGGTCATTCCATGGGGAATACAGGAACAGGACTGAGCTCAGAGCCATGTGCTCCAATACTTCTGGCTGTCTCTGAGGTGCCACATGTGCAGAAGTGCCTCACAGAGCTGTCACCTGCACCACAGTGTCCCCAGCCCCGTGGCTCCCCTCGTCACTCCCGCCTTTCTCCTCAAACACCCTCCGCAGAGCCACTCTGACCGAGCGCTGGAAGCGGCGCCGCCGGCAGCTCCCCACCAGCACGTAAATCACCGGGTTGAGGGAGCAGTTCAGCAGTGCCAGGAACAAAGAGGGGTCTTCTGGGAATAAATCACCGGAATCTGGGAGATTGATGAAAACCTCCATGCAGAAAGGGATGCCAAAGGCAAAGAACAGCAGGACGTTGAGCACGATGGCCACAAAGAGCTTCCCTGGCTGCCGCCTCCGGGAGCCACAGCGCAGCTTGAGGAACAGGAACAGGTTGGAAACCAACATCATGAGGGAAAAAACCACGGAAATGGCCAGGGCTACACCTGCAATGACGGTCCCAGAGTCCTCAGTGTAGGTGCAGGTGAGGTAGAGGGAGGAAACAAAAGCCCCTGCCAGGGCCCAGAGGGCCCCGCTGACTGCGGCCGAGAGGTGCCGGGGGCGGTGGCAGCGGTACCAGATGGGGCACAGGATGGAGACACAGCGCTCCACGCTGAGGGCTGCCAGCAGCCCCAGGCTGCTCAGGTCAAACACGTGGCACGGGAACCCAAGGACAAACACAAAGCGCTGATAGTGGTGAATAAAAGGAAACAAAGATGTGCAGAATGCTGCTAAGGTCAGAAAAGCCAACAGAAGCAGGAGAAACAGGAGGAGCAGGGAGAAGTCTGCAACAGCCAGATTTAGGATGTAGACAGTGAAAGGGCTCTGCTGTGTGTGGAAGCCCAGGAACCACAAGACCACCCCATTCCCTGCCAGCCCACAGAGGGAGATCCCCAGGCACACCCCTGCAAAGGCAATCAGGCTGGAGGGAATGCTGGAGCATTCAGATCTGATATATTCCTCCCAGTCCAGAGATCCATAAAGTGTATTGTTCAGGGTGAGGTTTGTTGTGCTGTTCTCCTCCATGGTGAATGATCCTGCTCCCAGCAGCTGCCTTCTCCCTTTCCCACCACCTCCTACGGAGAGATGGGGAACCAGAGGGAAATAAGGGACATCAGCACTCCCAGCATTTCCCAACTGCCCACACAGCCCCACGCCAGCCCCAGGAAGAACCCCCACCCCTGCAGTGCCCAAGACTGGTTCCCTGAACTCCTACCTCCGGTAGGAACAGCACTGACACAGCAGCACCAGCTCTTTGTGGCCATCGTCCTGCTGTTCTTTGCCTTTGGCATCCCTTTCTGCATGGAGGTTTTCGTCAATCTCCCAGATTCCGGTGATTTATTCCCAGAAGACCCCTCTTTGTTCCTGGCACTGCTGAACTGCTCCCTCAACCCGGTGATTTACGTGCTGGTGGGGAGCTGCCGGCGGCGCCGCTTCCAGCGCTCGGTCAGAGTGGCTCTGCGGAGGGTGTTTGAGGAGAAAGGCGGGAGTGACGAGGGGAGCCACGGGGCTGGGGACACTGTGGTGGAGGTGACAGCTCTGTGAGGCACTTCTGCACATGTGGCACCTCAGAGACAGTCAGAAGTATGGAGACAAGGGCACTCCAAGCAGCGTAGCCAGGCTCAGTCCAGTTCCCCAGCTGGGTTTATTCTCCATGGAACTGCCCTCGCTGCCCCATCCATAGGGAATAAACTCTGTTGATGAGGCAAAGTCTGCAAAAATGCGGAGAGGAAGGGGAGTTGAGATTTGGGGTGTAAGGGGGCAAGAGAAGGGTGAAAATTACAATTTGGGGAAATGGGAGAGGAAAAAGAGAGAAAGGGGAGAGGGAAAAAAAAAAGAAAAAATCCAACAAAGTAAAAAAGGAAACTAAGCAAGAGAATGAATGGGAGAGAAACAGAAAAGAAAAAAAAGAAAGCATGGTAGAAAGTAAAAAATAAAGATTGAGAATGGCAAAGGATTTGCTTGGAGAGGACAGATAAAGAAGGATATCCCTGGTGTGCTAAATCCCCATAAATATTTGGGTCAGTCACACAGGGGCTGGTCCTGCTCCCTCTGGAATCATTGGAGGAAAAGTTATTCACCTAAGCACAGCAGTGTTATACCAAAAACCATCTGGATGTAGCTGTTATAAAATAAACTTGGCTTTTCTGTCCTTTTTCAGTAGACACTTAGTGGAAGGTTCTTCCTGTGCCTTAAATTAAAAAAAAAATATTTATCTGAGTTTACATTGAGTGTGTTTTTATCAGCTGATAAATCAGATAGCAACAACAACAACAACAACTTTAAATAGACTTTTTATCCCTTTAGGGGGGAAAAAACAACAAAAAAGAGAATTCTGGTCTTTTTAATAATACAAAAATATTTTGTTTTCCCAATGATAAAAACATTTGAGATATCAAAAAGATCACATTTTGAACATGAATTTGTGAGGTTTTACAAAGAAAATTACCCACATTGACTTATAAATGTTAGGTAGTCTGATAGCACAAATAATCCCATTTTGCCCCTCAAAGGATTTGGTTTAGAAAATAATTTGTTGAAAATCATGGTATTTATTTACCTTGTTCTGTTTCCTGTATTTTCCCCACTATCCTTAGATTTATTTCTAATTGTAAAGTAGATTTAAAAGCCATGGATTCTGATGTGTCCTTTTAAAGGAAGAAATTACAACCCAATGCATGCTGTAGATAAATACAGAGACTCTGTCAAAGGCTGGAGGAAATTAAAATAACATGCAACAATATGATAATATAAAATACTAATCTCCAGTCACATATTTCTTTGAAATACAAGACAAGCGAGGATGAAACTCAATGAATAAATTTTTAAAACAAATTGGAAGGAGTGGGAGCCCTCTCCTGCTCTGTGGTGTGGAAAAATCCCTGGTTCAGAGAAGAAATGGACTTGGATGTGAATCTTTTCAGTCCTTGAAATGCTCACATTAGGAGACCCAGAGTGGCTCTGTGAGCCACCAAAGGCTGTGTGTGTGCTCTGACATGGGATGGGAATTCTAAGTGAAGAGGGATAGATGGATTCTCCTTCAGGAATTTTATGCCTGCTTCCAACAGGAGGATTGTTGGTACTGATCTTCTTTTCAGAGATCTGAGTGAAAAGCAACACAGAATTTATGAGCTTATGAATGACAAGGATTTATCCTGAGCAAGATTTCTTTGATGAAATTCAGACACCAAGACATTTCAGTCTTATCAAATGGATATTATTTAAAAGTCACTGGAAGAAAGAAACAGGAACTTTTAATGTGTCTTAAATACAGGTCAGGTAAATTCTGTGCTCCAGGTGCTTATGTGCCATATGGGGCACTTAAAATAATGACCCAAAGGGGGGGTCTTAAAATAATGAGGACTTAAAATTATGACCTGAAATGTCTACAAAGAGGGTACTGAGGGTCAGGTGAGATGAACCTTCCCCAGTACCTCAGAGTCCTTCAGTTCTGCCAAGACATTCCAGGCAGGATTTTAGGAGGACATGGTTATCGTGTCCCGCGTTTCCCGCTCGTCTCTGTCATCCGCTGAGTCTTGGAAGGCCCTCTGGAATGCCAACCTGAGGGTGAGCCGGAATTTCCGATCCCTGTAGCTTCCCACCAGGAAGTAAATGATGGGGTTGAGTGTGCTGTTGACGCAGGACAGCACAAAGCCAATCTCTGGGGAATACAGGAACTTGAGGCCCAGGAAGTCCAGGAGGATGAGGACACTGAGGGGCACGGCGAAAATGAGGAAGAAGAGGATGGTGAGCATGATGACGGTGAAGAGCCGGCCCGTTTGGAAGGGCTGGGAGCTGCACTTGACCCGCAGGAAGAGGGTGAGGCTGAAGAGCAGCAAGAGGGGCGCGCAGACGAGGAAATCCAAGGCTCCGATGGCGATGAGCAGGTGCTGGCAGGCCCTGGGAGAGGGGCGAACGGTGCACAGGACATATCCCAGAGTGTTCAGGAGCAGGGACAGGGCCCAGAGCAGGCCAGACACCACGGCAGACAGGTGCTTCGGGCGGTGTGTCCGGCACCAGATGGGGGACAGCACAGACAGCCAGCGCTCAGTGCTGATGGCCGTCAGCAGGTACAGGCCTGTGCCGTACATGAAGAGATCCAGGAAGAGGAAGATCCCAAACTGCACCCCCACGTTGAACTGCATCAGGTACTGCACGGTCTCCACGGGGATGCACAGCAGGTACCCGAAGTCGGCAGCCGCCAGGTTCAGGATGTAGACGGTGAAGTGGTTCCTGCGGATGCGGAAGCCCTGGTACCACAGGACCAGGCCGTTCCCCACCATCCCACAGGCAGCACTCAGCAGGCAGAAGCTCTCCATGAACTTGAGGACAGTGTAGGATGGCTGGGGTTGTCCCACAGCCCCGCTGTGGTTGGTCCCAGGAGCATGGATGGCTGTGGTTGGAAGGACCATTGATGTGGTTGAGGGTCTGATGATGGGTGATTCGGACCTGGGAGCAGAGAGAGGAGAGGTGGAAACTCCAGGGTGACTTTTCTAGAGGGGTTCCTTGGTTTGTTCCAAGGCTTTGTAGCTAGAACTTGATTTCATGGAACTTTAAAATAAATTGGTTTGGAAAGGACCAAGACCCTGGAGTAACAGGATAAAGGGTGAAGGCTTCACACTGACAGAGTGTGGGTTTAGATGGGAGACTGGGAATAAATTCTTCCTTGTGAGGGTGGTGAAGCTCTGGCACAGGTTACCTAGAGAAACTGTGGCTGCCCCATCTGTGGAGGTGTCCAAAGCCAGGCTGGAGCAATCTGGGATAGTGGAAGGTGTCTCTGCCCATTGCAGGGGGTTGGAACTGGATGATCTTTAAGGTACCTTCCAGCCCAAACCACTCAGGAATTCTGTGATTCCATGAGAACAATTGGTAGTTTTTTATATTAATGAGTGATTTCTGTTTTAATAAAGTGCCATTTGATGTGGTTCTCCTTGGTCCCATGTACAGTAACAAATAAACATTTTGGTTTGGCAGAGCCCTCAGCTTCTCCCTCAGAAACAGCAAGAACCACATGTAAGAAACCACAGATTATCTTGTCCTCACAGGACATGGGAGCTGTGGCTCTGATAGCTTTTCCACACCACTCCATGAGTTAAGTCATTATTTCCTTCCCCGTGGTACTGAGATCTGATTGAGAATCTTGGGGATGAAAAAAATGGGTTTAAAACCTTTTTTTATGGTCTGATGAGAACAAATACAATGGCTCTTCTGCTGTCTCCCAACCAGCTGTTAATTTGGACATGGAAGGCAGAGAAGTTAAAAAGAGGATAGGAACAAAAAATGAGGTTTTCTGGGAAGATGTGAATCACTGAACCATGTAGCCAGCATGAATCCTCTGTTCTCTTTTTGCGTCGCAGCAGCACACATGGAGACAGACTTCCAAAAGCACCCAGAACGTGACAGACTGAATCGCTGCTGTTCCATTCCAGCACCACAGGCACACTGACCTCATGGACAGAGGGAAAAGAAGTGTGTGGTGCAGGGAATTTCAAGGCCAAGTTGGATGGGGCTTGGAGCAACCTGGGCTAGTGGAAGGTGTCCCTGCCCATGGCAGGGGGTGGGACTGGATGGGCTTTAAGGTCCCTTTCAGCCTAAATTATTTGAGGATTCTATGATTTCCTTTAGGGTTGATTGAAACCAGGGAACTTCTGGCAGTGCAGAGCTGGATGATCCCATCCTCAGCTCTTGTAGCACCTTGAGCACTTCTAGCATGAACACTGTAGAGAGCAGCCCTATGGCTGTTCTTCCCTCACAGCCTGCTCCAGGGGTGGCCACAAATGATCACGTTTTTGCAGAAATTAGCAGAAACAGCCTCAAGTTCTGTGCAGCTTTTCTGCTGTGAGAACAGAGGAAGGCTCGGTGGTTAAGTGGTTTCCTGGCTTCTGTGCAACCAAATTTCCACTCGATCTGAAGAGAGTGTGAACATTTGAGTGTCACCTAAGTTCTGTCTCAGCCCACTGACACCTCCAGAGGTGCATCTCTCTCCACTGGGGATTCAAGGGATGACAGGTGATAATTCCCAATGTTAAATGGCTTTGTGCCATTGATCATGTCATGGAATCATGGAATGGTTTGTGTTGGGAGGGATCTTGAAGCTCATCTTGTTCCAACCTCCTGCCACAGCCAGGGACACCTTCCACAGACCAGGTTGCTCCAAATCCCTGCCAACCTGGCTTTGGACACTTTCAGGAATAAGGCAGCCACAGCTCCTCTGGGCAACCTGTGCCTCATCACCCTCACAGGGAAGAATTTCCTCCCAAGACCTAATTCAAATCCACCATCTTCCAGTTCAAAATAATTCCTGTCACTCCGGGCCCTTCTCCAAAGTCCCTCTCCAGCTGTCTTGGAGCACCTTTAGGCACTGGAAGGTGCTGTATGTGCATAAAGACTGCCAGGAACAGAAACGGCTGCAATGGGTAAATGAGAAAACATTGATAGCTTTGCCTTCTGCTGCAATAGAAGTGATGAGATCCTTATCTTACTTCTGTAGACCATGGAGAAGAACACTGCAAAAGTCACTCATGGTTCTCATTTATTTATCATAGTCCCTTGGAAAGACTGAATTCCTGTTTCCAAGACACATTCAAGACACGATCCCACTTCCTTATGTAACTAATAAGTGAAAGCTCTTCTCAAACAGCAGCAGCCTGAGTCCAGGTGATCTTTTTCTCCCTTGAGATTAAACATCCTCCATGTGATTTGCCTGCAAATCCTGCCTGTAGTTCCTGAGGCAGAACAACCCTGATCCCACAAAGGTGTCTCAGACAGTGGACAGAAAGTTCTGGTGTTGTAATGCCAGGTATCTGAGTAATGATTTTTATATTACAGAGGTGCATTTAGAGCAGTTCAAGAGCACTTGTACAGGGACAAGAGTTCCTGGAATGAAGCTCTCCTTATATTGAAAATTATTATCATCAATTCCTGACCTAGAGCAAATTTCTGTCCAGCAAAGGAAGTAAACTTTTGATCTTTTTTCCTCCATTGTTTTTGTTTCTCCTCCCTTCCCCAAAGCCTGACAACCCATCAGAGTGCAACGTCAAAGACCCACATCAGAATTTCTCACCTTTTTTGCGTTCCTGGGAATTTCAGCGCCTGTGCCCGGCAATGTTGTCTCCTGGATGGTGTGATATGGGGTGCAGCTCGAGTCCTTGTGTCATGCTGCAGTGCTGGGCTGGGCAGCACTGTTTAAAAAGCCATGGTGTTTTCAGCGTGACCCTCCAGGCAGCCAATCACTCATGGGGGAAATACCTCCCCTGTGCGGGTATGATCACTCAGATTTGAACCACTTCCCCCTCCCCTCTTTGCAGTGTCACGGAAACATTATTTTTTTTACTACTTCTCCCTTCTTCAGCCATTCCTGCAAGAACTGTCCATACAGACTTTGCACTGGTGTTGTGTCCTACTTGAGGCCCTGAGATGCCCTGGTTTCACAGCCCCTGAAGATGAGATTTTAGTGCTGCTCAGGTAGAGAAATTTTAAGTTTTCTCCCATAACATCTTTGGTGGAGGTTTCACAACCTCCCTCAGTACTTCTCATTCCTTCCTGTCCCTGCCCAGTTGTCACACACCTGCCACCACAGTGGGTCCTCTCCCAGCACAGTTCAGCACCTTATGGGATCTCTACTGCTTCATCCAACCTTGCCCCCAAGCTTTCCACCTCAGCAGTTCCAGATGCCCAAACCCTGCTTATGCTGCCCTCAGCATGGAGCTCTGGGGTCAGGAGCTCTTTCAGTGCACCTTCACACCCCACAGGCTTTCGGCACAGTCCTTCAACACCTCAGCCACTTCAGATTTCACAAAATCCCTCCAGCCCCATGCCTTTCACTTCCAGTTTCACAGCTTCCCCCCGAACAGAGCTTCAGGTTCTTCCCGACCTTGTGTCTCCTAAGCAGACAGAACCCACCACCACCCACCCACAACATCCCAATCCTGTCCATGCACACTCCATGTCCATGAGCCACCCCAATCCAAAGGGTGTGGAAACAGAGAAAACACCTTCCTCCTTTCCTGACATCCTTACAGGGAACTATTTTGTCCCTTAGTGTTGGAATCCATAAGGTTAGAGGATTTTAAAGAAATGGTTAAAAGAAGTATGTAGGCCTCAGACTGAAGTTTTGTTAGCATTGCAAATGCAAGCAGAAAAGTTTCCCATGCAAGCAGAAAAGTTTCCCAAGCAGTAGACGTGACAAACTACAATAGGTCTCTGTGGAATTGGCTTTAGGATGGCAACAAGGTTATTTAATGTATATCTTTAGAGGTTAGCATGAATGGAACTTTGTTCTTTGTCTCTTATGAACTAGTCTTTGTTTTAACTATCATTGCGTGTGCTTTGTGGGATTGGATAGAATGATTGTCAATACGTGTTTTCTGTGTCTGATTGGCTGAATTCTAGTCTGAGATGATTTTATGTATTTCTGTACCAGCCCTGCTGGAGGAGACATTTTTTGGCGTGGATCAGTGAGCTGTCATGTCTCCATTTTGTATTTTGAGACTGATGTGCTGGAAATAAAAGCAAAAATCTCTTCACTGGTCTGGTTACAATGTTATCCATATTTGGATATTTTGCCACGGCCTAGTGGGTTCCTTTTTTAAGACGTGGGTTCCTGACACAATTGGACTTATACCTATCCCGTCCCCCGCATTTGGTGCCCTGTCCAAGGATGTAGAATAGAAGAAAAAAAAAGAAAAATCGTGGATGTCCCGGCTGTGGAGACCCAAGTGTTAACAAGGAGGACACTGTATCATCTCTCCCCCCAAAGCCAAGAAAATTGTAAGTAACTTATCTCGGGAGAGTGCTTGGGTGACGTTGGGAGGAAAAATAGAGAAAAAGAAAATTATTAAAAGAACACAAAAATGGGAATGAATTTATCAAAAGTTGAATGCGATGTTTTTCATCAATTAGAGACAATGTTACAAGAAAAAGGTCACTCTGAAATTTCAAAAACAAAGCTTAAAAACTTACTTATGTGGGTCAAAGCGAATACACAAGATTTAAATTTGCAGTCTGCTTTTACTTTTCATTTTTGGGATCAGATAAACTGGAGAATCTATAATCTAGTCTCTCTCAAAAAAGATGAAAGCTTAAGAGAACTTATGCCGGTTTGTAGAGCGCTGTTGGAGTGTTTTAAACAAACTGATAATAATAAGATCAACTTGGACTCAGAAAACAAAGCTTCTGGTTCTGTCTCATTAAATTCCAGTAAACCGGAGACTGTGTGTGTATCGGAGAATGTTACAAGTGTTGTTGCAAATGCTGAAAGTATTGCTTTGAACTCTGTTGAAAAAAATCTTTCTTCTCTCTCTCTGGGAAAAAATGAGACTCTTTTGGACTTTTCTTCACGTTGTTCTGTTAATGTAAAAATATGTGACTCTTGTAAGGGGGATGGGACAAAATGTGTAAAAGATGGGAATGAAAAAGTGACTGTACTTTCTAAAATTGTTTGTGCAGGGACACTGAAACCTGAATTGGATTCTGTTGGGCCTGGGGTGGAGGCTGAGGTGGCTGCTTCCACTCAGGAAATTGTGGTTCCAGGGAACTCTTTTTCAGTTAAGCAAAAACATGGTTTTTCTGGTGTTTGTCAATCTATAGATACAGAGAAAGAAAAACTGGCTTTAATTCAAAGGGTGGAGTCCTTTGAAATGATGGATAACTCTCAAAAACCTGAAAAAACACGGGTTGAGTTTTTAAAATGTCATGATCCTAATTCTTGTATTTTAAAACAAAACCATGTAAGTTTAAAACCTAGATTTGTGGACTCCCAAGCTGAGTTTTTCTTGGCAGGGAGACAATGTGAAACTTGTAGTAAAGTATTGAACTCAAGGTTAAATGGCACTGTTCCCAGAAGAGAGGAACACGCCTCTGTCCCGGCCCCTTTGGTTCGGGCTTCAGAGGAGGCGTGTTGTTTGCGGGACTCCACCCCTGCCTTTTATGGCTGAGTTCCCAGAGTTGGCAGAACTCCTGGACAAGAGTACAGTGTCCCTGTTAGGAATTTGGATTTGGGCAGAGGGCCTGGAAGGTTTGGATTTAGTGATTTTTCAGAATCAGAAAATATATTGGTTAGAAGTAAAGGTCAATCTGTCATTGATCAAAGTGACAATTTTGATTTTCCATTAAATTTACCTGATTGGTCATACATTAATCAGAAACTGTAAAAAGATTCGGATTTAAAGGAACAATATCTTGCTTTACCAGTAAAATATGGAAGAAATGACAGAAATCCAAAATATGAAAGACTTGATCATCATGATATAAAGGATTTGCGACAGGCTTTGAAAGAAAGTGGATTTTCTTCTCCCTATTTTAATAGTGTGTTGAAAAATACTTTTAACTCTTATGACTTAGTTCCTGCTGATTGCAGGAATGTGGCTTCTCTGATCTTAACCAATTCACAGTACCTACTATGGGAATTACAATGGAAAAAACTACTTAACAAGTTGGTTGAAGGATATGCAAATACTGATTATGCTAATCTAGATGTTGCTCAACTAGCTGGTGATTCACCTTACAATAGGCCTGAAAATCAAGCAGCTGAACTGCCTCGGCCTGTGTTAACAGACATTAAAGATGCTGCTAGAAAGGCCTTGCTTTCACTTGAGCCTGCTGGCTCTCATTTGAATTCTTATCCACTGATCAAACAAGGTGAAACTGAATCTTATGGTTCTTTTTTGGATAGATTAACTCAAGCAGTTGAAAGGCAATGTCCAGATGAACAAGCCCGCTCTTATGTCATTCAAAATCTTGCTTCTGTAAATGCTAATAATGAATGTAGAAAAATTATTTTAGCTTTGCCTGATCAGCCTCCAACAATTACACAGATGCTAACAGCTTGCAGTAGACTTATGGGTTCACAAAATGCTGCAAATTCACAGGTCAATACTTTGGAAAAATCACCGGAACACAATTTGACACAACGAATGGATAAAATTGAAAAGCTTTTAGAAAAACAAGAAAAATGTTGGGAAAATTCTGTTAATGCTGTACAAGTGGACTCTAATAAAAAGCCTGTCTGCTTTGCTTGTGGTAAACTAGGCCACATTAAAAAGGATTGTCGTGGGACATCAAATCAAATTTCTATTTGCCCTCGATGCCGAAAAGGAAGGCATCTTGCTAAATTCTGTCATTCATTATTTGACATCAATGGCAACCCACTGTCGTTAAACTTCAGAAAGAGTGCGTTCCACCGTGGTCAGACACAAATTGTGGTACCCACTGGCAATGGGTGAATACTGGGCTGGTCATGTCACAAAAGGATTGTCATGTGTGAAGATTCCAATCAAAGTGACTTTTTACCTGTCATAGGATGTGATTGTCATGATATATATGAACTGCTAATATCTTGTTGTACAAGTTTTGTCCTCAGTTCACAGAATTTTCCAGGATTCAAGATTCTACTACTACATGGATGATCTGCTCATCACAGCCTCAACGTAGACAGAGATGCAGCAAACCTGTGCTGGTGTTGGGACTGAAATCCAAAAGTGCTGGACTTGACATTTCTACAACTAAATTCCAAGGATGCAACAAAGATTCAAGACTGAGACATCAGTTCTTCAAAGAAGACCATCAACTTACAGCACACCACAACAATCAACTCTTCAAAGAAGACGACCTCATCACTGGACTCTGACTGTGGTTCGAGTTTTTCAGCTTTTCCCTCAATCTTTTAATTTAATTTAATGAATAGAAAGTTCAGTTTTAAAGGATGTTAGTAATGAAACTTTACATCATTGGCTTTCCTGTCTTTTTACAACTTTGCAATATATAACTAATCCATGCTTCGTTTCTCACATTAGGGTATTCATGTTTCCGTAGACACATTCTCTGGTGCAGTTTTTGCTTCCCTTCACACAGGTGAAACTGGCAGCCATGCCTGTCATCATTTCCTGCAAGCTTTTGCTTCATTGGGTATACCCCAAGAAGTAAAAACTGACAATGGTCCCGCATACATATCTCAAAAATTGGCCACATTTTTTAATGAATGGGGTGTTTGACACATTTTTGGCATTCCCCACTCTTCCACAAGCCAAGCAATCATTGAAAGAACACATCAAACCCTAAAACGCATATTAGATCAACAGAGAGGGGGAACGGAGATCACCCCACAGATGAGACTGAGCAAGGCTCTGTACGTTTTTAATTTTTTAAACAGTCCAAGTGAAGGTCCATTTTGGTTAATAATTTGGGGAAAGGGTATGCTTTTGTCTCCACAGGTGCTGGAATTAAATGGGTTCCTGCCAAAAACGTCAAACCGTATCGCACTTCAGAACCTGTTGTCAAGCCCAGAACCGAGGAAGCGAGTATGCAGACGTGAACCGAATCGAAGGATCCCGGGTCTCGCCTGACGCCTCTTGTGCCTGACATTCTTTGTGCATCGGTGGAACCCATGAACTCTGATTTTGTGCCAATGTTATTTATGAGTATACTAATTGAATGTTGAATGTTTGTTTAACAAAGCTAATTTTTGGCTGAAAATTTAGGTTATTGTTTTTGTTTAGAAAGAATTCTGCCAAAACTTAGTTCCTGAAAGAGATGGGGCAAATTCAAATGGTATACTTGTTTTGCTTGATTTTAATTGTTTTTTGTCGTGCAGATTTGCCTGTGGATCAACCGAAAACGAATGTTTGGGTGACCTTAGCCAAGGCTGCGGATCGGATACTATATGTCTGTCTAATTCGGAACCAGAAAAGCCTTTTTCAACCTGTTTGGTTGGTGTGCCAGGGAAAGAGTTGCCTTTGGTCAAAAAACAATCCAATGGTAAACCAGGTGGAATTGACAATGGAAACAGTCCTTCCTTCAATTGGAACATTTGGTCCAAAAAACTCCTTAGGGCAGCATCTGAACCTCAAGAATTAGAAATCCTTGGTTCTTTGACCATGGATTTTTGTTTTACTTTCATGACTCGTGTCTGGCGAAAAGGTGATCCCCCAAAGTTCAGTGTTACTCCTCATTATTTTGCATATAAAAATTTGAGTTTTTGGTGTAATGTTTCAAACAGTTGGGATGTGTTTCCGGAGACGGATCAATATTCACGGCAATTGCCAAAAGGATATTGGATCATTTGCGAAGACAGAGCTTGGCAAGGCATTCCAGCTCACCTTGAAGGTGGCCCTTGTGGCATTGGTATGCTCACCATAATTGCCCCCACTGCCAAAGCAGTGATGAAAAAGAAACAAAGGAAAACGAGAGCTGTTCCTCATTATGATGAGAACTGTCAGAGTGATTTTATGCCTTGGAATGCCGCCACAAGGGTTTCAGCAGGTATATTTCTACCCCAATTGGCTTCAGCTGTGGCATTGAGACAATTAGATCAAGTTGGATGTTGGCTGAGCAAACAAACTAATGCCACATCCTCCGCAATCAGTGATATGTTGACTGATGTTGATAGTATTAGACATGCTACTCTTCAAAACAGAGCAGCCATTGATTTTCTTTTACTGGCACAAGGACATGGTTGTGAGGAATTTGAAGGATTGTGTTGTATGAATTTGTCTGATCATTCTGAATCCATTCACAAAAGCATTCAAAAATTAAAGGATCTGACAGCCCAAATTAAAGAAGATGGAGGTTCCTGGTTGGATGATTTGTTTCAAAATTGGAGTTTTGCACCTTGGCTAAGGCAACTTTGCAAGATAGGTCTTTACATATTAGGTGTTCTAATACTGATATTGATAGTGGCACCTTGTATACTCTGTTGCGTTCGGCGAATGATGAACAAAACAGTCCGAGAAGTTTTTGTCATTCAAGCAGGAGAATTAGGAAGTAGAAGCACAGAGAGTGTACGAAATCTCACGAAAGCAGTAGATGAGGGTATTGACATGAACGAAGGTTTTGAATTAAGGCCTTGGAATCGACCAGAGTTTTTTGAACAATGACTTGTGACTGTTGCCAAACGTGATTCATATCTCTTTCAGGGACTGGGTCTTCACAGCATTAAGTTGCTGTGCCATAATATAGCAATGCTTCAGTTTAGTGAAAATAGGTCTTCAACAGATGATAAGCAGAAATTTTGCAATGGAGCTATGAAACGCAAGCAGCAAGCGACAAGAAAATGAAAGCTTCTGGGTCAAACAGAGAGGGGGAAATGCTGGAATCTATAAGGTTTGAGGGTTTTTAGGAAATGGTTAAAAGAAGTATGTAGGCCTCAGACTGAAGTTTTGTTAGCATTGTAAATACAGCAGAAAAGTTTCCCATGCAAGCAGAAAAGTTTCCCAAGCAGTAGACGTGACAAACTACAATAGGTCTCTGTGGAATTGGCTTTAGGATGGCAACAAGGTTATTTAATATATATCTTTAGAAGGTTAGCATGAGTAGAACTCTGTTCTTTGTCTCTTATCAACTAGTCTTTGTTTTAGCTACGATTACGTATGTTTTATAAGATTGGATAGAATGCTTGTCAATATGTGTTTTCTGTGTCTGATTGGCTGAATTCTAGTCTGAGATGATTTTATGTATTGCTGTATGAGCCCTGCTGGAGGAGACATTTTTTGGTGTGGATCAGTGAGCTGTCATGTCTCCATTTTGTATTTTGAGACTGATGTGCTGGAAATAAAAGCAAAAATCTCTTCACTGGTCTGGTTACAATGTTATCCATATTTGGATATTTTGCCGCGGCCTAGTGGGTTCCTTTTTTAAGACCTGGGTTCCTGACACCATTGGACTTATACCTGTCCCGTCCCCCGCAGTGTGGGAGGGGTGGGACATGATGGAGCTGCTGGGAAGATGTGGTGGGAAGGTGTGGGGTGTGGTGGGGCTGGGGAGAAGGTGTGGGGTGTGGTGGGGCTGGAGGGAAGGTGTGGGGTGTGGTGGGGCTGGTGGCCTCAGGGTAGCCCCAGGGAGGGGGGTGATGCCCCGTGGAGCCCATGGTGACAAACACAGGTGTCACCCTGCCCCTGGAAGGGGGTGGCAGTACTGAGGATCACGGCCTCCTCCTCTCCTTGCTGCTGCACCACCTGAGCCTGCTGAGGGAGCAGCTGAAGGCAGTGGAGAGGAAGAATTTCTGAAGGCAGAGAGACCTTTGCACCTGGCTCACAAAATAAAAATTAGATATCTCAGGGGAGATCTTTGCTGTAACACCCACAGAGCACTCGGGGTGGGGAATGCTGAGCCCCTGGGCTGTAGTAAACCCCACAGGCCTAGCAAAGGCGCCCTGGAGAATGTAACAATAGGAATGCTGATGCAGCAAAGAAGTTTCTGTCCCCCCGACCCAGAATCTATACCCTTTTAAGGAAAAATCTTGTAACCCTTACCTATTGGTCACTTATGATCCTTCAACCCTATGCCATTGGTCAGGCTTGGAAGCCTGCCAAGGCTATCAAAGTAGCATACTGTACCCTACTAACTTTGAAGAAGAAGAGCTGAAACCCTTCACAGCACCCTGAATAAAGACATCGCTGTGGAATCACTCAGCCTCAGCTCCTTCTCCTCTTTCTCAGTCTGCTGGAGCCTCAAGCCACAGGGCAAACTTCCTAGCAGCAAGCTGAAATCTAAGAGCTGGCTAATCAGTATAAGAGCTGAATATATCACAAGCTTGCTAGGGGTTTGACTCTGTGGCCTTGGTCTGAGCAAGCAGCCTATGGCGCTCTCTCCCTCTGGGGAAGGAGCTCCCTGGCTAATGCTCTGCTCCTGATAAGACCAGATTAAGGCTCATTACTGGGCCATCCTGTCTGTGCCAGCCCAGCTCTGGGCACTGGGGATCATGGTTGCTCCAGGGATCACAAGCCATGGCTGTGTCCCCTCTGAAATCAAGACATTTTACGTCTAACCAAATAAGTGTGTTAGACTAGTAACAATTTTCCATCAAAACTGTGAACACATTGGAAATTTATTTGCCATAGATACATCCAAAGAAACAACAATTTTCAGGCATTTTTATGCCTTATAATATCCAAGATTTTTTATAGATGCTCCCCAAAGTGCTCCAAATTTCTTACGTCGTGGTATTGATGTATTGTTTAATTCCTACCAGAACTTACAGACTCTCTTTGTTTAATGGATAACCTGTGTTTTTCCCAGGCAAATAGTTTTTTACTGGCAGTACTCCAACGCTGGTGAAGAACCCCCTCACCCTGTATCCCTGCAGTGTTTGTGGGTAGGAGGGAGAGGCTGGGGAAAAAAGGGTGGTTTAGCTTCTCATTATTGTCCTCTGAATCTGTTTATAATAAATTTACTTAATACCATTACATTTGAACAAATTTTTCTATTCTTGGAGTGTTTTTTCTCCCAGTCCTCATCGCAACTCATGAGCCCTTTGTTAATTTTTGTTTCCCTCTCCTCTACCCAGCTGAGAGCAGGAGAAGGTGAGTGAACCGCTTTCACAGGTGCCTGGCGTTTGGCCAGTGCCAAAACATGACAGGCTTGCAGCAGGTGATCAGCATCAGAGCCCACATTTCTTACTGACAGTACCCCTGATGATGCAATAAAAGTAACTGGAGACCAGATGTTGGGGTGCTGGGGTGCCCCTTGCAGCCCTTCACCAGAGCTCATCCTCCTCCTCCTCAGCCTTGGGAATACTTGTGGTTGTTTTTTCCTGCTCTCACCCTTTGCAAGCAGGGACACCTTCCACTAGACTGGGCTGCTTCAAACTCCATCCAGCCTGGCCTGGAACACTTCCAGGGATGGAGAGGCCAGAGCATCTCTGGGAACCTGTGCCAAGGCCTCTCCACCCTCACAGGGAAGATTTTCTTCCCAATATTCCCCCTAACCCTGTTCCCTGACAGTGGGAAGCCATTCTCTGTTGCCGGGCTTGCAAGGGTTGCAGGAGTGAAGAGACAGACGAGAATCTTGACTTCATGATCAGAAGGCTGGATTTATTAATTTATGACATATATTACATTCAGACTATATTAAAAAGAATAGAAGGAAAGTTCAGAAGCTTGGTAAGCTAAGAATAGAAAAAGAATGAATCAACAAAGGAGCTCTCTCTGATTCTGTCCCAGAGAGATCTGATTCTTGATTGGCCCTTAATTGTACACAAGCAACATGGGCCAATCACAGGTGCACCTGTTGCATTCCACAGCACAGATAACCACTGTTTACATTCTTTCTCTGGGGCCTCAGCTTCCCAGAAGGAAAAATCCTAAAGAAAGGATTTTTATGAAAAGATGTCTGTGACAATTCCCCATTCTCCTGTCACTTCAGGCCTTTGTCCAACTCGCCTCTCCAGTTCTTGGAGCCTCTTCAGGCCCTGGAAGGGGCTCCAAGGTGTCCCTGAAGCCTTCCCTTCTCCAGGCTGAACAGCCCCAGCTCAGAGACCTCAGAGAAGCCACAGGGAGGGGGTTGATGCCCCGTGGAGACAACGGTGACAAACACAGATGTCACCCTGCTCCTGGAAGGGGGTGGCTGTGCTGAGGAGCACGGACTGCTCCTCCCCTTGGAGCTACACCATCCCAGCCTGCTGAGGGAGCGGCCAAAGCCAGGGCAGAGGAAGAATTTCTGAAGGCGCAAAACCACTAGCAAGGAAAGCAATAAAAACCATTAAAATCACTAAGAAGGTTTAATAATAAGCAACAGCATACCAAAATGCTGTCCCTGTGTGTGTGTTGGTGTGGGAGTGCAAGGGCGTGTGACAAAAGGATGCAAGATAAGGATAAAAAGGAGGGTAAGTATAAAAAGGCCTAAAAGATTTACAGCACTCCAACTTACCAGTACTTCAGTTATAGCTTAAAGTTAGCCATTCAACAGAGGAATATCCCTTAACAGCATTTAACCAACATCTTACAGTTCTTTACAGGCCTGCCCCAGTGAGATGTCTCAGGTACTAACACAGCTGAGAGAGCAGCATTTCTGCCCCATTTGCCCCAGCAGATGCAGACGTGTGTGCACACAGCCAGCCAGCCAGGCAGAGTGAGTGCAAGGTGCCTGTGAGCAATTGCCCTGGCAGGCAGTGAAATGCTCCCTGCGGATCCCTTTGCATCTCCTCCCTGGGCCAAGGGCTGGGCCTGGAGCCCTGGCGGGATGGGCCCAGGAGCCGTCGGCGTTCAGGGATCAGCCCAGGGCAGCAGCCGGGAGAGATCCCAGCTGGGAGAGGCCCCAGTGCCAGGGAGCTTCTGCTCAGCGCTGCTGGGCCCAGCAGAGCTCCAAGGCTCTCCTTTGGGGCCGCTGCTCACAGGGCCCCAAGGCATGGGCGGCACTCACAGCAATGGCTCAGCCTGGCCACACTTGGGGCCGGCAGCTTCCTGGGACAGTGGCAGAGCGGGGATGCTGTGGCATCCAGGGCAGTACAATAATTTGCAAGGCTGTTGATGAAAGCCCAGGAGGTGGTTGGACAGCAGCAGTTGCTGGGAGCAGAGGGTGTTTCTGATCAGCGCCACAGGAGCTGAGCCCAGGGGCTGCTCCTCAAGGCTGAGGCCTCCCAAGCAGGGATCAGAGCCCCGAGCGGCCTGGAAATGGGCTGGGGATGCACCAGGGAGGGTGATCCTGTGGGTATTTATTGATCAGGAGACTCAAGGAATCTCTCAGCCACTGTCTTGGGGTCCTTCAGCAGTTCAGTGGAAGGGATCAACCAGCTCAGACATCTGTGTCTGTGGTGGGATCATTTCTGTTGACAGTATTTTCTTCCGGCTCCTCAGAGGCCCTCTGGGGGGAGAGCCAGAGGCTGCCCACAGAGCAGGGCCTCCAGCACCTCCACACCAAGAAGTAGATGAAGGGTTTGATGCTGCTGAGGATGCAGGTAAGCAGGAGAAACACCTGGGGGGACACATTGATGTAACCAAGCTGCATCAGGAAAGTGCAGAGGATAAGGAAGAGAGTGAAGAGCACAGTGATGACGACAACCATGTCACGCCTCTTGGGCTGCTGCTGCTGAGAGCTCCACTTGGCCTTAATGAAATCGATTGTGCTGGAAATGACCACGGGTGCAACAAAGAGGAGCAGGATGATGGCATACATGGAGATGAGAGCTGCCCGGCAGTGCTCCTGCTCTTGTGAAGGGCACACAAATGTCACCGTGGGAATGATGGCAAAGAGAGCAAAGATGGCCCAGTATTGGACAGTGCCCAACATCACCCACAGGCGCAGGGGAAAGTCACAGTGGCAGCACAGCTTCCAGAGCTTTTCCATATACACCACAGGTCTGGTGGGCATCAGCCATAACAGCGCCCAGTAGTAGGAAACCACTGACAGCTGGAAAAGGAAACTCTCGTACATCAAGGGCACGATAGGAGAGCAGGATATGTCCTCCACGAGGAAGAGAATGGCAGAGGGGACTGTGAAGAGAAGTAAGAGGAAGTCGACGACAGCCAGCTGAAAGATGATATGGTTTCCAATTTTCAGGCTGATGCAGCAGAGAAGAGCTCCGTTCCCAGCAAGCCCACAGAGGCAGATGAGCAGTGTCACACTGTGCATGGCCACGTTAGTGACATCTGTCTCACACACATCATCTCCTTCAGTGGGTGAGGCAGGAGATGGGGACACGGTCCTCACCTCCATGGATGGATGCTGGGCAGGCAGTGGGATGTGGCCCCTGGCTGTGGTCAGAGTGGATGGGCAGTCAGTGCTTGGAGAATCCAGGGTTGGACCATGTGGCTCCTGAGCAGCTCCCTGCAGTGGGAAGGATTCAGTGGCGAGGAATGAGGTAGGAGGGTTAGGCTGTTTGGCAGGGGATGTGGAAGGGAAGCTGAGGGCAGAGGAGGGGGGAGTTGGGGAGGGCACTGCGGTCACCAGGAGAGGGTGGCAGGAACAGAGCAGCTGCTGCAGGAGAGGAAGGTGGGGTAGGGAGGAAGGCAAACATTCCACTGACCTGTTCCCTGTGGGGCAGCAGCAGGCAAAGGGCTCTGTGCAGATCAGCGGCGCTTCCTGGTCCCTCTTGCTCCTTTGGGATCCATGTCCTAAAGCGGCTCCTGCCAGGTCAGGGACATGAAGGAGAAAGTGCCCAGATCACCACGAGCTCCCCATTCCTGTCCTGTTGGCTCCTCTCTGTGCCCTGTCCTCGTGCTGCTCCTCAAGGCTCGGTAGGATCATAGGGCAGGTGGAAGTTGTTTTACAACTTCAGCAACGTCAGAGCTCCACTTCCTTGGAGTTATTTATCTTGATTTTTTTTTTCTTTGCCCCAAAGGAAGTGACTTTTGTCACAAGCCCACCTGAAGATATTTACAAATGGCTACTCGGTTCCTTCTGATAAGAAACATTCCTTCCCTGCAGAATGTCACGCACTCCAACTGCCTTTTCTCTCTCTACCATTCCTCGTTTCTCTTCCCTGAGGGCTCATTTTCCTTCCAGCAGCAGAGGGGTGCTGGTGGTGCTGGTGGCACTGGAATGCTGCTGGTGACCACTGCCAGCACTGGTGAGTCAGCTGGGTGCTTCTCAGAAACTGCTGCCCCTCTGGGAAGAGCTCCAGAATCATTGCGAAAGCCTCCCCTGCGCCCAAGGAAGCAAAACTGAGGCAAGAATTCCCATTTTTGTCATGCTACCCCAGGCTCATAGAGTCTGAGGGAAGGAGAGCACTCAGTTGCTTGCAGCCAGGCTATCAGCACTTGGAGCCCACCCTAATTACTGCCAATCCCCTTGATGATGCAATGAAAGCTATCAGGGACCAGGGTGCTGTGAACTCCCTGCCAGCCCTTCACCAGAGCTGCTGCTGCTCCTCCTCAGTCCTGGGAACACTTGGGGTCGTTTGTGACACCTGATCCCAGACTGTCCCTATACAAGCAGAGATAACTGCCACTATACCAGATTGCTCCAAACCCCATCCAGCCTGGCCTTGGGGACTTTCAGGGATCCAGGGACAGCTACAGTCTCACAGGGCAGCCTGTGCCAGGGCCTCAGCACCCTCACAGGGAAGGATTTCTTCCCAATATCCAATCTGACCCCACCCTCTGTCAGTGGGAAGCCATTCCCCCTTGTCCTGTCACTCCATGCCCTTGTCCAAAATGCCTGTCCACCGGTTCTAGAGCCCCATCAGCTCCTGGATCATGAAGTGTTTGCCCTTGACAGGATTGGGCTGATGAGGGGATGTGAGATTCCATAGCTGGGGACACAAACACGGTGTCAGCAGGGAAGAGAGGTGACAGTTCTGTCGCAGGGCCAGCAGTTTCCAGGAGGAGCATCCCAGATCCCTGAGGCACATGTCAGCCTGGGTAGGAATCATATCACCTCAGCTTTCTAGGAATTCCTTGAATTCACTGTAGGCTGCTGTCAGACTGCAAAGGGGGTGTAGAGGATGACTCAGAAGAACCCTGCAACTTTCCCAGCATTAAAGCCATGGTGTCGTCGATGAAGAGAGATGGGGAGACTGAATCGGTGATCAGAATCCAATTTTACTGTGGGATACAAACGTTTATATACTATTTCAGGGAGACTAGTAATGTGTACTACAATTATTAGGTTAAAATCACATACAGACCCTTATGCATATAACAACATCTCTTGCTTGCAGAGTTTAATGAGATTTTCTTTTTCCGGTAAATCTGCCTGATTTATTCTTTTTGCAATCTCGGTCTAATTTTCAAAGTTCTGTTTGCTTTTGCCAAGGCATTCTGTTATCAAATCTCTTATGCTTACCAGGTCCAAAGTCCATCATCTGTCTTGTGTTGCTCAACATTCCAATACTATGGGAGTAGCATTGATTTGCCTCTTCGCAGAAGAAATGACCTAGCTGAACTCCTAAATCATCCCTTTGCTCTGTGCCAGTGCTCCAGCTCATGCACGGAATTTATTATTGTATGAATCCTCTTGGAAACAGTATGGTGAAGGTGAAATACCACTGAACTTGCAGTATACAAGGAGAAAACTAGATTTGAAACAGAAATCAAAGTTTAACAGCATATTTGTAGTGCAGGGCCCTAAGGATCCAGCCCAGAAATGAGAGGGGACAAGGTCAGGCGGTTCAAAAGACAAGATTTTGGGATTGAGGTTGCTATAAAATAGAATAGAAGCTGAGATGGAGCCCAAGTGCTCTGGGCACAGGTGTGGTTGCTGAGGCTCTCTCCTGTTGCTCATTTCCCGGGCAGAGTGAAGAGCAGCTGAGGAGCAGAGCCCTGAGCCCGTGGCAGGCTCTGAGGCAGCTGCCTGTGTGTGAGAGCCCTGGAGAACACGAGGCAGCACGGAGAGCAGGGGCTGTGGCAGGAGCTGGGACAGAGCCCGCGCCGGACGCTGCTCGGGCTCAGCCCGCGGGCTGCGCTCCGCTTTCCCAAGGGACCATTCCAGGGAACCTCCTGCAGATCCTGGCCCAGGGACAGCAGCTGGAGCCTGGCAGTCACACAAAGAAATTCACCTCTTCTGTAATTGTTGCATTGCAGAAGTCTCTTGAGCATGTGCCTACAGAATAGGGACAACACCGGGGAGTCATCATCAAGTGGAATCATCATGAAAGAGAACCATCATGAAATAGAGCCACTCTAACCCAGAGTTGGAAGGGAGCCACAAGGTTCATGAAGTTGAGCTCCTGGCCCTGCACAGGACATCCCAACAATCCCATACTGTGCCTGAGAGCAATGTGCAAATGCTCCTTGAGCTTTGTCAGGCTGGTGCTGTGTGCAGAAGGAGAACTCTTGGCTGGGCTGGATGCAGACTGACGTGAGGAATCCTCATGGAATTGTTTGGGTTAGAAGGAACTTTAGAGATCATATCATTCCATCTCTCCTTCTGCCATGGTCAGGAACATCCAGGAAAACTTATGTTTGAAATCGTTGCTCTTTTGAAAGAAAGCTCAGCTGGGGAGTGACCTGGGTGACTGGGAAGTAGAAAATGTACATTGGAGGATCATGATCCTCCTGCACTTGCCTTCAGAGAAATTCCCTGGCTGAATTGTTCATCCCTGGAAAAGAGGTTGCACCTTGGAAAGTGTCTTTCCAATTAACAGGAAAATGGGAGACAGAGAGAGAAAAACCTTCTCAGATGTCCAAGTATCTCTCTCTCATGTGTATGTCCAAAGCCTGACTCACCACCCACGGCTTTAATTCTCACTTCCCTTTCCAGAAGCAGTGGAACGTTGGTTTCCCCTGGATTTAAGGCAGTGGGAAAAGGAGGGACAACTTCTCCCTGAGCAAGAGATGTGGCTGCTGCCCAGGTCTCTCGCATGGGGAATCAGGAGCTCTTGGCACTGCCATTATCATCCCAACCACTGCAGGCACGTGCCTTAGGAAGGGCTCTGGTATGGGACAGGGACCTGCCCTGCTCCTAGAGCAGCCAGAGGCTTTAGAATGGGATAAAAGAAGGAAATGAACCATTTTGGACACTGTTCAACAGAGACAGGCCCTGCAGTGAAGCCAGGATTTTG
Source organism: Melospiza melodia melodia (assembly GCF_035770615.1). Taxonomy (NCBI): domain Eukaryota; kingdom Metazoa; phylum Chordata; class Aves; order Passeriformes; family Passerellidae; genus Melospiza; species Melospiza melodia. Next base: position 54,882,559 of record NC_086199.1, on the reverse strand, counting down.
TTTATTCAACAAATTCAGAGGTTGGGACTCCCACAGTGGAAAGAAACAAAAACCATGAATCCAAATCTGATTGAGGGGTAGTTACAGAATGACAAAGATCAGGAGAGGCTGGACTGTGGCTGGAGCTGCTGTGCAGAGTGGCTGTGCAGCTCCTCCTGAGGGTGGCCAGGTTCAGGATGGAGGTGCTCAAGGGCTTCCCTGGACACTGATGCTGGGGAACCAGAGGATGGATGGCCCCATTCTGCAGAAGAGCAGCATAACTCCCTAATTTCTGTGCAATTCAATGGTCCAAGCATCTGGTGATGGGAATTTCCATATTCCATGTACTTTCTGGATACAGGCACAGGAGTTCAGTGGATTTTACTATTGACCCTGCACTTTCCTCAGAAGAATTCAATTCTGGAATTCAAGAATGTGACAAATTCCCACTGAAAGGATAAGGGAATGCTCCTGTCCCTCCCCAGCTCTGCAGCCCTACCTGGTGTCCCTTCCCATCAGCTGGGAATGCAGGGCCGGCTCTGCTGGACAGAAGGGGAAGGGTGCTCCCTGTGATGCCAACCCCTCTCCTGCCATCCAGAGGCACCAGCCCTGCAGGGATTGGGGAAATCATTGCCACCCCATGCTGGGTGTGTCCCCAGGGATGAAGGTGTCCCATTCTTTGCAGGCAAGAGCTCCCTGATGAAAACACCATGGAACTCATCTGCTGAGCCAGAGGAGATGGAGTTCATTCCCTGGGGCCGAGGCCATGAGGGTCATTGCATGGGGAATAGAGCTGGGGAATAGCACTGAGCCCAGCTGCACTGCTTGGAGCCATGTGGATCCAGGAGGGAGCAGGAAAGCCATGCTGCAATTTGCTCCCTTCAGAGCATCCCACAAAACTCACCCAAGGCAATGCTCCTGCTCCCTCCTCCTGCAGGAATACAGCACCACAGGGAGGGTGATCCTGTGTATATTGATTCATCAGGAGGCTCAAGGAAACTGTCAGCCACTCTCCTCAGCTCCTGCAGCAGAGCAGTGGAAGGGATCAAAGTGTTGTGAGAGTCTGTCCAAAATATCCTTCATGTTTGCCTCATGATTGCCAGGAAGACCACCGAAAAGTCAAAAACTGATGAGCCAGTGGGACAGGGGGAATCACGTGCTTCTTAACTCAATGTGTCCACAGGTGTTGTTTGCTAACACGCCACGCTGATCTTGAAGGGGCACCCTGCCCTTTCTGAACAATGGACCTGGACTTTCTCCCCACCTCCTGGCCTGGCTGGTTTGAGCTTTGGGGTGGTCCCTCCTCCAAGAGAAGACCCCTCTCGCCTGCCTTCCACCATCATGACAGACATGCAGGGATGTAGGTCTCTTCATCAAGGAACCAAGACAAGAAACTCCTGTGCAAGAAAACCCCTCTCGCATCTTCTTCCAAAGACTGGGACTGAATCCCCCCCAACTCGGGGGAGGTGTGCAGTGTGGGGAGGAAAAGCTGCCCAGAGTAAGCGCAGTGTGAGCACTGAGCCATGAAAAAATGGTACCTGTTGCCTGGCTTGAGTTTGTGTTCCCCCTATTCTTTTACCCCTCAAAGACCTTTGTTTCGGCTGAGAAACCATTCCCCTTCCCCCAAGGAAAGATGGTATAACTGGGGTCCTGGTCAGCTGTGCCTTTTGAGATCTCCCTGGACATGGCCTGGTGAGCTTTCGACGGCTGGAACTCAAAGGATAAAAGCAGCATCACGTTTCGGTAGCTATACCCATCTCCCATCCTTTCCTCCCTCTTTTCCTTATCTTCTCCTTTTTTCCCTGCTTCCCACCTCACCAACGCACTTCTCTTGGGTTTAAGTCAATAAAACTGCATTTGTTGATTTTGTTACTGCAAATTCCCTGTGCCTTTGTTGGTTCTTTTTGCACCTTAAAATCACCACGTTACCCATTCACTAGGGCGGATCGCAAGAAGCGCCCAGACCGCTGAGTCCATGATGGACTCATCGCTGTGGGTGATGTGTCCTTCAGCCACCTCAAAGACCCTGTTTTCTTCTGCCTCCTCAAAGACCCTGTTCTGCCTCCTCAAAGACCCTCTGAAGGGAGAGCTGGAGGGGCTCCATGGAGCAGGGCCTCCAGCACCTCCCCACCATAAAATAGATGAAGGGTTTGATGCTGCTGTGGATGCAAGTGAGCAGGAAAACAACTTGTGAGGACACAGTGCTGTAACCGAGCTGCTGCAGGAAATCGCACAGGTTGAGGAGGAGATTGAGGAGCACAATGGGGAAGATAATGATGGCATACCTCTCGGGTTGCTGCTGCTGGGAGCTCTGCCTGGCTTTAATGAAGCTGACTGTGCTGGAAATGAACATGGGTGCAACGACGAGAAGGATGAGGCAGTACATGGAGATGAGAGCTGCCCGGCAGTGTTGCTGCTCATGTGATGGGCACAGGAATGTTACTGTGGGAATGACAACAAACAGAGCGAAGAAGGCACAGAATTGGAAACTGAGCACCAGCCACACCAGGCGCAGAGAAGGCTTCCAGCAGCAGCAGAGCCAGCAGAGCTTGTACCACATAAAGGTGTTCTGCATCATCCAGAGCACCCTGTAGGTGGAGACCACTGAGAGCTGGAAAAGGATGTCCAGGTACATCAAGGGCAGGATAGGAGGGCAGGACACATCCTCCACCAGGAAGAGGAGGGCGGAGGGAACCGCAAAGAAGAGGAAGAGGAAGTCAGTGAAAGCCAGGTCAAAGATGCCAAGATTGCAGGTTTTCAGTCTGAGGAGCCAGAGCACAGCCCCATTCCCAGCCAGCCCACAGAGGCAGATGAGCAGTGTCACACTGTGTATGGCCACGCTGGTGACATCTGTCTCACACAGATCATCTCCTTCAGTGGGTGAGGCAGGAGTTGGGGACACGGTGGTCACCTCCATGGATGGACGCTGGGCAGGCAGTGGGATGTGGCCCCTGGCAGTGGTCAGAGGGGATGGGCAGTCAGTGCTTGGAGAATCCAGGGATGGACCATGTGGCTCCTCAGCAGCTCCCTGCAGTGGGAAGGATTCAGTGGCGAGGAGTGAGGTGGGAGGGTTGGGCTGTTCAGCAGGGAATGTGGAAGAAAAGCTCAGGGCAGAGGAGGGGGGAGCTGGAGGGGGCTCTGGGGTCAGCGAGAGAGGGTGTCAGGAACAGAGCAGCTGCTGCAGGAGAGAAAGGTGGGGTAGGGAGGAAGGCAAACATTCCACTGACCTGTTCCCTGTGGGGCAGCAGCAGGCAAAGGGGTCTGTGCAGATCAGCGGCGCTTCCTGGTCCCTCTTGCTCCTTTGGGATCCATGTCCTAAAGCGGCTCCTGCCAGGTCAGGGACATGAAGGAGAAAGTGCCCAGGTCACCAGGAGCTCCCCATTCTCATCCTGCTGGCTCCTCTCTGTGCCCTGTCCTCGTGCTGCTCCCCAAGGCTCAGTGGGGTCATAGGGCAGGTGGAAGTTGTTTTACAATTTCAGCTACATCAGAGCTCCACTCCTGCTGAGTTACTTATCTTGAACATTTTTTTCCTTGCACCAAAGTAATTGGCTTTTGTCACAAGTCCGCATGAAGGATTTTGCAAATGGCTCCTCATTTTCTTCTGATTAGAAACATTCCTTCCCTTCAGAATGTCCCATACTGCAACTGCCTTCTCTCTATCATTCCTCATTTCTCTTCCCTGAGGGGTCATTTTCCCTCCAGCAGCAGAGGGATGCTGGTGGTGCTGGTGGCACTGGAATGCTTCTGGCAGTGCTGGTAGTGCTGGTGAAGCATCTGGCTGCTTGTCAGAAACTGCTCCCATTCTGGGAAAACCTCCAGAACCATTGCCAAAACTACCCCTATGCCCAAAGAAGCAAAACTGAGGGAAGAATTCCCATTTTTGCATTCTCCCTCAGGCTCACACATCTCAAGGGCAGGACAGCACTCAGTTGCTTGCAGCCAGGCTATCAGCACTTGGAGCCCACCCTGATTACTGCCAATCCCCCTGATGATGCAGTGAAAGCTATCAGGACCAGGGTGCTGTGAACTCCCTGCCAGCCCTTCACCAGAGCTGCTCCTGCTCCTCCTCAGTCCTGGGAACACTTGGGGTCGTTTGTGACACCTGATCCCAGACTGTCCCTATGCAAGCAGAGACAACTGCCACTATAACAGATTGCTCCAAACCCCATCCAGCGTGGCCTTGGTGACTTTCAGGGATTCAGGGACAGCCACAGCCTCACAGGGCAGCCTGTGCCAGGGCCTCACCACCCTCACAGGGAAGGATTTCTTCCCAATATCCAATCTGACCCCACCCTCTGTCAGTGGGAAGCCATTCCCCCTTGTCCTGTCACTTCATGCCTTTTTCCAAAGTCTCTCTCCACCTCTCCTGGAGCCCCATCAGCTCCTGGATCATGAAGTGTTTGCCCTTGAAAGGATTGGGCTGGTGAGGGGATGTGAGATTCCATAGCTGGGGACACAAACACGGGTTCAGCAGGGAAGGGAGGTGACAGTTCTGGTCCCAGGGCCAGCAGTTTCCAGGAGAAACATCTCAGATCCCTGAGGCACATGTCAGCCTGGGTGGGAATCATCTCACCTCAGCTTTCCAGGAATTGCTTGGAATTCACTGTAGGATGCTGTCTGACTGGAAAGGGAGTGTAGAGGATGACTCAGATAAAACCTGCAACTTTCTAAGGATCAATGCCACGGTGTTGGCGATGAAGACAAATGGGGAGACTGACTTGGTGATCAGAATGCAATTTTATTGTGGGATACAAACGTTTATATACTGTTTCAGGGAGACTAGTAATGTGTACTACAATTATTAGGTTAAAATCACATACACAATGTTATGCATCTAACAACATCTCTTGCTTGCAGAGTTTAATGAGATTTTCTTTTTCCTGCAATCCTGCCTAATTTATTCTTTTTGCAATCTAGGTCTAATTTTCAAAGTTCTGATTGCTTTTTCCAAGGCATCATGTTATCAAACTCTTATGTTAAGCAGGTCCAAAGTCCAACATCTCTCCTGTGTCCCCCAACATTCCAACACCACCGGATTAGCATTGATTTGCCTCTTCTCAGAAGAAATGACCTGGCTGAACTCCTAAATCATCCCTCTGCTCTGTGCCAGTGCTCCAGGTAATACTCAGAATTTATTATTGCATGAATCTTCTTGGAAACTGTGTGGTGAAGGTGAAATACCACTGAACTTGCAGTATACATGTGGGAAAACTAGATTTGAACCAGAAATAAAAGTTTAATAGCACATTTGTAGTGCGAGGTCCTAAGGATTCATCCCAGGAATGAGAGGGGCAAGTTCAGGCAGTTCAAAAGACAAGATTTCAGGATTGAGGTTGATATAAAAAAGAAAAGAAGCTGAGATGGAGCCCAAGTGCTCTGGGCACAGGTGTGGTTGCTGAGGCTCTCTCCCGTTGCTCATTTCCCAGGCAGAGTGAAGAGCAGCTGAGGAGCAGAGCCCTGAGCCCGTGGCAGGCTCTGAGGCAGCTGCCTGTGTGTGAGAGCCCTGGAGAACACGAGGCAGCACGGAGAGCAGGGGCTGTGGCAGGAGCTGGGACAGAGCCCGCGCCGGACGCTGCTCGGGCTCAGCCCGCGGGCTGCGCTCCCCTTTCCCAAGGGACCATTCCAGGGAACCTCCTGCAGATCCCGGCCCAGGGACAGCAGCTGGAGCCTGGCAGCTGAGGGCAGGGCACTGCGGGCAAGTTCACCAGGCTGCCAGAGGAAACCAGCTCAGACTCTTCTCTTCCACCTTCATCAGGGCCCCCTCATTGGGTGGAACCTGGTGATTGATTTTGGGGGCAGAACTGAGGTCTCTAGAGGATTAAGAGCTATAAATAGTGTGGGAAAATGGAGGGAATATTGAAACGAGTGTCCTGCTGAAGGAATCCAGCATCTCAGTGATATCAACTGACACCTGAGAGTCCAGGTCAGATCCATCCCAAAGCCATTTGCTCTCGGATATCTCCATGGGCAATCCTCTCCTTCTCCAGTTGTCTTCCTGCTCCAGCTGTGTCATGTCCACAGCCAGGAAGGAGGTATCTCCCTGGCTTTTGTGCCAGGCACACAGGACCAGGCTCCCACATCCTCCTTGCCATCTGTCCTGTCCCTCACCCCTCCCTGTGCTGCTCCACATGGAAGCTGTGGGTGGGAAAAGATGGGAAAAGCCACGTTTGGGGGACAGCAGCGTTGCTCTGGTGTGTCTGTTTGTCACCCCTGCAGCTGTGTGAGGACAGGAGAAGCAGCAGAGGTGTCCCCATGAGCACTTTGTCCCCTGGCATGGAGGGAGCCAGCCCTGCCTGCTGGAGCCAGCCCGGTGGGAAGGCATCCCAGGGGAGCTGGAATGAGGAGAGCCACGACAACTGGAGCCAGTGTGACAACAGGCTGTGGAGCAAAGTGCCTGTCCCGCTGCTGCTGCTGCTGCTGTGCCTGTGTGGGATGGTGGGAATGGGGCTGTGCTCTGGCTCCTCAGCTTCATCATCCACAGGAACCCCATCACCCCCTGTGTGCTCAGCCTGGCCATGGCTGGCTCCACCTTCCTGCTCTCCATCACCATCACCCTGGGGATATTTTCTGTCCCAGAGAGCTTCTGCCACCAGCTGGGCTCGTGGGCTGTGACAGCTGGGCTGAAGGTCCCCATCCTCTTGGCTTTCACTGCTGCTGTCTCCTCTCTGACAGCCCTCAGTGCTGTCACAGCTCTGTTTGTCCTCCCGTGTCCTGCTGGCCCTGCCCCTGCTCCCAGTGCTTCCCGGTGCTCCTGTGTGCCCTGCTCTGGCTGCTCTCCTTCCTGCTCACTGCCACCCTCCATTGCTGCCCTTTGGTGCCCATGGCCTTGGTGCTGAGCTGCCCCTTCTCAGTGCTCAGCCTGACCTGTTCTGCTCTGGCCCTGCTGGCCAGGCTCCTGTGCTGCTCATGGAAACAGCTGCCAGGGAAGCTCTGTGCCCTGCTCCTGCTGCTCCTGTCATCTCCTTCCCCTTCTCCATTGCTGATTTTGGGCACTGGCTCTTGCTGAGGGCGTTTGCCTTCTCTGTCTTTGCCCCCAGCACCTCTCTCCATCTCACCTGTGCCCAGAGCAGTGCCCTCCCTCTGATTGACTGCCTGGCTGGGAGCTGTGCAAAGGAATTCACCCCCTCTGGTAGTGTTGCCTTGCAGAGGGCTTTTGAGGCTTTTGTGCCAGAGCCAGGGCATAGGGACAACACAGGGGAGTCATCATCAAGTGGAATCATCATGCAAGATACTCAGCATAAAATAGAACAATAAAATATCCAGAGCTGGAAGGGACCTACAAGCATCTGGGAGTTGAGCTCCTGGCCCTGCACAGGACATCCCAACAATCCCATCCTGTGCCTGAGAGCATTGTCCAAATGCTCCTTGAGCTTTGTCAGGCTGGTGCTGTGTGCAGAAGGGGAACTCCTGCCTGGGGCTGTTGTGGGTGCCACAAGGAATCCTCATGGAATGGTTTGGGTTGTGTCCTGCTTTAGGGAAAATTTGGGGGAAACCTTCAAATGGGATGCCTCTAGAAAATAAATTCAAGCAGCCTCTCCCTCCCAGCTGTTTCAGGAAAAGATTTGCTTAGAAAAAAGTGGAAAAAACTGTTTATTTAATAAGGAAAATATTGACAAGCATAACAAATGAAAACAATATTAAAGAATAAAATCTCTTGCTATTCTGAAGAGTTGGCAAATTCAGACAGTCCTTGTTGTGGAGTGTAGTTTGGCTCACTCAGTCCCTTATCAGTCCCTCTGGTGCTGGAAAATGCCGCGTCCCAGGCCCCGGTGGGCCACAGGTTTGAGCTCCTGGTGCTCTTCTGGGTTTTCAGTCCAGAGCAGGTTTGAACAGTTCCAAGCAAAAGGAAAACCACAGTCCATGAAACTTCTCTGCCTCAGCCAGCTGAAAAAACCCAAAAGCAAAGGAGAGCTCTGTGCTGCATGTCTGTGCTGCAGACAGCACGGTCTGGGAGCAGAATGGGGAGGAGTGAGTGCAGCTTCTGAAAACAAACTGCTGCATCTGCTCTGCCCCTCTTTGCTCAAGAACCAGTCTGAAATGTGCAAAACCTATTTCTGGTCTAAACAGATGAATGGGAACACAATTCAGCTCATAAAGTCATCCCAGGACAAGTTGGAAGGAACAGTAGAGATCATCTCATTCCATCTCTCCTTCTTCCATGGGCAGGGACAACCAGGAAAGCTTTTGCTTTGAAGTCTTGCTCATTTGAAAGGAAGCTCGTGTAGGAAGTGGTTTGGATCACATTGGAGACAAGACATGTGCTGGGAAGCAGAAAAAGTACATTGGAGGATCATTGTCCTTCTGTACTTGCCTTGGGAGAAACCCCCTGGCTGAGCTGTTCTTCCCTGGACAGGAGGCTGCACCATGGAAAGTTTCTGGTGTCCAGTGGGCAGAAAAACGGGAGTCAGGGAGAGAAAAACCCTCCCAGATGTCAAAGTCTCTTCTGTTAATTATTAACACATCTGTAATAAATGCTCCTTAGCTGTTTAACCTCACGTGTGTCTCCAAAGCCTGACTCAACACCCATGGCTTTCACTCTCACTCCCTTTGCCGAAGCAGTGGCACATTGGTTTTTCCTGGATTTAAGGCAGTGGGAAAAGGAGGGACAACTTCTCCCTGAGCAAGAGATGTGGCTGCTGCCCAGGTCTGTGCCAGGAGGAATCAGGAGCTCTTGGCACTGCCAACATCATCCCAAGCATTGCAGGCACGTGCCTTAGGAAGGGCTCTGGTATGGGACAGGGACCTGCCCTGCTCCCAGACCAGCCAGAGGCTTTAGAATGGGATAAAAGAAGGAAATGAGCCATTTTGGACACTGTTTAACAGGGACAGGCCCTGCAGTGAAGCCGGGATTTTGTTTATTCAACAAATTCAGAGGTTGGGACTACCACAGTGGAAAGAAACAAAAATCATGAATCCAAATCTGATTGGGGGTAGTTACAGAATGACAAAGATCAGGAGAGGCTGGACTGTGGCTGGAGCTGCTGTGCAGAGTGGCTGTGCAGCTCCTCCTGAGGGTGGCCAGGTTCAGGATGGAGGTGCTCAAGGGCTTCCCTGGACACTGATGCTGGGGAACCAGAGGATGGATGGCCCCATTCTGCAGAAGAGCAGCATAACCCCCTAATTTCTGTGCAATTAAATGGTCCAAGCATCTGGCGATGGGAATTTCCATATTCTGTGTACTTTATGGACACAGGCACAGGAGTTCAGTGGAGTTTGCTATCGACCCTGCAGTTTCGTCTGAAGGATTCAATTCTGGAATTGAAGAATGTGACAAATTCCCACTGAAAGGATAAGGGAATGTTGCTGTCCCTCCCCAGCTCTGCAGCCCTACCTTGTGTCCCTTCCCATCAGCTGGGAATGCAGGGCCGGCTCTGCTGGACAGAAGGGGAAGGATGCTCCCTGTGATGCCAACACCTCTCCTGCCATCCAGAGGCACCAGCCCTGCAGGGATTTGGGAAATCACTGCCACCCTGTGCTGGGTGTGTCCCCAGGGATGAAGGTGTCCCATTCTTTGCAGGCAAGAGCTCCCTGAAAACACCATGGAACTCATCTGCTGAGCCAAAGGAGATGGAGTTCATTCCCTGGGGCCGAGGCCATGAGGGTCATTGCATGGGGAATAGAGCTGGGGAACAGCACTGAGCCCAGCTGCACTGCTTGGAGCCATGTGGATCCAGGAGGGAGCAGGAAAGCCATGCTGCAATGTTCTCCCTGCAGAGCATCCCACAAAAATCACCCAAGCCAATGCCCCTGCTCCCTCCTCCTGCAGGAATACAACATGGCGAGGAGGGTGATGCTGTGGATATTGATTGATCAGGTGACTCAAGGAATCCCTCAGTCACTGTCCTAGGGTCACTCAGCAGAGCAGTGGGAGGAATAAACAGGCTCAGATCCCCGTGTTCATGGCAGGATCATTTCTCTATGCAATTTCTTTTTCTGCTCCTCAAAGACCCTCTGGAGGGAGAGCCGGAGGGACCCCATGGAGCAGGGCCTGCAGCACCTCCCCAAGAAGAAGTAGATGAAGGGTTTGATGCTGCTGTGGATGCAGGCGAGCAGGAAAAAAACCTCTGATGACACAACGATGTAACTGAGGTGCTGCAGGAAATTGCAGAGGCTGAGGAGGAGAGTGAAGAGCGCAGTGATGAGGATAACAATGTCGCGCCTTTTGGGCTGCTGCTGCTGGGAGCCCACCTTGGAATTAATGAAATCAACTGTGATTGAAATGAGCATGGGTATAACAAAGAGGAGCAGCATGATGATGTACATGGAGATGAGAGCTGCCCGGCAGAGCTCCTGCTCATCTGACGGGCACAGGAATGTCACTGTGGGGATGACAGCAAAGAGAGCAAAGAAGGCCCAGTATTGGACACTTTCCACCACCCAAGTCAGGCGTAGAAGAAGGTTACAGTGACAGCAGAACTTGCAGAGCTTGTCCATATATACAACAGGTCTCCTGGGCATCAGCCATAACAGCGCCCAGTAGTAGGAGACCACTGAGAGCTGGAAAAGGAAACTCAGGTACAGCAGGGGCATGACAGGAGAGCAGGACACATCCTCCACCAGGAAAAGGAGGGTGGATGGGACTGTGAGGAGAAGGAAGAGGAAATCAGTGACAGCCAGGACAAAGAAGCGATAGTTGGGGATTTTAAGGTTGAGGAGGCCGATGACAGCCCCGTTCCCAGCCAGCCCACAGAGGCAGATGAGTAGGGTCACAGTGTGTATGGCCACATCAGTGACATCTGTCCCACACAGATCATCTCCTTCAGTGGGTGAGGCAGCAGATGGGGACACTGTGGTCACCTCCATGGATGGATGCTGGGCAGGCAGTGGGATGTGGCCCCTGGCTGTGGTCAGAGTGGATGGGCAGTGAGTGCTTGGATAATCCAGGGATGGACCGTGTTGCTCCTCAGCAGCTCCCTGCAGTGGGAAGGATTCAGTGGGGAGGAGTGAGATGTGTAGGGGAGGAGGGCAGTGGAAATTGTGGGGTGTGAGAGGGAGGTGGGAGCTTTGGGTTGTTCAGGCACAGGGCTGGGCAGGGCACTACAGGCACTGGGAGAGGGCAGGAATTCCTGCTTCCAAATGCTTCCCATTGTGTTAAAAAATTATTTCAGCTGAACTCAGGGTCAAGATATAGAGGGGATGCACAGGGCAGAGGATGGGAGAGCTGGGAGGGCCCTGCAGTCACCGGGAGAGGGTGGCAGGAACAGAGCAGCTGCTGCAGGAGAGGAAGGTGGGGTGGGGAGGAAGGCAAACATTCCACTGACCTGTTCCCTGTGGGGCAGCAGCAGGCAAAGGGCTCTGTGCAGATCAGCGGCGCTTCCTGGTCCCTCTTGCTCCTTTGGGATCCATGTCCTAAAGTGGCTTCTCCTAGGTCAGAACCATGCAGAAGAAGTCTCCACATCACCAGGAGCTCCCCACTCCTATCCCTCTCTGCCCTGTCCTGTTGCTGCTCTCCAAGACTCAGTGGGGTCACAGGGCAATCGGAATTGGTTTTACAACTTTGGCTGTGTCAGAGTTCCACAGCTTAGTGTTACTGATCTTGATTTTTTTTTCCTTTGCCACAAAGGAGGTGGATTTTTTAATGGCTGTGCAATTTTTTCTGATAAGAAACAGTCCTTCCCAGCTCAAGGTGCATTCTGCAACTGCCTTCCCTCTCACAATAGGTTTCTACCATTCCTCATTTCTCTTCCTTGACAGGTCATCCTCCCTCCAGCAGCAACAGAATGCTGGAGCTGCTGGTGGCACTGGAATGCTGGCAGTGCTGCTGAGGCAGCTGGGTGTTTCTCAGAAATAACTCCCAGTCTAGAAATAGCTCCATGATACTTGCAAAAAGATTCCCTGGGCCTAAGGAAGCACAGCTGAGCTGCTTCTTTGTTCTAACCCCTTACCATCCTCATCTCTGCCCCCACTCTCCATCCCCACCCCATCCTATCACATCCCACAGGTTTCCCAGACAGAGCTGTTCCCCTACTCTGAGCGTGGTCTGTCAGGCTCTGCTCTCCTCCAGTGTGGAGATTTTCACGGCTTCCAGACCCCCTCCAACCCACTCTGACCCTCTCCTGGCCACTCCAAAACAGACTCCAATACCCCAGATGCCCCTGGGACCCCGTTCCCCCCCCGAACACCCTCGATCTTCCCCTGATCCACCAGGGACCCCCGGCAGTGTCCCTGCTCCTCCTGGCCATAGGGTTCTTGGACCCAGGAGGGAGGAGGAAAGCCCAGCTCCAATGTGCTCTTCAGGATCACACAGGATGATAAATGTGGCTGGAGCTAGTGCAGAAATAGATTTGGAGGCCTGCAGAGATTTTGGGGCAAGTTCTGTAACAAGCAGCAAGAGCACATGGCCAAAGGAAAAGTCCAAGGCAAGGTCGCCTTTAATATCTCAGCACTCAGTGAATGAGACCACCAGAGATCCCTCTAAATGATCCTCCAGGCCCAGGAAAGGACTTGGAGAAGGAGATAGATTCATGGAAATGAGTCCTAGGAAAGTGATGTTTATGTATTAGATAAGAAAGACACTTTAATGACTCTCTGTGGTTATGATGGATAAAACCCCTCTTGTAAAGTCTCTCCCCAAACACAAATATGGAGATATCCATCTGTGTGTCCTCTGCTTCCTAATGCTTCCTATTCTGTTGCAAAGTTTATTCTGGCTGATTTTGGTATCACTCCCGATTCCCATCTCCACTCCTCATGCCACGCCATGCCACGCCATGCCAAGCCACGCCATGCCAAGCCACGCCATGCCATCCCATGCCATCCCATGCCATGCCATCCCATCCCATCCCTTCCCAACCCATTTCATCCCATCCCAACCCAACCCATCCCATCCCATCCCATCCCAACCCAACCCATCCCATCCCATCCCATCCAAACCCAATCCATCCCATCCCATCCCATCCCATCCCAACCCAAGCCAACCCAACCCAACCCATGGTCATTCCCCATGTTGAAGCTCTGCCCGTCAGGCTCTGCTGCTCTCCCATCAGGACATTTGGGATCAGCACCATCCAGATCCTTCCTGGTGCCTCCTGTCTGTTGCATATTCATACATCTCATATATGGTGCATAAATTCCATTCAAACAAAGGATTCTGTCTGGTCATCGTCAACTGTTCCCTCATAATCCTGATGGCATCTTCAGGACTGAGTGAGGCCAGAAGAAGTTTGTTTCTCCTGTTAAAGGAAGAAATAAATTCGTTTTCACAGAAAGAATTAGGTGTCCTGCGATTACTATCTCAGTGAAAGTACCTCATTCCTCTCTTTTAAAAAAAGTATCTTAACAGCATTACACTTGAAACTTTTTCTTTCTATTCTTGGAGTGTTTTTTTCTCCCAGTCCTCATCTCAACTCATGAGCGCCCTCTGTTAATTTTTGTTTCCCTCTCCTCTGCCCAGCTGAGAGCAGGAGAAGGTGAGTGAACGGCTTTCATGGGTGCCTGGCGTTTGGCCAGTGCCAAACCACGACAGGCTCGCAGCAGGTTATCAGTATCAGAGCCCACATTTCTTACTGACAGTACCCTTGATGATGCAATAAAAGTTATTGGTCACCAGATGTTGGGGTGTTGTGGTGCCCCTTGCAGCCCTTCACCAGAGCTCATCCTCCTCCTCCTCCTCAACCTTGGGAATACTTGTGGTTGTTTTTTCCTGATTTCACCCTTTGCAAGCAGGGACACCTTCCACTAGACCGGGCTGCTTCAAACCCCATCCAGCCTGGCCTGGAACACCTCCAGGGATGGGGAGGCCAGAGCATCTCTGGGAACCTGTGCCAGGGCCTCTCCTCCCCTGACAGGGAAGAATTTCTTCCCAATATTCCCCCTAACCCTGTTCTCTGGCAGTGGGAAGCCATTCCCCCCTTGTCCTGTCACTTCAGGCCTTTGTCCAAGGCACCTCTGCTGTTCTTGGAGCCTCTTCAGGCCCTGGAAGGGGCTCTAAGGTCTCCCTGAAGCCTTCCCTTCTCCAGGCTGAACAGCCCCAGCTCAGAGACCTCAGAGAAGCCACAGGGAGGGGGCTGATGCCCCGTGGACACAATGGTGACAAAGACAGATGTCATCCTGCTCCTGGAAGGGGGTGGCTGTGCTGAGGAGCACGGACTGCTCCTCCCCTTGGAGCTGCACCATCTGAGCCTGCTGAGGGAGAGGCCAAAGCCAGGGCAGAGGAAGAATTTCTGAAGGCACAAAACCACCAGCAAGGATATCAGTAAAAACCAGGTTTAATAATAAGCAGCAGCACAACAAAGTTCTGTCCCTGTGTGTGTGTGTTTGTGTGAGTGCAAGGGCAGGTGACAAAAGGACAGTAAGGATAAGGATTAAAAGGCAAATGGCCTGAATTCTGTAGAGCACTCAAACTTAACAGTAATTCAGTTCCACCTTAAACTGAACAATTCAGCTGAGGTATATCACTTAGCATCATTTAACCTTATTTATGCCTGATACTTCCTTCCAGGCTTGCCCCAGTGAGATGTCTCAGGTACTAACACAGCCGAGAGAGCAGCATTTCTGCCACATTTGCCCCAGCAGATGCAGACGTGTGTGCACACAGCCAGCCAGCCAGGCAGAGTGAGTGCAAGGTGCCTGTGAGCAATTGCCCTGGCAGGCAGTGAAATGCTCCCTGCGGATCCCTTTGCATCTCCTCCCTGGGCCAAGGGCTGGGCCTGGAGCCCTGGCGGGATGGGCCCAGGAGCCGTCGGCGTTCGGGGATCAGCCCAGGGCAGCAGCCGGGAGAGATCCCAGCTGGGAGAGGCCCCAGTGCCAGGGAGCTTCTGCTCAGCGCTGCTGGGCCCAGCAGAGCTCCAAGGCTCTCCTTTGGGGCCGCTGCTCACAGGGCCCCAAGGCATGGGCGGCACTCACAGCAATGGCTCAGCCTGGCCACACTTGCGGCTGGCAGCTTCCTGGGACAGTGGCAGAGCAGGGGTGCTGTGGCATCCAGGGCAGTACAAGAATTTCCAAGGCTGTTGATAAAAGCCCAGGAGGTGGTTGGACAGCAGCAGTTGCTGGGAGCAGAGGGTGTTTCTGATCAGCGCCACAGGAGCTGAGCCCAGGGGCTGCTCCTCAAGGCTGAGGCCTAAGGAGCCTTTCTGAGATCCCAGTGCAGCCTGATTTTAGGAAAATTAATCCACAAACATCAGAGGTTTATGTCCAAACAGGAGACTGAGGAGTCCTTTGACTTTATTTGAGTAAAGGTAGAGGCTATGAGGCATTCCCCTGGGATCTCTCCAGTTTTTGTGAGGGCACAGCCTCCCTTTTTGTTCTAATTTCCTGGCTGCATTTCCATTCTCTCTTTCCCCACTGGCTCAGGTACTTGAGAGGTACAGACTCCCCAGTACACCTTACACTAAAGATTTCCCTCTAATGTATAACCGACCCTTTCAATTTTTAAATCTTACACAATTTAGGGGTTTTTCTTCCCCATTCTTTCTTTCACGTTTTGATGTCTAATTTCATTTATCAGCATACCTGAAGTTTCTTTGCAAATGGAAATATCTTCTTCCATTCATCAATCAGTGGAATCCTTCCCATTGTTTCTTTTATTTCCCAGCGCTAGTTGTATCTACCAGCAGACCCACAGCTTGTTTGTGAAGACAAATCCGTCCTTGCTCTCATTGGAAAGGGGTTGGGTGATGCACCAGCACAGGGAGGGTGACACTTTAGATATTTATTCATCAGGTGAATTAAGCAGTCCCTCAGCCACAGTCCCAGAGTCCCTCAGTAGTGCAGCGGGAAGATTCAACAGACTCAGAGCACTGTGTCCATGGCAGGATCATGGCTGTGGGCAGTGTCTGTCTCCTCAAAGACCCTCTGGAGGGAGAGCCGGAAGGACCCCACAGAGCAGGGCCTCCAGCACCTCCCCACCAGGAAGTAGATGAAGGGTTTGATGGTGCTGTGGATGCAGGCGAGCAGGAAAACAACCTGAGAGGACACAATGGTGTAGCCGAGGTACTGCAGTAAATTCCAGAGGCTGAGGGGCAGAGTGAAGAGCACAATGAGGCAGATGACAATGTTGAGTCTCTTGGGTTGCTGCTGATGGGAGCCAGGCTTGACCTTAATGAAGAAGATTGTGCTGGAAATGAGCACGACGGGAACACAGAGGAGAAGGTTGAAGGCATGCACAGAGACGAGAGACACCCAGCATTGCTCAGATAGCTGGACAAAACACAGAGAAATCATGGTGGCAAAGACAGTGATGAAAGTTATGAGCAGGGCAAGCACCACCCATGACAGGTGTTGGGGACGGTGGCAGCAGAGCCAGAGCGGGCAGCGGATGGAGCGGCACCACAGGATGCTGATGCATGTCAGTGTGTACAGACAAAAGGTGTGTGACACCAGTGGCGCCCTGAAAAGAAACCACACATACTGCAAGGGCATGATGATAGAGCAGGACACATTGCCCAGCAGGAAGAGCAGAGGGGAGGGCAACAGAATGAGGAGGAAGAGGAAGTCCAGAAGAGTCAGCATGAGGATGTAAATGATGGTGCTGTTCCTGGACAAACAGCGGGAGCCAAGGAGCCAGAGCACAGCCCCATTCCCAGCCAGCCCACAGAGGCAGATGAGCAGTGTCACACTGTGTATGGCCACACTGGTGACATCGGTCTCACACAGATCATCTCCTTCAGTGGGTGAGGCAGGAGATGGGGACACGGTGGTCACCTCCATGGATGGATGCTGGGCATGCAGTGGGATGTGGCCCCTGGCTGTGGTCAGAGTGGATGGGCAGTCAGTGCTTGGAGAATCCAGGGATGGACCAGGTGGATCCTCAGCAGCTCCCTGCAGTGGGAAGGATTCAGTGGGGAGGAGTGAGATGTGCAGGGGAGGAGGACAGTGGAACATGTAGGGTGAGAGAGGGAGGGTTGGGCTATTCGGGCACAGGGCAGAGGAGGGGGGAGCTGGAGCTGGTACTGCAGTCACCCAGAGAGGGTGGCAGGAACAGAGCAGTTGCTGCAGGAGAGGAAGGTGGGGTAGGGAGGAAGGCAAACATTCCACTGACCTGTTCCCTGGGGGGCAGCAGCAGGCAAAGGGCTCTGTGCAGATCAGCAGCGCTTCCTGGTCCCTCTTGCTCCTTTGGGATCCATGTCCTGCCAAGTCAGGGACATGAAGGAGAATGTGCCCAGGTCACCAGGAGCTCCCCATTCCCGTCCAGCTTGCTCCTCTCTGTGCCCTGCCCTGGAGTTGCTCCCCAAGGTTTGGAGGGATCATAGGGCAGGTGGAAGTTGTTTTACAACTTCACCTACGTCAGAGCTCCACTCCCTCATAGTTATTTATCTTGATATTTTTTTCTTGGCCCCAAAGGAATTGGCTTTTGTCAAAAGTCCACATGAAGAACTTTGCAAATGGCTCCTCATTTTCTTCTGATTGGAAACACTCCTTCCCTGCAGAATGACCCATTCTCCAACTGCCTTCTCTCTACCATTCCTTATTTCTCTTCCCTGAGGTGTCATTGTCCCTCCATGAGAAGAGGGATGCTGGTGGTGCTGGTGGCACTGGAATGCTACTGGCAGTGCTGGCAGTGCTGGTGAAGAGTCTGGCTGCTTGTCAGAAACTGCTCCCATTCTTGGAAGAGCTTCAGAACCATTGCCAAAACTACCCCTGTGCTCAAAGAAGCAAAACTGAGGCAAGAATTCCCATTTTTGCATTCTACCCCAGGCTCACAGAGCCCTAGGGAAGGACAGCACTCAGTTGCTTGCAGCCAGGCTATCAGCACTTGGAGCCCACCCTAATTACTGCCAATCCCCTTGATGATGCAATGAAAGCTATCAGGGACCAGGGTGCTGTGAACTCCCTGCCAGCCCTTCACCAGAGCTGCTCCTGCTCCTCCTCAGTCCTGGGAACACTCGGGGTCGTTTGTGACACCTGATCCCAGACTGTCCCTTTGCAAACAGAGACAACTGCCACTATACCAGATTGCTCCAAACCCCATCCAGCCTGGCCTTGGGGACTTTCAGGGATCCAGGGACAGCCACAGCCTCTCTGGGCAGCCTGTGCCAGGGCCTCACCACCCTCACAGGGAAGGATTTCTTCCCAATATCCAATCTGACCCCACCCTCTGTCAGTGGGAAGCCATTCCCCCTTGTCCTGTCACTTCATGCCCTTGTCCAAAATGCCTGTACACTGGTTCTAGAGCCCCATCAGCTCCTGGATCATGAAGTGTTTGCCCTTGAAAAGATTGGGGTGGTGAGGGGATGTGAGATTCCATAGCTGGGGACACAAACACGGTGTCAGCAGGGATGGGAGGTGACAGTTCTGGTCCCAGGGCCAGCAGTTTCCAGCAGCAGCAACCCAGATCCCTGAGGCACATGTCAGCCTGGGTAGGAATCATCTCACCTCAGCTCTCTAGGAATACCTTGGAATTCACTGTAAGCATCTGTCTGACTCCTAATGGAGTGTAGAGGATGTCTCAGATGAAACCTGCAACTTTCTAAAGATTAAAGCCAAGAGAGGAGCATGGATTTGGCTCTTCTCAGAAGAAATGCCATTGCTGACATCCTAAATCATCCCTGTGCTGTGTGCCTGTGCTCCAGCTCACACACATAATTTATTATTGCATGAATCTTCTTAAAACTGCCTGGTAAAGGTAAAGCACCTCTGAAATTGTGGCATACACATGGCAAAATTACATTTGAATCAGAAATCAAAGTTTAACAGCACATTTGTAGTGCAGGGTCCTGAGGATCCAACTCAAGAATGAGAGGGGGCAAGTTCAGGCTGTTCAAAAGATAAGAGTTCTGGATTGAGGTTGCTATAAAATGGAATAGAAGCTGAGATGGAGCCCAAGTGCTCTGGGCACAGGTGTGGTTGCTGAGGCTCTCTCCCGTTGCTCATTTGCCGGGCAGAGTGAAGAGCAGCTGAGGAGCAGAGCCCTGAGCCCGTGGCAGGCTCTGAGGCAGCTGCCTGTGTGTGAGAGCCCTGGAGAACACGAGGCAGCACGGAGAGCAGGGGCTGTGGCAGGAGCTGGGACAGAGCCCGCGCCGGACGCTGCTCGGGCTCAGCCCGCGGGCTGCGCTCCCCTTTCCCAAGGGACCATTCCAGGGAACCTCCTGCAGATCCCGGCCCAGGGACAGCAGCTGGAGCCTGGCAGCTGAGGGCAGGGCACTGCGGGCAAGTTCTCCAGGCTGCCAGAGGAAACCAGCTCAGACTCTTCTCTTCCACCTTCACCAGGGCCCCCTCATTGGGGGGAACCTGGTTATTGATTTTGGGGGCAAAACTGAGGCCTGTAGGGAATGCAAAGCTGGAAACACTGTAGGCAAAGGGATGGAACATTGAAAGAAGTATCCTGCTGAAGGAATCCAGCAGCTCAGTGATATCAACTGACACCTGAGACTCCAGCTCAGATCCATCCCAAAGCCATTTGCTCTCTGATATCTCCATGGGCAATCCTCTCCTTCTCCAATTGTTTTCCTGCTTGTGCTCTGTCATTTCCACAGCCAGGAAGGAGGTATCTCCCTGGCTTTTGTGCCAGGCTCCCACATCCTCCTTGCCATCTGTCCTGTCCCTCACCCCTCCCTGTGCTGCTCCACATGGAAGCTGTGGGTGGGAAAAGATGGGAAAAGCCACGTTTGGGGGACAGCAGCATTGCTCTGATGTGTCTGTTTGTCACCCCTGCAGCTGTGTGAGGGCAGGAGAAGCAGCAGAGGTGTCCCCATGAGCACTTTGTCCCCTGGCATGGAGGGAGCCAGCCCTGCCTGCTGGAGCCAGCCCGGTGGGAAGGCATCCCAGGGGAGCTGGAATGAGGAGAGCCACGACAACTGGAGCCAGTGTGACAGCAGGCAGTGGAGCAAAGTGCCTGTCCCGCTGCTGCTGCTGCTGCTGTGCCTGTGTGGGATGGTGGGAATGGGGCTGTGCTCTGGCTCCTCAGCTTCTGCATCCACAGGAACCCCATCATCCCCTGTGTGTTCAGCCTGGCCATGGCTGGCTCCACCTTCCTGCTCTCCATCACCATCACCCGGGGATATTTTCTGTCCCAGAGAGCTTCTGCCACCAGCTGGGCTCGTGGGCTGTGACAGCTGGGCTGAAGGTCCCCATCCTCTTGGCTTTCACTGCTGCTGTCTCCTCTCTGACAGCCCTCAGTGCTGTCACAGCTCTGTTTGTCCTCCCGTGTCCTGCTGGCCCTGCCCCTGCTCCCAGTGCTTCCCGGTGCTCCTGTGTGCCCTGCTCTGGCTGCTCTCCTTGCTGCTCACTGCCACCCTCCATTGCTGCCCTTTGGTGCCCATGGCCTTGGTGCTGAGCTGCCCCTTCTCAGTGCTCAGCCTGCCCTGTTCTGCTCTGGCCCTGCTGGCCAGGCTCCTGTGCTGCTCATGGAAACAGCTGCCAGGGAAGCTCTGTGCCCTGCTCCTGCTGCTCCTGTCATCTCCTTCCCCTTCCTCACTGCTGATTTTGGGCACTGGCTCTTGCTGAGGGCGTTTGACTTCTCTGTCTTTGCCCCCAGCCCCTCTCTCCTGCTCACCTGTGCCCAGAGCTGTGCCCTCCCTCTGATTGACTGCCTGGCTGGGAGCTGTGCAAAGGAATTCACTTCCTCTGGTAGTGTTGCCTTCCAGAGGGCTTTTGAGGCTTTTGTGCCAGAGCCAGGGCATAGGGACAACACAGGGGAGTCCTCATCAGGTAGAATCATCATTCAAGATAGTCAGCATAAAATAGAACCATAAAATATCCAGAGTTGGAAGGGAGCCACAAGCACCATGGAGTTGAACTCCTCACCCTGCCCAGGACATCTCAACAATCCCAGCCTGTGCCTGAGAGCATTGTCCAAATGCTCCTTGAGCTCTGTCAGGCTGGTGCTGTGTGCATCAGGGGAAATTGCCTTGGGAGGGATGCCCTGGCTGAGTTGTTCTTCCATGGACAAGAGGTTATTCCTTGGAAACTTTTGTCTTTCCAATGGACAGGAAATTGGAGTCAGGGAGAGAAAAATCCTCTCAGATGTCAGAGTCTGTCTTTTCTGTTAATTATTACCACCTCTGTTAATACATGCTCCTTATATGTTCAACCTCACATGTGTCTCCAAAGCCTAACTCACCCCCCATGGCTTTCACTCTCACTTCCCTTTCCAGAAGCAGTGGCACGTTGGTTTCCCCTGGATTTAAGGCAGTGAGAAAAGGAGGGACAACTTCCCCCTGAGCAAGAGATGTGGCTGCTGCCCAGGTCTCTCCCAGCAGGAATCAGGAGCTCTTGGCACTGCCAACATCATCCCAAGCATTGCAGGCACGTGCCTTAGGAAGGGCTCTGGTATGAGAGAGAGACCTGCCCTGCTCCCAGACCAGCCAGAGGCTTTAGAATGGGATAAAAGAAGGAAATGAACCATTTTGGACACTGTTTAGAAGGCTCAGGCTCTGCAGTGAAGCCTGGTTGTTGTTTATTCAACAAATTCAGAGGGTGGGACTACCACAGTGGAAAGAAACAAAAACCAGAAATCCATCACACATTGAGGGGTAGTTACAGAATGACAAAGATCAGGAGAGGCTGGACAGTGGCTGAAGCTGCTGTGCAGAGTGGCTGTGCAGCTCCTCCTAAGGGTGGCCAGGTTCGGGATGGAGGTGCTCAGGGGCTTCCCTGGACACTGATGCTGGGGAACCAGAGGATGGATGGCCCCATTCTGCAGAAGAGCAGCATAACCCCCTAATTTCTGTGCAATTAAATGGTCCAAGCATCTGGTGATGGGAATTTCCATATTCCACATACTTTCTGGGTAGAGGCACAAAGGATCAGTGGAGTTCACTATTGACCCTGCACTTTCCTCAGAAGGATTCAATTCTGGAATTGAAGAATGTGACAAATTCCCACTGAAAGGATAAGGGAATGTTGCTGTCCCTCCCCAGCTCTGCAGCCCTACCTGGTGTCCCTTCCCATCAGCTGGGAATGCAGGGCTGGCTCTGCTGGACAGAAGGGGAAGGATGCTCCCTGTGATCCCAACACCTCTCCTGCCATCCAGAGGCACCAGCCCTGCAGGGATTGGGGAAATCTCTGCCACTCCATGATGGGTGTGGCCCCAGGGATTAAGGTGTCCCATTCTTTGCAGGCAAGAGCTCCCTGAAAACACCATGGAACTCATCTGCTGAGCCAAAGGAGATGGAGTTCATTCCCTGGGGCCGAGGCCATGAGGGTCATTGCATGGGGAATAGAGCTGGGGAGCAGCACTGAGCCCAGCTGCACTGCTTGGAGCCATGTGGATCCAGGAGGGAGGAGGAAAGCCATGCTGCAATGTGCTCCCTGCAGAGCATCCCACAAAAATCACCCAAGCCAATGCTCCTGCTCCCTTCTCCTGCAGGAATATAGCACCACAGGGAGGGTGATCCTGTGGATATTTATTCATCAGGTGAATCAAGGAAACCTTCGGCCTCTGTGTTAAAATCCTTCAGCAGAGCAGTGGGAGGGATCAAAAGGCTCAGAACACTGTGCCCATGGCATGATCATCGCTGTGGCCAGTTTTTTCTTTTGGCTCCTCAAAGACGCTCTGGAGGGAGAGCTTGAGCAACCCTACACAGCAGGGTCTTGTGCACCTCCCTATCAAGAAGTAGATGAAGGGTTTGATGCTGCTGTTGATGCAGGCGAGTAGGAAAGCAACCTGGGAGGGCACATCGATGTAGCCGAGCTCCTGCAGGAAATTGCAAAACCTGAGGAGGAGAGTGAGGAGCACAGTGATGACGATAATGGTGTCGCGCTTCTTGGGCTGCTGCTGCCTGGAGCCCCACTTGGCCTTAATGAAATCGACTGTGCTGGAAACAAGCAGAGGTGCAACAAAGAGGAGCAGGATGAGGGTGTACGTGGAGATGAGAGGAACACGGCAGTGCTCCTGCTGGTGTGATGGGCACAGGAATGTCACTGCAGGAATGTCAGCAAAGAGAGCAAGGAAGGCACAGTATTGCACACTCTCTGCCACCTACACCAGCCTCTCAGGAAGGTCGTAGTGCCAGTAGAGCTTTCAGAGCTTGTACACATACAGAACATTGCTGTTGAGCATCAGTCAGAACAGCCCCAGTAGTAGGAGACCACTGACAGCTGCAGAAAGAAACGCATGTACAGCATGGGCACAATAGGAGACCGGGACACGTCCTCCACCAGGAAGAGGAGGGTGGAGGGGACTGCAAAGAGGAGGAAGAGGAAATTGGCAACAGCCAGGTCAAAAAAGCCAGAGTTGGGGATTTTCAGGGTGAGGAGGCCAATGACAGCTCCATTCCCAACCAGCCCACACAGGCAGATGAGCAGTGTCACACTGTGTATGGCCACATTGGTGACATCTGTCTCACACAGACCATCTCCTTCAGTGGGTGAGGCAGCAGATGGGAACACGGTGCTCACCTCCATGGATGGATGCTGGGCAGGCAGTGGGATGTGGCCCCTGGCTGTGGTGAGAGTGGCTGGGCAGTCAGTGCTTGGAGAATCCAGGGATGGACCATGTGGCTCCTCAGCAGCTCCCTGCAGTGGGAAGGATTCAGTGGGGAGGAATGAGATGTGCAGGGGAGGAGGGCAGTGGGAATGGAGGGGTGTGAGAGGGAGTTGGGAGGGTTGGGCTGTTCTGCAGGGAATGTGGAAGGGAAGTGCAGAGCAGAGGATGGATGACCTGAGGAGGGCCCTGCAATCACCGGGAGAGGGTGGCAGGAGCAGAGAACCTGCTGGAGGAGAGGAAGGTGGGGTAGGGAGGAAGGCAAACATTCCACTGACCTGTTCCCTGTGGGGTCTGTGCAGATCAGCGGCGCTTCCTGGTCCCTCTTGCTCCTTTGGGATCCATGTCCTAAAGCGGCTCCTGCCAGGTCAGGGACATGAAGGAGAAAGTGCCCAGGTCACCAGGAGTTCCCCATTCTCCTCCTGCGGGCTCCTCTCTGTGTGCCCTGTCCTGGTGTTGTTTCGCAAGGCTAGGTGCACTCGGCAAGGCTTGGGCAATCAGAAATGGTTTTGCATCTTTGGCTTCCACACAGTTTCACAGCCTTGGAGTTGTTGATTTTTATTCATTTTCCCTACGAATTAAGTGCTCTTTTTCTTTGTTGATGAGAAAAAATGCCTCACTTCTTAAAATTTTAAAAATTTATTGAACTACAACAAGGGACAAGATAAAAGTAACAGTGCGCAGTGCTCACTCACAGCCAGAGGCACGGCCAGAGGCACACTGCCCAAAACAGAAACAGGCTTTGTGCCCGCTTGGTAACCCCCCCACCCTCCCCCGCGAATCCAACCCCCACATTCAGACACATTCCGCTTTTCCAACACAGCTCCTCCTCCCTCCCTCCCTCCCTCCCTCCTGGAGCTTGTGCAGTGCCTCGGGCTTCGACTGCTCACAAGAGTCATTCCAACTCTCAACATGAACACAGTACTCGTATTAGAAAAACTACAAAGCTTAAAAAAGACAGGAGGGGAAGGATGCTCCCTGTGATCCCAACCCCTCTCCTGCCCCGCAGAGATTTGGGAAATCACCACAACCCCGTGCTGGGTGTGTCCCTAGGGATTAAGGTGTCCCATTCTTTGCAGGCAAGAGCTCCCTGAAAACACCATGAAAGTCATCTGCTGAGCCAAAGGAGATGGAGTTCATTCCCTGGGGCCGAGGCCATGAGGGTCATTGCATGGGGAATAGAGCTGGGGAACAGCACTGAGCCCAGCTGCACTGCTTGGAGCCATGTGGATCCAGGAGGGAGCAGGAAAGCCATGCTGCAATGTGCTCCCTGCAGAGCACCCCACAAAAATCACTCAAGGCAATGCTCCTGCTCCGTTCTCCTACAGGAATACACCAAAACAGGAAGGGTGATCCTGTGGACATTTATTCATCAGGTGAATCAAGGAAACCCTCAGCCACTCTCCTGGGGTCCTTCAGCAGAGCAGGAATGGATCAACAGGCTGGGGGCATCATTTCCGCATGCAGTTTTATCTTTCTGCTCCTCAAAGACACTGTTGAGGGTGAGCTGGAGGGACTGCACAGAGCAGGGCCTCCTGCACCTCCCTGCCAAGAAGTAGATGAAGGGTTTGATGGTGCTGTGGATGCAGGTGAGCAGGAAAACAACCTGGGAGGACACAGTGATGTAACCGAGCTCCTGCAGGAAATTGCAGATGATGAGAAGGAGAGTGAAGAGCACAGTGATGAAGACAACAATGTTGCGCCTCTTGGGCTGCTGCTGCTGGGAGCGTTGCTGGGCCTTAATGAGGACGATTGTGCGGTAAATCACCACGGGTGCAACAAAGAGGAGCAGGATGATGGTGTACATGGAGATGAGAGCTGCCCGGCAGTGCTCCTGCTCGTGTGATGGGCACAAGAATGTCACTGCAGGAATGATAGTGAAAAGAGCGAAAAAGACCCAGTATTTGGCTCTCCACACCACCCACATCAGGCGCTCGGGAAGTTGGCAGCAGCAGCAGAGCTTGCAGAGTGAGGCCACGTCCTTACCTAGGCTGTGGGCTGTCAGCCGGAACAGCCCCCAGTAGTAGGAGACCACTGACAGCTGCAGAAGGAAACGCAGGTACAGCATGGGCACAATAGGAGAGCAGGACCTGTCCTCCACCAGGAAGAGGAAGGTGGAAGGGACTGTAAGGAGAAGGAAGAGGAAGTCGGCAAGAGCCAGGTCAAAGATGCCATAGTTGACACTTTTCAGGTTGAGGAGGCCGATGACAGCCCCGTTCCCAGCCAGCCCACAGAGCAGATGAGCAGTGTCACACTGTGGGTGGCAGTGCTGGTGACATCTGTCTCACACAGATCATCGCCTTCAGTGGGTGAGGCAGGAGATGGGGACACGGTGCTCACCTCCATGGATGGACGCTGGGCAGGCAGTGGGATGTGGCCCCTGGCTGTGGTCAGAGTGGATGGGCAGTGAGTGCTTGGAGAATCCAGGGATGGACCATGTGGCTCCTGAGCAGCTCCCTGCAGTGGGAAGGATTCAGTGGGAAGAAGGGGAGAGGAGGAGGGTGGTGGAAATTTTGGTTTGGGAGAAGGAAATGGAAGGATTGGGATGTTCAGCACAAGATGCAGAGGGGAAGCACAGGGCAGAGGATGGGGGCCTGGGTGAGGCACTGTGGTCACCGGGAGAGGGTGGCAGGAACAGAGCAGCTGCTGCAGGAGAGGAAGGTGGGGTAGGGAGGAAGGCAAACATTCCACTGACCTGTTCCCTGTGGGGCAGCAGCAGGCAAAGGGCTCTGTGCAGATCAGCCGCGCTTCCTGGTCCCTCTTGCTCCTTTGGGATCCATGTCCTAAAGCGGCTCCTGGCAGGTCAGGGACATGAAGGAGAAAGTGCCCAGGTCACCAGGAGCTCCCCATTCCTGTCTCCTCAGCTGATCTGTGTTCCCTCTGGCAGTGCTGCTTGCAAGGCTTGGTGGGGTCATAGGGCAGTTGGAAGTTCTTTGCAACTTTGTCTACGTCAGAGCTCCACTCCCTCATAGTTATTAATCTCGAATGTGTTTTCTTTGACACAAAGGAATTGGCTTTTGCCAAAAGCTCCAAATGAAATATTTTGCAAATGGCTCCCCATTTACTTCTGATTAGAAACATTCCCTCCCTGCAGTGTCCCATTCTCTGACTGCTTTCCCTCTCTCAGCAGGTTTCTACCACTCCTTGTTTCTCTTCCCTGAGGGGTCACTCTCCCTCCAGCAGCAGAGGGATACAGGTAGCACTGGTTGCACTGGAGTGCTGTCTGTGCTGGCAGTGCTGTTGAAGCACCTGTCTGCTTCTCAGAAACATCTCCCATTCTGGGAAGTTTTCTGACATCTTTCTCAAAACCTCGGCCCGAGGCACCACAACTGAGACAAGAATTCCCATTTTTGTCATCCTTCCACAGGCTTACAGAGCCCAAAGGAAGGACAGCACTCAGTTGCTTGCAGCCACATCAGTAGCACTTGGAGCCCACCCTGATTACTGCCAATACCCCTGATGATGCAATGAAAGCTATCAGGGACAAGATTTTGCAGTGCTGTGATCCCCTTTCCAGCCCTTCATTAGGGCTCATCTTCTTCCTCCTCAGGCTTGGGAGCCCTTGTGTTTGTTTTTACCTGACCCCACCCCACTGAGCAACCTGTGCCAGGGCCTCAGCCCTCTCACAGGGAAGGATTTCTTCCCACAACCCCACCCTCTGTCAGTGGGAAGCCATTCCCCCTTTTCCTGTCACTCCACGCCCTTGTCCAAAGTCCCTCCAACTCTTCTGGAGCTCTGCCAGCTCCTGGATCATGAAGTGTTTGCCCTTGATAGGACTGGTCTGGTGAGATTCCACAGCTGGGGACACAAACATGGTGTCGGCAGAAAGAGAGGTGGCAGTTCTGACCCCAGGGCCCCCACACATGCCAGTTTCCAGGAGGAGTATCCCAGATCCCTGAGCCACATGTCAGCCTGGGTGGGAATCATCTCACCTCAGCTTTCTAGGAATTCCTTGGAATTCACTGTAGGCTGCTGTCTGACTGCCAGGGGAGTGTAGAAGGTGACTCAGATGAAACCTGCAACTTTCTAATGATTAAAGCCAGGCTAGCAGCATGGATTTGCCTCTTCTCAGAAGAAATGCCATTGCTGACATCCTAAATCATCACAACAGAGGTTGTGTGCCTGAGCTCCAGCTCATTCACAATATTTACTATTACATTAATCCTCTTGGAAACTGCCTGGTGCAGGAGAAGTACCACTGAAATTGTGGTATATAAGTGGTGAAATTAGATTAGAAGCAGAAATCATAGGTTTATTCCTGATGAGTCCTAAAAATCCACCTGTGCAATGCAAGGTGGAGATTTGAGCCTGTTCACAGAAAAGATTTCAGGATTAGTGCGGCTATGAGGAACCTGACACAAACTACTTTTCCTAGACGGAATGGGGTGCTTCTTGGAACTGTCAAAAGATGGCTCATTGCAGACATTGTAGGCACTAGCCTTAGGAAGAGCTCTGGTGTGAGACAGGTACCTGCCCTCCTCACAGAAAATCCAGAGGCTTTAGAATGGGAAAAACTAAGGAAATGAGTCAGTTTCTGATGCAGATTCCCAGGGACAAGCTCTGCAGCAAATCCCTGATGTTGTTTATTTAGTAAAATCTGGGCCAGGAGTTACCACATTGAAAAAAACCAAAAAGAAATAATCCAAACATGATTTCGGGGTAGCAACAAAATTAAAAATATCAGTACATGAGAGTTTATTCCTTGAGGCCAAGGCAATGAGGGTCATTCCATGGGGAATACAGGAACAGGACTGAGCTCAGAGCCATGTGCTCCAATACTTCTGGCTGTCTCTGAGGTGCCACATGTGCAGAAGTGCCTCACAGAGCTGTCACCTGCACCACGGTGTCCCCAGCCCCGTGGCTCCCCTCGTCACTCCCGCCTTTCTCCTCAAACACCCTCCGCAGAGCCACTCTGACCGAGCGCTGGAAGCGGCGCCGCCGGCAGCTCCCCACCAGCACGTAAATCACCGGGTTGAGGGAGCAGTTCAGCAGTGCCAGGAACAAAGAGGGGTCTTCTGGGAATAAATCACCGGAATCTGGGAGATTGATGAAAACCTCCATGCAGAAAGGGATGCCAAAGGCAAAGAACAGCAGGACGTTGAGCACGATGGCCACAAAGAGCTTCCCTGGCTGCCGCCTCCGGGAGCCACAGCGCAGCTTGAGGAACAGGAACAGGTTGGAAACCAACATCATGAGGGAAAAAACCACGGAAATGGCCAGGGCTACACCTGCAATGACGGTCCCAGAGTCCTCAGTGTAGGTGCAGGTGAGGTAGAGGGAGGAAACAAAAGCCCCTGCCAGGGCCCAGAGGGCCCCGCTGACGGCGGCCGAGAGGTGCCGGGGGCGGTGGCAGCGGTACCAGACGGGGCACAGGACGGAGACGCAGCGCTCCACGCTGAGGGCTGCCAGCAGCCCCAGGCTGCTCAGGTCAAACACGTGGCACGGGAACCCAAGGACAAACACAAAGCGCTGATAGTGGTGAATAAAAGGAAACAAAGATGTGCAGAATGCTGCTAAGGACAGAAAAGCCAACAGAAGCAGGAGAAACAGGAGGAGCAGGGAGAAGTCTGCAACAGCCAGATTTAGGATGTAGACAGTGAAAGGGCTCTGCTGTGTGTGCAAGCCCAGAAACCACAAGACCACCCCATTCCCTGCCAGCCCACAGAGGGAGATCCCCAGGCACACCCCTGCAAAGGCAATCAGGCTGGAGGGAATGCTGGAGCATTCAGATCTGATATATTCCTCCCAGTCCAGAGATCCATAAAGTGTATTGTTCAGGGTGAGGTTTGTTGTGCTGTTCTCCTCCATGGTGAACGATCCTGCTCCCAGCACCTGCCTTCTCCCTTTCCCACCACCTCCTAGGGAGAGATGGGGAACCAGAGGGAAATAAGGGACATCAGCACTCCCAGCATTTCCCAACTGCCCACACAGCCCCACGCCAGCCCCAGGAAGAACCCCCACACCTGCAGTGCCCAGGACTGGCTCCCAGCCCTCCAGCCCTGACTCTAGACAGGAATCTCCCACCACGCCATCCCTCGACTCCTACCTCCGGTAGGAACAGCACTGACACAGCAGCACCAGGAGAAAGGATTTGGGATGGCTGCTGGAACCACTGGCTGTGCTTCAGTCTCGTGCCTCGTGCCTGGGTGCAGCCCTTGGCCCAGAGATCATACCCCACGGTCAGAGCTCCCCTCACAATTTCCCCACATCAGTGACAGCTTCCCCTCACATGTCCAGGGACACAGATCTTATCAGGAGGAGGTGGCCACATCACCCCCTTCCTCTGCCACCCTCCAATGTTATCCCACCATGCAAGGGGCTTCTGCCTTTCACTGCGTGTGCCAGGTGATCCATCTGTCAATGCAGAAGGGGATATCAATCTTTCCCAGGGATGGAGGATGGCAGAGGGGTGAGAGAGATGAGCCAGAGACCTTTAGGGGTGAGAAATCACTGGTGTGAAGACATGCCACAGCTCAAGTTGCTCAGTTGTCTCTCGTGACATGTAAATCATGCTCAATGACGTCTTCCAACTTCCTTCTGGGAGAAACTTGCAGGGGTGGCACCTTCTTCCATCTCCCTCTCATGGATGGATGGTGAGCCTAAGTTCTGTCCTTGTTTCAAGTCTTCCTCCAGCTCCAAACCCTGAAGCTCCAGGCTGGACCCCTGGAGAGCACATGGACCTTGTGCATTAACACACCCATCAGTTCTGGGGATGGCAAGCACAGGATACAACTCCAAAGGAGATGGAAAACACATGAAAGAGGGGCAGAAGATAAATGCCAGTTCCCGTGCTGTGAAAGGCAGAGGTTGTGTGGCAGGAACCACTTGGAGATAAGAGCACTTTGGCAACACCATGTACCCCACAAACCTAATCTCTGAGGAGACACATGCCCCGCAGGGGTGATGAGGCTGATGATTGGGATTAGACAGGATGGGATTAGAGGCTGTGGGCAAAGCCCTCGTGCAGTCCCGTGTCTGGGCACTGGTGATTTCCCACAGCAAGTGGACACAAGGACAGTGTCCATCCCCGTGGCTGCTGCTCAGGGGCTCTGTTGGCATCTAATGAGGTCTGGAATTACTGAGGGGTTCAGAAAACCCAGTAACAGCTGAACAGATCGTAGTGGAGTACCCCTTCCATGGACAGGATCTGCCCTCAACAGAGGAGGGTTTTGACCCAGGGTTCCCAGCACCTGAAGGGACATAATATTATCTGTGCTGTCCTCTTATTTTCATTGCTTTAGATCCAGTAAATGATTAAAATTCAAAAGTCTGAGTGCTGCAGTAATTGGATCATAACAGATGAGCAGCTCTTCATGAAGAACTGGGGGGAGGAGAGGAAGGCAGTGACATGGCCACCTCCTCCTGATAAGATCTGTATCCCTGGACATGTGAGGGGAAGCTGTCACTGATGTGGGGAGATTGTGAGGGGAGCTCTGACCGTGGGGTATGATCTCTGGGCCAAGGGCTGCACCCAGGCACGAGGCACGAGACTGAAGCACAGCCAGTGGTTCCAGCAGCCATCCCAAATCCTTTCTCCTGGTGCTGCTGTGTCAGTGCTGTTCCTACGGAGGTAGGAGTTCAGGGATGGTCTGGTGGGAGATTCCTGTCTAGAGTCAGGGCTGGAGGGCTGGGAGCCAGTCCTGGGCACTGCAGGTGTGGGGGTTCTTCCTGGGGCTGGCGTGGGGCTGTGTGGGCAGTTGGGAAATGCTGGGAGTGCTGATGTCCCTTATTTCCCTCTGGTTCCCCATCTCTCCCTAGGAGGTGGTGGGAAAGGGAGAAGGCAGGTGCTGGGAGCAGGATCGTTCACCATGGAGGAGAACAGCACAACAAACCTCACCCTGAACAATACACTTTATGGATCTCTGGACTGGGAGGAATATATCAGATCTGAATGCTCCAGCATTCCCTCCAGCCTGATTGCCTTTGCAGGGGTGTGCCTGGGGATCTCCCTCTGTGGGCTGGCAGGGAATGGGGTGGTCTTGTGGTTTCTGGGCTTGCACACACAGCAGAGCCCTTTCACTGTCTACATCCTAAATCTGGCTGTTGCAGACTTCTCCCTGCTCCTCCTGTTTCTCCTGCTTCTGTTGGCTTTTCTGTCCTTAGCAGCATTCTGCACATCTTTGTTTCCTTTTATTCACCACTATCAGCGCTTTGTGTTTGTCCTTGGGTTCCCGTGCCACGTGTTTGACCTGAGCAGCCTGGGGCTGCTGGCAGCCCTCAGCGTGGAGCGCTGCGTCTCCGTCCTGTGCCCCGTCTGGTACCGCTGCCACCGCCCCCGGCACCTCTCGGCCGCCGTCAGCGGGGCCCTCTGGGCCCTGGCAGGGGCTTTTGTTTCCTCCCTCTACCTCACCTCCACCTACACTGAGGACTCTGGGACCGTCATTGCAGGTGTAGCCCTGGCCATTTCCGTGGTTTTTTCCCTCATGATGTTGGTTTCCAACCTGTTCCTGTTCCTCAAGCTGCGCTGTGGCTCCCGGAGGCGGCAGCCAGGGAAGCTCTTTGTGGCCATCGTGCTCAACGTCCTGCTGTTCTTTGCCTTTGGCATCCCTTTCTGCATGGAGGTTTTCATCAATCTCCCAGATTCCGGTGATTTATTCCCAGAAGACCCCTCTTTGTTCCTGGCACTGCTGAACTGCTCCCTCAACCCGGTGATTTACGTGCTGGTGGGGAGCTGCCGGCGGCGCCGCTTCCAGCGCTCGGTCAGAGTGGCTCTGCGGAGGGTGTTTGAGGAGAAAGGCGGGAGTGACGAGGGGAGCCACGGGGCTGGGGACACTGTGGTGCAGGTGACAGCTCTGTGAGGCACTTCTGCACATGTGGCACCTCAGAGACAGCCAGAAGTATGGAGACAAGGGCACTCCAAGCAGCGTAGCCAGGCTCAGTCCAGTTCCCCAGCTGGGTTTATTCTCCATGGAACTGCCCTCGCTGCCCCATCCATAGGGAATAAACTCTGTTGAATGGGCAAAGTTTGCAAAAATGGGCAGAGCAAGGGGTGTTGGCTTGGTGAGATTTGGGATGGAAGGGTCTAAGAGATGGGTGAAAATTACAATTTGGGGAAAAGGGAGAGAAAAAAGAGAGAAAGGGGAAAGGGAGAAAAGGGGAGAGAGAGAAAAAAAAGGGAAAAATCCAACAAAGTAAAAAAGGAAACTAAGCAAGAGAATGAATGGGAGAGAAACAGAAAAAAAAAAAAAGAAAGCATGGTAGAAAGTAAAAAATAAAGATTGAGAATGGCAAAGGATTTGCTTGGAGAGGACAGATAAAGAAGGATATCCCTGGTGTGCTAAATCCCCATAAATATTTGGGTCAGTCACACAGGGGCTGGTCCTGCTCCCTCTGGAATCATTGGAGGAAAAGTTATTCACCTAAGCACAGCAGTGTTATACCAAAAACCATCTGGATGTAGCTGTTATAAAATAAACTTGGCTTTTCTGTCCTTTTTCAGTAGACACTTAGTGGAAGGTTCTTCCTGTGCCTTAAATTAAAAAAAAAAATATTTATCTGAGTTTACATTGTGTGTGTTTTTATCAGCTGATAAATCAGATAGCAACAACAACAACAACAACAACAACTTTAAATAGACTTTTTATCCCTTTAGGAGGGAAAAAACAACAAAAAAGAGAATTCTGGTCTTTTTAATAATACAAAAATATTTTGTTTTCCCAATGATAAAAACATTTGAGATATCAAAAAGATCACATTTTGAACATGAATTTGTGAGGTTTTACAAACAATATTACCCTCATTGACTTATAAATGCTAGGTAGTCTGATAGCACAAATAATCCCATTTTACCCCTCAAAGGATTTGGTTTAGAAAATAATTTGTTGAAAATCATGGTATTTATTTACCTTGTTCTGTTTCCTGTATTTTCCCCACTATCCTTAGATTTATTTCTAATTGTAAAGAAGATTTTAAAGCCATGGATTCTGATGTGTCCTTTTAAAGGAAGAAATTACAACCCAATGCATGCTGTAGATAAATACAGAGACTCTGTCAAAGGCTGGAGGAAATTAAAATAACATGCAACAATATGATGATATAAAATACTCATCTCCAGTCACATATTTCTTTGAAATACAGGACAAGCGAGGATGAAACTCAATGAATAAATTTTTAAAGCGAATTGGAAGGAGTGGGAGCCCTCTCCTGCTCCGTGGTGTGGAAAAATCCCTGGTTCAGAGAAGAAATGGACTTGGATGTGAATCTTTTCAGTCCTTGAAATGTTCACATTAGGAGACCCAGAGTGGCTCTGTGAGCCACCAAAGGCTGTGTGTGTGCTCTGACATGGGATGGGAATTCTAAGTGAAGAGGGGTAGATGCATTCTCCTTCAGGAATTTTATGCCTGCTTCCAACAGGAGGATTGTTGGTACTGATCTTCTTTTCAGAGATCTGAGTAAAAAGCAACACAGAATTTATGAGCTTTTGAATGACAAGGATTTATCCTGAGCAAGATTTCTTTGATGAAATTCAGACACCAAGACATTTCAGTCTTATCAAATGGATATTATTTAAAAGTCACTGGAAGAAAGAAACAGGAACTTTTAATGTGTCTTAAATACAGGTCAGGTAAATTCTGTGCTCCAGGTGCTTATGTGCCATATGGGGCACTTAAAATAATGACCCAAAGGGGGGGTCTTAAAATAATGAGGACTTAAAATTATGACCTAAAATGTCTACAAAGAGGGTACTGAGGGTCAGGTGAGATGAACCTTCCCCAGTACCTCAGAGTCCTTCAGTTCTGCCAAGACATTCCAGGCAGGATTTTAGGAGGACATGGTTATCGTGTCCCGCGTTTCCCGCTCGTCTCTGTCATCCGCTGAGTCTTGGAAGGCCCTCTGGAATGCCAACCTGAGGGTGAGCCGGAATTTCCGATCCCTGTAGCTTCCCACCAGGAAGTAAATGATGGGGTTGAGTGTGCTGTTGACGCAGGACAGCACAAAGCCAATCTCTGGGGAATACAGGAACTTGAGGCCCAGGAAGTCCAGGAGGATGAGGACACTGAGGGGCACGGCAAAAATGAGGAAGAAGAGGATGGTGAGCATGATGACAGTGAAGAGCCGGCCTGTTTGGAAGGGCTGGGAGCTGCACTTGACCCGCAGGAAGAGGGTGAGGCTGAAGAGCAGCATGAGGGGTGCGCAGACGAGGAAATCCAAGGCTCCGATGGCGATGAGCAGGCGCTGGCAGGCCCTGGGAGAGGGGCGAACGGTGCACAGGACATATCCCAGAGTGTTCAGGAGCAGGGACAGGGCCCAGAGCAGGCCAGACACCACGGCAGACAGGTGCTTCGGGCGGTGTGTCCGGCACCAGATGGGGGACAGCACGGACAGGCAGCGCTCAATGCTGATGGCCGTCAGCAGGTACAGGCCTGTGCCATACATGAAGAGATCCAGGAAGAGGAAGATCCCAAACTGCACCCCCACGTTGAACTGCATCAGGTACTGCACGGTCTCCACGGCGATGCACAGCAGGTACCCGAAGTCGGCAGCCGCCAGGTTCAGGATGTAGACGGTGAAGTGGTTCCTGCGGATGCGGAAGCCCAGGTACCACAGGACCAGGCTGTTCCCCACCATCCCACAGGCAGCACTCAGCAGGCAGAAGCTCTCCATGAACTTGAGGACAGTGTAGGATGGCTGGGGTTGTCCCACAGCCCCGCTGTGGTTGGTCCCAGGA
This sequence comes from Melospiza melodia melodia, assembly GCF_035770615.1. Lineage (NCBI taxonomy): Eukaryota > Metazoa > Chordata > Aves > Passeriformes > Passerellidae > Melospiza > Melospiza melodia. Next base: position 54,847,550 of record NC_086199.1, on the reverse strand, counting down.
GCATGGATGGCTGTGGTTGGAAGGACCATTGGTGTGGTTGAGGGTCTCATGATGGGTGATTCGGACCTGGGAGCAGAGAGAGGAGAGGTGGAAACTCCAGGGTGACTTTTCTAGAGGGGTTCCTTTGTTTGTTCCAAGGCTTTGTAGCTAGAACTTGATCTCATGGAACTTCAAAATAAATTGGTTTGGAAGGGACCAAGAGCCTGGAGTAACAGGATAAAGGGTGAAGGCTTCACACTGACAGAGTGTGGGTTTAGATGGGAGACTGGGAATAAATTCTTCCTTGTGAGGGTGGTGAAGCTCTGGCACAGGTTACCTAGAGAAACTGTGGCTGCCCCATCTGTGGAGGTGTCCAAAGCCAGGCTGGAGCAAACTGGGATAGTGGAAGGTGTTTCTGCCCATTGCAGGGGATTGGAACTGGATGATCTTTAAGGTCCCTTCCAGCCCAAACCACTCAGGAATTCTGTGATTCCATGAGAACAATTGGTAGTTTTTTATATTAATGAGTGATTTCTGTTTTAATATGGTGCCATTTGATGTGGTTCTCCTTGGTCCCATGTACAGTAACAAATAAACATTTTGGTTTGGCAGAGCCCTCAGCTTCTCCCTCAGAAACTGCAAGAACCACATGTAAGAAACCACAGATTATCTTGTCCTCACAGGACATGGGAGCTGTGGCTCTGATAGCTTTTCCACACCACTCCATGAGTTGTCATTATTTCCTTCCCCGTGGTACTAAGATCTGATTCAAAATCTTGGGGGTGAAAAAAATGGGTTTAACACCTTTTTTATGGTCTGATGAGAACAAATACACTGGCTCTTCTGCTGTCTCCTAACCAGCTGTTATTTTGGACATGGAAGGCAGAGAAGTTAAAAAGAGGATAGGAACAAAAAATGAGGTTTTCTGGGAAGATGTGAATCACTGAACCATGTAGCCAGCATGAATCCTCTGTTCTCTTTTTGCGTCGCAGCAGCACACATGGAGACAGACTTCCAAAAGCACCCAGAACGTGACAGACTGAATCGCTGCTGTTCCATTCCAGCACCCCAGGCACACTGACCTCATGGACAGAGGGAAAAGAAGTGTGTGGTGCAGGGAATTTCAAGGCCAAGTTGGATGGGGCTTGGAGCAACCTGGGCTAGTGGAATGTGTCCCTGCCCATGGCAGGGGGTGGGACTGGATGGGCTTTAAGGTCCCTTTCAGCCCAAATTATTTGAGGATTCTATGATTTCCTTGATTGAAACCAGGGAACTTCTGGCACTGCAGAGCTGGATGGCCCCATCCTCAGCTCTTGTAGCACCTTGAGCACTTCTAGCATGAACACTGTAGAGAGCAGCCCTATGGCTGTTCTTCCCTCACAGCCTGCTCCAGGGGTGGCCACAAATGATAACATTTTTGCAGAAATTAGCAGAAACAGTCTCGAGTTCTGTGCAGCTTTTCTGCTGGGAGAACAGAGGAAGGCCCGGTGGTTAAGTGGTTTCCTGGCTTCTGTGCAACCAAATTTTCACTTGATCTGAAGAGAGTGTGAACATTTAAGTGTCACCTAAGTTCTGTCTCAGCCCACTGACGCCTCCACAGGTGCATCTCTCCCCACTGGGGATTCAAGGGATGATAGGTGATAATTCCCAATGTTAAATGGCTTTGTGCCATTGATCATGTCATGGAATCATGGAATGGTTTGGGTTGGGAGGGATCTTGAAGCTCATCTTGTTCCAACCTCCTGCCACAGCCAGGGATACCTTCCACAGACCAGGTTGCTCCAAATCCCTGCCAACCTGGCCTTGGACACTTGCAGGAATAAGGCAGCCACAGCTCCTCTGGGCAACCTGTGCCTCACTACCCTCACAGGGAAGAATTTCCTCCCAAGACCTAATTCAAATCCACCGTCTTCCAGTTCAAAATAATTCTCCCTTGTCCTGTCACTCCAGGCCCTTCTCCAAAGTCCCTCTCCAGCTGTCTTGGAGCACCTTTAGGCACTGGAAGGTGCTGTATGTGCATAAAGACTGCCAGGAACAGAAATGGCTGCAATGGGTAAATGAGAAAACATCGACAGTTTTGCCTTCTGCTGCAATAGAAGTGATGAGATCCTTATCTTGCTTCTGTAGACTATGGAGAAGAACACTGCAAAAGTCACTCATGGTTCTCATTTATTTATCATAGTCCCTTGGAAAGACTGAATTCCTGTTTCCAAGACACATTCAAGACATGATCCCACTTCCTTATGTAACTAATAAGTGAAAACTGTCCTCAAACAGCAGCAGCCTGAGTCCAGGTGATCTTTTTCTCCCTTGAGATTAAACATCCTCCATGTGATTTGCCTGCAAATCCTGCCTGTAGTTCCTGAGGCAGAACAACCCTGACCCCACAAAGGTGTCTCAGACAGTGGACAGAAAGTTCTGGTGTTGTAATGCCAGGTATCTGAGTAATGATTTTTATATTACAGAGGTACATTTAGAGCAGTTCAAGAGCACTTGTACAGGGACAAAAGTTCCTGGAATGAAGCTCTCCTTATATTGAAAATTATTATCATCAATTCCTGACCTACAGCAAATTTCTGTCCAGCAAAGGAAGTAAATTTTTGATCTTTTTTCCTCCATTGTTTTTGTTTCTCCTCCCTTCCCCAAAGTCTGACAACCCATCAGAGTGCAACGTCAAAGACTCGCATCAGAATTTCTCACCTTTTTTGCGTTCCTGGGAATTTCAGCGCCTGTGCCTGGCAATGTTGTCCCCTGGATGGTGTGATATGGGGGGCAGCTCGAGTCCTTGTGTCATGCTGCAGTGCTGGGCTGGGCAGCACTGTTTAAAAAGCCATGGTGTTTTCAGCGTGACCCTCCAGGCAGCCAATCACTCATGGGGGAAACACCTCCCCTGTGCGGGTATGATCACTCAGATTTGAACCACTTCCCCCTCCCCTCTTTGCAGTGTCACGGAAACATTATTTTTTTTTCCTACTTCTCCCTTCTTCAGCCATTCCTGCAAGAACTGTCCATACAGACTTTGCACTGGTGTTGTGTCCTACTTGAGGCCCTGAGATGCCCTGGTTTCACAGCCCCTGAAGATGAGATTTTAGTGCTGCTCAGGTAGAGAAATTTTTTCTCCCATAACATCTTTGGTGGAGGTTTCACAACCTCCCTCAGTATTTCTCATTCCTTCCTGTCCCTGCCCAGTTGTCACACACCTGCGACCACAGTGGGTCCTCTCCCAGCACAGTTCAGCACCTTACGGGATCTCTACTGCTTCGTCCAACCTTGCCCCCAAGCTTTCCATCTCAGCAGTTCCAGATGCCCAAACCCTGCTTATGCTGCCCTCAGCATGGAGCTCTGGGGTCAGGAGCTCTTTCAGTGCACCTTCACACCCCACAGGCTTTCGGCACAGTCCTTCAACACCTCAGCCACTTCAGATTTCACAAAATCCCTCCAGCCCCATGCCTTTCACTTCCAGTTTCACAGCTTCCCCCCGAACAGAGCTTCAGGTTCTTCCTCACCTTGTGTCTCCTAAGCAGACAGAACCCACCACCACCCACCCACAACATCCCAATCCTGTCCATGCACACTCCATGTCCATGAGCCACCCCAATCCAAAGGGCGTGGAAACAGAGAAAACACCTTTCTCCTTTCCTGACATCCTTACAGGGAACTATTTTGTCCCTTAGTCCCTTGGGCCAGGGAAGTAAAGGGACAGGAGTGGGACACCACCCAAATCACTGCCATGTGTGTCAGTGGGCACAGGAACGGGCAGATCCAGCCCAAATTTGCTTAGCAGGTCAGAAATGCATTTGTACATCTTCAGCTTCTGTTGTCATCTGTTCTTCCTCTTCCTTTCCCAAAGATTGTATAAGACTGTTTTTACTTTCTTACCCAATCCTATTTCCTATAGTGGTTACTGGCAACCCTCATTAACCTGGCCAGGACTCCAGGCTATGGCACAAAATTATATCTAAATTAAAAGACTATTTTTATCCAGAGCAGGATTTAATCTCCTCATTAATTTGAGGTTTTCCATTTTCTCTGCATGGATTGCTGGCATTCCATGTTGGGAGACATTCAAAATGCCTTTGTTGTTATTGAACCATTCTGAATTTCAGTAAATGTCAGCAAAACAAACAGAGGGATGGGCAGTGGATGAAACTATTTATTGATGCACCTAAATCTCAAGCTGAAAATACACAGTATACTTCAGAGCAGTGATGAGATGGAATTGCAGTAATACACAAATTCATCAAATTCTGGTATGGTTTGAGTTGGAAGGGAATTTAAAGGTCATCCAGTTCCACCCCCAGCCATGGGCAGGGACACCTTCCACTATCCCAGAGTGCTCCAAACTGTCCTGGAACACTTCCAGGGATGGGGCAGCCACAGCTTCTCTGGGCAACCTGTGCCAGGGCCTCAGCACCCTCGCAGGGAAGAATTTATTCCCAATATCCTATCTAAATCCACCTTCTGTCATTTAAAGCCATTTCCTCTTACTGATTAGGTGACTAGGTCCATTTCTTTGCAGAGGAAAGCCTGGACTGGCTCAACTCAGCTGACTTTCACAGATGTACAAGAGCTGACTTCCTCCCCTCCCTTAGTTTCCCAATTTGTAAAATAAGGATTTTTTTTTAGCTTACTCTACTTTACTAACCTTTGCTGAAACATTGCAAGTTCTTGCAAAAGGCCTTACTCCCTGGGCTACCAGTGATGAATTTTCATGGAAAATAGGGACTTGGAGGGTCATCAAGAAGTGACCCAAGCCACTCTCTTCTCTACTTATACTTACTACTAGAAACCTTTCAGATTATTTATTTTTTTCATGAGGGCTTGTGGAGCTTTATTGGGATACACAATGATTTAAAAATCCTCACAATTTTATTATTACTCACAGTGCCATAAAGCCTAAGCTGTGGATCTAAGGTTTGGGAAACACACAAAGTGTCGCAGACATTTTTTCACAGAAATCCTTTCTTTGGGATTCTGCATCTTCTGGGAAGCAGAGGCCCCAGAGGAGAATGTAAACAATTGTTATCAGCTGGTGTGAAATGCAATAGGATGCACCTGTGATTGGTTCGTGTTCCATGTGTACCATTAAGAGCCAATCACAGGGCAAGCTCTCTGGAACACAGGGACAGAGAATTCTCTTGTTTTTAGATTCTTTCTATTCTTAGCTTAGCTTGGCAGCCTCTGCAACTTCTCTCTTTATTCCTATTAGTATAGTTATAATGTATTATATATCATATATCAATAAATCCAGCCTTCTGATCAAGAAACAAGATTCTCGTCCTTCTCTCCCCAAGTGACCTCCTCAGGTCGCTGTAATAACAAAGCATGGATTAATGTCAGAGTCTGGGAATGTTAACTTGACCAGGCACATCACATGCTTGCCCAGTTTAATATTCAGCTAATCTACTGGCTGTTATTTCCAAGAATCATGGAATTGTTAAGGTTGGAGAAGCCCTCCAAGGCCATCGAGTCCAAGCACTTCCCAGCAGTGCCACCACTACTGTGTGTCCCTAAGTGCCACATCCACAGGTTTTAAATCCCTCCAGACTGATGGTGACTGCCCCACTGCTCTTGGTAAACTGTGCCAGGGCTGCACCACCCTCTGAGTGAAGAAATTTTTCCTAAAATCCAATCTAAACTTCCCCTGGAAGGATGGGATTAATTTCTTCTCCTTCCCACCCCTGAGCATTCACACCTCCCTCCTCCAGCCCCAAGAGCCCTTGAGCTGGGAGATTTCCTTAGAGAGGGTGGAGTAGGTCTGTGTAAACAGGGAATTAAGCCCTGGAAGAGGGAGATTTCCTTGGAGAGGTTTGAGGAAAGTTACTTAAACAGTTTTTTTATCTCTGCTTGCTGGGCTGTGAGTACACTCTTCAGCGCTCATGCTCCCTCCAAGCAGCTCTAACATGGGCAGGAAAAGCCAGGATACACTTGGTGATAAAGGAAAGCAAGGAATTAAATGAGGTGGGATTAAAAAAGGCACCTCCTAAGCAAGTGTTAGAAGCTTTTCAGAAGCTGTTCTATGTTCTTTAAAACCTCTACCAGGAAAAGGAGATGTTGGGGACATAAAATCTTACAGCTCTTACACAAAAATTAGATCTCCAAGCACAGAGAAGATAAGTTTTCCAGAATCTTTTCCCTTTCCTCTTTTCTTTCCTTTTCCTGATTTCCTTTCCTCTTTTTCCCCCCTGCCCTTCCTCTTGAAAAAGGTGAAAATACAAAAAGAAATTTCCCCTGAAATTGTCAACCATCTCTGGCTCTCTTTGGCTGTAACCATGTGCAGAACTGATTTTGCAGTCCTAAATCAGGTTATTGAATTCTTCTTCAATTAACCACCCGAGATTTTAGGTGAAAACCCTTGCAAATAAGAGGATGGTGCAATTCCTTATTATTTTCTTTTTAATTATAACAATCCACATTGTATTTATTTCATATCCCAACTGATTACACTATATCATGTACCTCTGGTCAGTGGCTGAAAAGCTAATTTTAAAGGTAAGATCTCCCTTTTATCCCCTTTCTTGAGTATGTTTTACCTCCTGTCAGTAAAAGTGCAAGCACAGGAGAAGTCAGAAACTTTCCCAACTTCCTCTTTAGGCTTCACTTTTTCAAGTTTGAAAATTTTGTTTTTTCTACATTTCAGCATTTCCTGTGGGTGCTTGATCAGTTTTTTGCCTCTACAGGACTTTCTGATCTTGCTCTATCTTAAAATCATAAAATCGGAGCCTGGATCAGATTGATCCAATCCCAAACGGATCCAGTGAGTGGCATCCCTGCCCATGGAAGTGGAGTTGGAACTAGATGGTCTCTAAGGTCCTTTCCAACCCAAACGATTCCAGGAGTCTATGATTCTATGGCTGTGTCATATATAAGGCAAATTAAATATGTAGAGGGGGAAGAACAATGAAAAAACAAACAAAAACCGAAACAAATTTTAAAAGAATTTGATAAACTTAATTCTAAACTTATGTATTTCTTAGAGAGAATGCACTTCTGATAAAGAATTAAATTTTAAGAATGAAAAAACTGATTAATCATTTTGTCTTTATCCTTCCACATTTCCAGGCTCTGCACTGCACATTGCCCACTAGACTGGCACGGAAAACTCCAGCACCATGAAGGAATTAATCCTCCTGGGCCTCTCAGAGAACCAAGGGATGCAAAAAATGTATTTTGTGGTGTTCCTGCTTTTCTACACACTCACGGTGGCAGGAAATCTCACAGTTGTCACTGTGACGAGCAGCCGGCGCCTGAACTCCCCCATGTACTTCTTCCCCTGCCACCTTTCCTTTGTAAGTTATTGTTACTCCTCTGTCACAGCTCCCCAAATGATTTCTGGCTTCCTGGTGGAAAATAACACCATCTCCTTTGCAGGTTGCATAGGGCAGCTCTTTGGGGCTTCATTTTGTTTGGCTGCACAGAGGTTTTCATCCTGACAGGCATGGCCTACAACCGTTGCATGGCCGTCTGCCAGCCCCTGTGCTACCCTGCGCTCACGTCCCACAGTCTGCGGCTGCATGGTGGGGATCCTCTGGGTGGGGGTCTTCCTGCATTCCACCCTCGAGACCTTTCCCACCCTTCCCTGCTCCCTTTATATGGCCCCAATAAAGTCATCCACTATTTCTGTGATGTCGACCCCCTGCTCCCCCTGGCCCACACCAACACACACGCCAAGGGCCTGGCCGCAGTGGCCAACAGCGGGGTGATATCCCTGAGCTGCCTCCTCGTCCTGGTCATGTCCTACATGGGCATCCTGGCTTCCCTGAGGTGGCACAAGGCTGGTGAGATGGCACAAGGCCCTGTCCACGTGCAGGTCCAACATCACTGTGGTAATCCTGTGCCTTGGGCCCAGCACGTTTGTTTACATTTGCCCATCCGGTGGCTTGTCTGAGGACAGGAGTGTGGCCGCGTTCTAAATGCTCATCACACCCATGTTCAACCTCCTCATCACACCCATGTTCAACCTCCTCATCTACACCCTCTGGGATGGGGAGGTGAAGGGACCCATGAGGAAATTATGCAGGAGGAAATTAGGAAGTGAAAATGGGAAGGGGTAGAGCTGTGATCATGTTCCCAAAAAATCGGAGAAAATCAAGCAGGTTTTGCTGTAATTTCTTCTGTGACAATGCCCCAAAATGGGCCTTTCAAAGAAAAACTGCCTATTGGTCTAATCCTCCTGGAATTAGAAAGGCACTAGAAGTTATTTTTATGGTGGAAAAGACATTGGGAACTCTGGCATTCCCTTCCTATTCCTTGTCAACGAGCAAAGGCCCATGCCAAGGCCTCCTGAGCAGCTGCAACATCAGGGCTTAAATACTCTTAAAAATACTGAAAATATTGTCCAGATGGAGCACCCCATAAGAAACAAAAAAACCAAAAAACCCCGTGATACCAAGAGCTAATTGGGTGGTTTCCTGATGAAGGAACAGGAAGGGAAACTTCTCTCCTTAGTCTCCCACTTCAGCAAATCTTTTCTGCCCTGTTCCATGTCAGGCTGGATGGGCCCTGAGGAAACTGGGTCTGGTGGAAGGTGTCCTTGCCCATGGCAGAGGTTTGGGATGAGATGGTTTTTTAAGTCCCTTCCAACCCGAACAGCTATTCTATAATCCATCATTCTCCTATAATTCTATCTACTTCACCTGTCTCTGCCCAAGAGACCAGGAAATAAAATAAATGTAGTTTAAAATGTTATAGAGATGAAAAACAGTGGGGTCTTTTGGAGGTCTCACTTCTGGGTGATTCTGAGGAAATATTCACCCATAGCTTATGGAAGGTGTCACTGGAAACTGTGTCGGGCTCCTCTACACTTTGCAAAGAATTCTGACAAGAATTTCATACTTGAGCTCAAAAGTTCCTCCTGCATTTTACTGTGTCAGTAAAAATACCTGCTGAGCAAGGAAGGCTCACCACAAATCTTTGTGCATTTTTTGAAATGATTTCCAACCTACTTCTTGTTTTAAAGTTTTAAATCAGGTGTCTGAGGGATGACATCAGTGATATTTTGCTTTGTGCTGTCAACATGTAAGTTAGTAAGAAATAAGATTGTAGATGAGACAGACAGGCTTAGGACAGAAAGCAAAATTTGTATCCATTTACATGAATTTATATAAATGTCCTAAGTAAGAGACATCTTTATCCGATGTCTCTCTCCAGGGATTAAAGTAATAACTACCCAAGGAACAATTTAGTCCCTTGCCACTGATGATTTCTGACAAAACTCCCTTTGCCTCTGAGATCTCATTACTCCTGATAGCCTTGTGCCTTGTGGTGTGATGTACCTGAACTATTTCTGCTAAAGGAATAATTGCACCTGAAGGTACTCCTGGAGGTTGCTTTTTTGATTGGTTGGGGGTTTTTGGGGTTTTTTTTTTTGCATAATGAGAAGTACAGAAGGTTGGGCTGTTCTTTTCAGGGCTTAGAGTTAACAGAGATACAGAGCTGCTTCCATAACTTCCAAGCAGCACCTTGCAGAGAGTTTCTGATGGAACTGAGAGGTTCTGGTGGAACCCCCTGAAGTGGTCTGGGGAGGTCGTCAGAGGAGCGACAGCAAGTGAGCTCTGTGGAAGTTTTCTGGGATTGTTCCTTTGTTTTGCTCGGGGCCCACTGAAATCCTGCCTTTGCAAAGCAGCATTGCTGGTGAGTGACTTTTGGGAGATCTATTTTATGACTTAGAATAAAAAAACATTAAAAAATCAGTTGCAGATTTAAAATCCCAGAATGGTTTGGGCTGGAAGGCACCTTAAAGCTCATCTTGTTCTGATCCCCTGCAACAAGGGGATTGCTCTGGTTGCTCCAAGCCCTGTCCAGCTTGGTCTTGAGCACTTTCAGGAATATCACACACTTGTGATCCTGGTGTTCTGCATGGGAATGCTGTAAGGCTGGATTTGTGGGTGTTTGTCAATAAAGCAGAAACATCTCTGTCAGTAGTCTAGTGTCACCACAGGTGTATTTATGGGGTGTTTCACACCACAGCCAGGACCTGGGTATTATTTCTACCGCCCTCCTCAGCTAAATAACCAGAGCTTGTTATTACACATGTCCATGACATATTCTGGCTTGGATTTCACTGCCACTCCTTCAGGGAAGCATTGGCTTTAAACTGAAATTGTCCCAAAAAGACAGCAGAAGAAATACAGTGGATATTCAACATACCAGAGGACAATGTCTGTGTCCTGTTAATGTCCCCTGTCTAATGATTTGGCCTTTTAGATCTTTTAAGGCAGCTTTATTCAATGCTGTTAGCATCATAAATATCTGGTTTCTTACTTGTTGACTCGTGCTTGCTCAGATATAAACTCCTCAGCCGAAATGAGCAGTGAAGGAATTTCTTGGAGGGATTTTAAATGGACAAGCGAATTCCTCTGCTGCTCCCACTGCAACCTCCACAGAACAGTGAGTGTAGTTGTCTACTGAAAACTTGAAAAATTAATTTTAAAACTGTAAAGGTAGAGAAACCAAGCAGGGTTTTGAACCTTCTGCTGTGTTAGAAATCCCAGTTTCTCCAGTGAGGGACTTCCCAGATCCGGTTTCTGTGCACGTATTCCCAGTTTCAGAGAGGCTAAACTAACTGGAGGGCCCTTTCCTTAGTTTAGAGGAGTGTCATTAGGATCAGAACATGGAACAGCTCATGCCAGAAAATGGCAGCATTTCCTTGTAGTCACTACAAATTTCCAGCAGGCAAAAGGACAGCACAGCAATGTTCCAGCATTCATGGATCTTGTTATCTGACAGCAGTATGTGCTAGAATCAACATTTCTGAAGGGATTTAAAAGCAGTATGGGTGTAGCACATGGGGACATGGTTTAGTGGAGGGCTTGGCAGTGGTCGGGGGAGAATTGGACACAATGGGGGCTTTTCCAACTTTATCAATTCTATAATTCCGTGATTTCTCTTTCACAGAATGCGAGCACACCCACCATGATGCAGGAAAATAGTGGTCAGAGTGAGTTCAGGGGAGAAGGTCAGTGTGGAAGGGTAGGCAGGAGACCTGAGTAGGGGCAGAATAGGGGGTGAGTGCAAACTCTGCTGACTCTCATTTGTGACATGACACTGTGCTTTTTGCAGCAGCAAATGCATCCTGCTCACACCATCCATGAGCCTTGGAGCTGTTGCACATTCCCTTTCCTTCCTGGCCACCCCCCGACCTGTGCCATGGCAGCCTGAGCTGCAGTGATGGCACAGGACAACTCCTCCCGGGTGGCTGAATTCATCCTCCTGGGGCTCTCCGACACCCGGGAGCTGCAACTCCTCTTCTTCATGTTCTTCCTCCTGGCCTACATCATGGTCTTGCTGGGCAACCTCCTCATCATCGTGACAGTCAGGACTGACCCCAAGCTCTCCTCACCCATGTACTTCCTCCTCTGCAATCTGTCTTTCATCGATATCTGCTACACTTCTATTACTGCCCCCAGGGTGTTGGTGGCCCTGCTCTCAGGGCACAAGGCCATTGCCTTTGAGGGCTGCATGGCCCAGCTGTTTTTCCTGCACTTTGTGGGCTCCTCAGAGATGTTCCTCCTGACGGTGATGGCGTTCGACCGCTACACGGCCATCTGCAGGCCCCTGCACTACACGGCCATCATGGCCCGCAGGGCCTGCTGGGCACTGGTCGCGGCCTGCTGGGCCGGGGGCTTTATCCACTCCTTTGTCCAGACTGTGCTCATGCTGCAGCTGCCCTTCTGCGGCCCCAACACCATCCACAGCTACTTCTGTGACGTGCCGCCCGTCATCCGCCTGGCCTGCACCGACACCGCCCTCACCGAGTGGCTCATGGCCTCCAACAGCGGCCTCATCTCCCTGGGCTGCTTCCTGGTGCTGGTGGCCTCCTACGCCCTCATCCTGGCCAAGGTCCGGGCCCGCGTCTCCCAGGGGAACTGGAAGGCTCTGTCCACATGTGCCTCACACGTGATGGCCATCACCCTGCTATTCGTGCCCTGCATCTTTACCTACCTGCGGCCCGCTGGGACCTTGCCCACCAGCAAGTACGTCTCTGTCATCTACACCATCTTGTCACCCATGATGAACCCCCTCATCTACACCCTGAGGAGCAGCGAGGTGAAGGAATCCATGTGGAGACTCTGGAGGCATTGCAGAACCTTCTGACACAGGCTGGGTTGGCAGGACCCTGGAGTTACACCCAGAGTTACACCTGGAGTCACGTTCCTGCTCTACTCCTACACAATAATGACTCGGTGGCTAAAGCCCACAGACTTCCAATTATGTACAAATACATTTCTATACACATATTACTCTTCATATTAAAAATCCATGCTGAAAACCCCAAACTTCCTAAACACTTTCACTCGTGTGAGGTCATAATTTTCAAATAAATGAATGAATCCAGGGTGAGGCTTGTCTCCCTCTCTAACATGCTTTTCCAGTGCTGTGACAGCAGATGGCAGAGGCACATGCACTAAGTGTCCCCAGTTCACCCACTAACACTGGAGGATAGAGACATTGCCGATTCTGCTTGTAGGGTTTCCTTTAGACATATAAGAATATTTTTAGTCATAATTCTCTCACAGAAGTGAGCTACTTAAATCATATAAGGCACAATATATAGAGGAAGGAGGAGGAGTGGAGATGGACTCCAGAGACAAAGAGTGTCCTGAATGTAGGTTGGACAAGAGGGAATGGCTTCACACTGGCACAGGCTGTGTTTAGATGGGATATTGGGAAGAAATTCTTCCCTGTGGTGGTCTGGCATGGGTTCCCCATGGCAGTCCTGTCCCTAGAAATGCTACAGGCCAGGTTGAATGGGGCATGGAGCAGTGTAGGATATCAGGGATAGTGGAAGGTATCCCTGCCCTTGGTAGAGGTTTGGAATGAAATGGTCTTTAAAGTGCCGTCTGCCCCAAACAGCTATTCTGCAATTCCATCATTCTCCTATAATTCTATCTACTTCACCTGTCTCTGCCCAAGACAGCAGAAAAAAAAATGAATGTATTTTTAAACGCTTTGGAGGTGAGCAACAGTGGGGCTTTTTAGAGGTCTCACTTCTGGGTGATTCTGAGCAAATATTCACCCGTAGCTTGTGGAAGGTGTCACTGGAAACTGTGTCAGGCTCCTCTACACTTGGCAAAGAATTCTGACAAGAATTTCATACTTGAGCTCAAAAGTTGCTTCTGCGCTTTATTGTGTCAGTAAAAATACTTGCTGAGCAAGGAAGGCTCACCACAAATCTTTGTGCATTTCTTTCAATGATTTCCTGAGTCACTTCTTGTTTTAAAGTTCTAAGTCAGGTGTCTAAGGGATAACATCAGTGATATTTTTGCTTTGTGCTGTCAATGTGTAAGTTAGTAAGAAATAAGATTGTAGATGAGACAGACAGGCTTAGGACAGAAAGCAAAATTTGTATCCATTTACATGAATTTATATAATGTCCTAAGTAAGAGACATCTTTATCTGATGTCTCTCTCCAGGGATTAACGTAATAACTACCCAAGGAACAATTTAGTCCCTTGCCACTGATGATTTCTGACAAAACTCCCTTTGCCTCTGAGATCTCATTACTCCTGATAGCCTTGTGCCTTGTGGTGTGATGTACCTGAACTATTTCTGCTAAAGGAATAATTGCACTTGAAGATGCACCTGGAGTTTGCTTTTTGATTTGGTAGGTTTGGGGTTTGTTGTTTTTTTTTTTTGCATAATGGGAAGTACAGAAGGTTGAGCTGTTCTTTTCGGGGCTTAGAGTTGGCAGAGATACAGAGCTGCTTCCATAACTTCCAAGCAGCACCTTGCAGAGAGTTTCTGATGGAACTGAGAGGTTCTGGTGGAACCCCCTGAAGTGGTCTGGGGAGGTCGTCAGAGGAGCGACAGCAAGTGAGCTCTGTGGAAGTGTTCTGGGATTGTTCCTTTGTTTTGCTCGGGGCCCACTGAAATCCTGCCTTTGCAAAGCAGCATTGCTGGTGAGTGACTTTTGGGAGATCTATTTTATGACTTAGAATAAAAAAACATTAAAAAATCAGTTGCAGATTTAGAATCCCAGAATGGTTTGGGCTGGGAGGCACCTTAAAGCTCATCTTGTTCTGATCCCCTACAACAAGGGGATTGCTCTGGTTGCTCCAAGCCCTGTCCAGCTTGGTCTTGAGCACTTTCAGGAATATCACACACTAGTGATCCTGGTGTTCTGCGTGAGAATGCTGTAAGGGTGGATTTGTGGGTGTTTGTAAGTAAATCAGAAACATCTCTGTCAGCAGTCTAGTGTCACCACAGGTGTAATTATGGGGTGTTTCACACCACAGCCAGGACCTGGGTATTATTTCTACCACCCTCCTCAGCTAAATAACCAGAGCTTGTTATTACACATGTCCGTGACATATTCTGGCTTGGATTTCACTGCCACTCCTTCAGGGAAGCATTTGCTTTAAACTGAAATTGTCCCAA